>NW_017731470.1:3209973-3212572 GCF_001890085.2 Hipposideros armiger
CGACCCACGGCAGCCCAGCTCCAGGTCGAGCTGTTGTTCAGCATCTTAGCTGTGGAGGGCAGTGTCACTGGCCCTCATATTTGGGATCCGAACCGGGGCCCTCTGGCATCCCAAGCCAGTCTTAACCAACGCACCACTCGGCCGGCCCTTAATCTGTATTTTTAAAAGATGTCCTCAACCTTATCTCCTCTCTCTTTTTTTTTAAGATTTTATTGGGGAATTGGGGAAGGGGAACAGTGTTGGGGAACTGGGGAAGGGGAACAACCAAGTTGTTGTCCTTCAATTTTAGTTGCAGAGGGTGCAGCTAACTCAGCTCCAAGTCCAGTCGCCATCCAGATGCCCATAGGGAGCTCATGGCCACTCAGCTCAAGGTGCTGAGTTCAATCTTAATTGAGGGTGGGCATAACTCACCATCTCATGTGGGAGTTGAACCTGGCAACCTTGTTGTTAGGAGCACGTGCTCTCACCAGCTGAGTCATCCTGCCACCTGTTGGCAGCTCTACGGCAGCTCAGCTCAGGCGCAGCTCACTGAGCCATGTGGGAATCAAACCGGTGATCCTGTTGCTCAGAGCTCACGCTCTTAACCAACTGAGCCACTTGGCAGGCCCCTTCTTTTTCTTGTATTACCTCTGGTTATGCTGAGCTAAGCTTTCTGTTGGTTTATTTTGGCCTATCCTTTACATGCCTCAAATATATGGTGACCTTTGAGAATCCATTTATGTTTATAAATAGGGGACATGGTTGATCACTCAGAGGGTCTGCTTGGGTTTTCCCAGCAATTGTGAATTTCTGTTTCCGTAACAGATTGTCACTTGAATAGAAGGGCTGATTGTAGGACTCGATGTACTTATGCTGCCACTCGCCTTCTCTTCACGAAGAGCCTTTAGTGGGGTGGGAGGGAGCAGGCAGTTGGGCTTAGAACAACATCAACAGTCAAATGAAGCAGATTTAATTTAGGGGCCAAGATTGGGTGGGTAGTGTTCAGTGAATATCTCTCCTCAGTGTGAAAGTCTTCCATGTGAATCATATGGGTTCAAACTAGGCTTGTTCCACGTTCCTCTTTGGCCCGTGAGACAAATTCCCACTTCACTTAGAGTTGTTATTCTAGGGGCAAACATTCCAGGGAAGAGGATTAATAAAGCAAGAGAGATACACACACGTAGAGGAGGCTGGCCTAGATGGTCCAAGTTTTTAATTAATTACCATGATGATTGCCCCATGATTTATTTGAGCTCACTACTTTTTCTTACTCCAAGCTTGGAGCACTATTCGTTTCCATTAGGTTCTTAGAGAGTAGTAGACTTCTCCAATCCAATTTCTATTTTGTGTTCCATGTGCATGTTCTAGTTACTTTGTCAATTTGATTTTGTCTGCTCTCTCTCTCCCAGGAATTCTTTAAAATTTCTGGACAGTGAATGGTGTTCTTTAATGAATATTTTTCCATATATATATATATATATATATATATGTGTGTGTGTGTGTGTGTGTGTGTGTGTGTGTGTATATGTGAAAATATAGATATTNTGTTTCTCCTTCTTTCCCTTCATGGCTTTCTTTCCCCCTCACTCCTCTAGGTTTGCATGTTCTAATTTAATAATGGCACATAAGCTTTTGCTTCAGGCTTTGTTTTCTACTGGACTCAGTCTAAGATAGATTTTGTAAAATAGTGTTGCATTCTTACAGTAACTCACCTTTATGCCTAAACTAGTTCACATAGATTCCTGTCACTTGCAAACAAAACAAAGTAATAACACCATTCTGCTATTATTTATTTTAAAGTTTCTCTGGAGAAAAATCTTTAAGAATTTTTTTCAAAAAGTGTATGTGGCAGGCAAGCTTTTTTTCATGTATGTGTATCATTTTCTCCTTTGTACCATGTACTTTGAATATAGAACTGTGTTATAGCCACAAAATCTGTTATCCTTAAGGGCTTATGGAAATTGGTTTATTATTTCAACTCCCTGTTTAGCACTTGAAAAGTCTGGTGTCAATAAGGTTTTCATTCTTCTGTTTTCTAATCTGTTTTTAGAATTCAAAAATAATTAAAAATCAGACATTTCATGATTATATGTGTAGCTGTGCCACTTGTGTCCTCTGGGAAGCAGACCTGAAAAGGTGTTTTGAATGTAAGACATTTATTAGGGTGTAATACTTGTGAAAAGTGAAATGAGAAAGAAGGCTCGGTCAGGGAGAGCATTTGGATAATGACACAGACCCGATACTTATGAAACTAAAGAGGAGAGGCTGTCATTTGACAGATCTAACCAAGTCTTGGCTGACCCGACAAGCAACTCTGAAACAAAGTTGCCTGTTAGAGGAATCCCACCAGGGGCAGGAATGACCATCACTAGCACCTTGCCATTGGCTGGAACCACCTGGAAAGAGCAAGACCTTTGCTTGAAAGCTGAGGTAGATCCTGAAAGCACCAATAGCTGGAGGCTGTTAGCTAACTGCCCTCCATGCAGCTGAACAGTAAGTTCCTTCTAGAAGAAGGAGTAGAGCAGCTGGCTACCATTCACCCTGCTTGACACTTAGCGGGCCCTTTTTTCTACATTTTTTTTTTTTAGCTGAGCCATCCTGCCACCTGTTGGCAGCTCAG
>NW_017731470.1:3214753-3243130 GCF_001890085.2 Hipposideros armiger
GTGTGTGTGTGTGTGTGTGTGTGTGTGTATATGTGAAAATATAGATATTTTGTTGTTGTTGTTGTTGTTTGTTTGTTTTTTGTTTTTTGTTTTCCACTCTAGAATTCAGTGGGATATGGGATGAAATGGTGATGAACATGCACTCAGTCTGCCATCTTAACCTAGAAGTATTTAAGAATTTTCTAAGTTTGCATGTGTGCATGAATATATATACATTTATAAAAAGATATTATACATACATATATACCTATTTGTCATATATATGTGACAAAACTGCTTTCCATGAAGGTTTTACAAACTTACATTTCCATTAGCTGAGTATCAGTGTAACATTTTACTATAGCATTTCCACAATTGGATTTTATTAAATAAAGCTTACCTAATATCGTAGATATGGCATCAATGTTAAAGTATGAAATTATCTTTTGTAATGTGAAACTTTTATTTTCACTTTCTACTATGGGAAAATTACAAACATACAAAAGTAGTGAGAATTGTATAAAAAGAAATCCCTTGTGCTCATCACCAGCTTCAACAATTATCAATTATTTTTTTTATTAAGGTGCAACATTTTGATGACTATATATCAGATATTATATTTCTGTCCTTGTGAATTGTCTGTTTAATGCATCTAATGATTTGTCTTTTGGGATTTTGGTGTTTTTCTTGTGAAAAATTATTAATTTCTTAGAAATTAAGATTATTTTCCTTTTGTCATAATCATTGCAAAATATTCCTATGACATATTTTCTTTGATTCTCTATTTTGTCATGCTGAATTTTCATATTTGTTTGGTAAATGGAGTGAGGTATGGACTTGCTATGATTTTTTTGAAAAAAATTAATCAATTTTCCAGCACTGTGTATTTTAACATAGTCTTTATTTTGTAATAATATTGTAGGCAGGCAAAAAATGTATGATGTTTTTCTAAAGTTTAAGATTTCTCAACATTTTTTTGATAAAAGGGAGTTAATTGCAGAATTATCTTTATTAAAATAGACTATTTTTAGAACAAATTTAGATTTGCAGAAAAGTTGCAAAGATAGTGTAGAGAGAGTGCCTATAAACCTCATATCATTGCCTCTATTATTCTCATTTTACATTAATATAGTACATTCATCAAAACTAATGAACTGATCTTGATACATTATTATTAGTGGAAGTCCATACTTTATTTAGATTTCTTTTCGTTTCACTTAATGTCCTTTTTCTGTTCCAGGATTCCATCCAGGATACCATATTAGATTTAGTCGTTATGCTTACTTATACGCCACTTGTCTGTGATATTTTCTTAGAATGGCCTTGTTTTTGATGATGTTGACATATTTGAGAACGGGTCAGGTGTTTTGTAGATGTTTCTCTGTTAGGATTTGTCTGATGCTTTTGTCATGACTAGACTGGTGGTATGGGTTTTAGGGAGGCAGGCCATCGAGGAAAAATGTCATTTTCATCACATCATATCAAGAGTTCATATTATCAGCATGACTTATCAGTTTTGATGATGACCTTGATCACCTGGCTGATGTAGTGTTTGTCACGTTTCTCTACTATACGGTTACTTTTGTTCCCCATTCCACACTGTACTCTTTGGAAGGGAGTCACCATGCAAAGGCCACACTTAAGGAGTAGGGAGTTATGCACCCAACCCCCACCTTGAAGGTAGAGTATCTACACAAATTATTTGGAATCTTTCTGCTTGGGATATATACCTCATTTTTTATTTGTTTATTTACTCATTTATTTATATTAAAATAGATCATGAATATTTATTTTATACTTTGAGTTATAATCCCATTCTACTTTGTTTTGTTGCACAAATTGTTCCAACTTTGGCCATTGGGGGCTCTTTTTGTTGGCTCCTGTGATTTTTCAACATATCTTTATCAGTGTGTGTGTGTGTGTGTGTGTGTGCGCGCACGCGCGCACGCGTGTGCGTGTGTGTGCGCGTGTGCGTGCGCGCGTGTGTGTGTGCGCGCGAGTGTGCGTGTGTGTGCACGTGTGCGTGTGTGTTAGCACTTCCTTTCTGGCACTATAGGATATTCTATACTCATCTTTTATTTCCTGCTTCAGTCTTAGAATCAGTCACTTCACCAGGGAGCCCTGTTTCCTTTTGTTGGAGAATGATACTAGAAAGATCTGGGTGCTAGGTATGCCTGTTGCTACTAGGGTATTGTTGCTTCTGGGCCCTCTCAGCTGAGAGTAAAAGGACATGTATGTGTGTATACATATAAATATAGATATATTTCTATATGTAACCATCAGTATCTATATGAAGCTAAAACATGAATTCATACTGATGTCTCCAACCTGAATCCATCACCACATGGCTCATTCTAGGCACCTCCCCTTGCTTATCTGTAAACTCTCACTTTCGCAGTGAGAATCAGGGTCTCATCACCTGCCATCCATTTGCCTAATTGGTCATATCTAGTATACATGTATAGCAATAGCAGAATTGTTAACTCGAACTCTGTGGGAAACAACTTTATCAACTAGAGTACAGTGTTTATGTACAGGTTCTCCTGCCTTTGGTGTTGCAGACTCCACTCCACTCAGTTCCAAAGTTTGAGGTCAGCACTTCCCCCCAATTCCAGCCCCCAGCCTCCTTCAGTGGGGTTGTTTCATATGTTTGTAAAACAGATTGTTTTGTCATATTCTGCATTCCATCCTGGAATTCCCTGACCTCAGAGATAGTTTTATTTTAATTTGCATACATGGTTGCACTCTTTGTATTTCCAGAACTAATTTTAAAATAATTCTTTTTGTCACATCTAATTGGTAAGGCTTTCCTTATCACATATTAAATTTCTATGTCTCCTATTACCTGCTTCTTTGCTCACGATCTGTGTGGTACATGAATCTCCTAGTCTAGAAATTAACATAAAAATCAGTCTCAAGTCAGAGCAGACAACAACACAGAACTTTCTTGGAGGCAGTGTTCTGCAACCCAGGCCGACTGGGGTTCCCGCAGGATGAAACCTGTTAAAACAAGCTCACCGACATAGCACAGAAAGTTACAAAACAAACAAGAAAACAACCTACCATAGGTGAGAGTCAGCAGATATGACAAACAAGAAGATTCATGCCCACAGGAATTTGAAATGCAAGACGAAAAATGAAATGAAAAATGAAAAGAACAATACAATTAGTCTGAAAAACAAATAGTAATGTCTATTTGTGGAGTTAAAAAACAAAGTAAAAGTAAATATCAGAATATAGTTTCATGTGAGGGGGGAGGGGGTTTTTAGGGAATCGGTATTCCAAGTCCTTGTACTGTCAAGTAGGAGGTCCAAGACATTAATTTAGATTTTGTTACGCATCCAGGCAAAATTGTTCTGCAGAGGAGTGATTCTAGGTTTTGAAAATGAGCACCTCAACAAATAAGTTCTGTACCAGTTGCATCTTACTGTGAAGAGCTCTAAACCTAACAGAGAACATCAGACAGGCTGATGTTCAGTGAGCATGGCTTTTAGAGTCTCTCCAAAGGCTTCACAGACATGCTTGAATTGGGCAACAGTGTTCTGCCTGTTTAAGGT
This sequence comes from Hipposideros armiger, assembly GCF_001890085.2. Taxonomy (NCBI): domain Eukaryota; kingdom Metazoa; phylum Chordata; class Mammalia; order Chiroptera; family Hipposideridae; genus Hipposideros; species Hipposideros armiger. Next base: position 3,218,290 of record NW_017731470.1, read on the forward strand.
AAAGCCATGTTACCATGCCTCTTGCACCCCAGTTCCTCAAATTTCAACATAACCGGCTTGTATGATTTCATAAGCTGCCTTTATATAGTTATGTCATTGAACATCTGGTTCTGGGTACAGAATTTGTGTAATATGCAATCAATTGTCTCCTGGGTTTTAAGGTTGAAGAGCAATTGTGTACAGCAAGCTTGACCAGAACCTACCATTTCATCTTAAAATTTAAGAAAAAGTAAAGCAATAGGGATATATAAGGTAAGACTTCCAAGCTAGTTGAAGAATAAAATGAAATGTAAAAAACTAAATTCATGCAAAAGAAGGCAGGAAATGAGAGAGACAGGCAGACACCCCACCCCGCCTCCCACCACACACATTGGGGGAGGCGGGGGCAGAGAAAAGAGAAAAGAGAATATCCGTTTTTTTTTAATCTGCCTATAAACAAAACTAAACATCATAAGGCCAAAATGTTTTATAAGCAAGTTCTACTGAATCATCAAACAACAGAACAGATAATTTCCATTTTACACAATACTCCAGAGAAGAGTTAAATAAGGACAGCCCCCCTATTCATGTTATGAGAATAATATAACCTTAATTCTAAGGACTGAACAAGAAAGGAAAATTATGGACTAATTTTACCTGGAGAGGCAAGTATAAATGCAGCTAGATGAAAGTGATTTAAATACGCCATTGGCTCTTCCAGCAGGGGGAGCTCAGTGACAGTATCCATCCTTACCGCAGCTGCTTTACAGGGATTGAGTAGTTGGGCCTGCTGGAACAAGTCCTCATCTGAGAACCTTACTGATGCTCTTCAGTCTCTCATCGAATGGAAAGTCATGTTGGTATTTGTTGAGGGTTGAATTGTGTCCTCCCCATCCCCCCAAATATGTTGAAGTCCTAACTCCCAGTATCTGTGAATATGAACTTATTTGCAAATGGGGTCTTTGTAGATGATCAAGTTAAGATGAGGTTGTTAGTGAGGGCCTTAACCCAACATGACTGGTGTTCTTACATGGGGGAAATTTGGACACAGACACAATCACACAGGAAGAAGGCCATATAAGGAGAGAGGATTGGAGTGATGTATCTACAAGCTCTTCAGACCACCAGAAGATAGGAGAGAGGCCCGAGCAGGTTCTTCCTCAGAGCCCACACAAAGGACCAACTCTGCCAGCACCTTGATTTTGGACTTCTAGGCTCCAAAATTATGAGGCAATACATTTCTATTCTTTGAAGCCACCTGGTTTGTGGTATTTTGTTATGGCCACCCTAGGAAACTAATTCACAGTACCTTCAACTTTAGTTCAAGGCAAGATGGAATCCTCCCCCACCCCATGAAATGCTAGGATTGGGGCCAAGGTGGTGTGGAGATCTTCTTGGTCCCCATTCCTAGCCTTCCCAGTTTTCATTTCTCTGTTCAGTTGGTGGTTTCCCAGATACCCTTGCCTAAGAGTGGATATCATTGTCCAGCCTGCTATTGGAGTATTTCATGGACATCATCAGGTGGAGGTTTCAGGTGAGGTTTCAGGGAGGACATTGTATAGGATACCACTACCTCCCCTTAATATTATTCCTTGGTGAGGGTCTCCTCTGAGGCTGGGAGGAGGTCTGTCTGGCACCCAAGTCTTCCCTCCCACTCCGCTATAACTCAGAGAAGCTAAACAGTGATTCTCACCTGTGTAGTGTGAAGATGGGATACTCTTTTACCCTTTTACCTCTTGCTTTTAGTCATGATTTTCCATTTTTTTAGTTTTTTTTTAAAAAAATAATTATACATCCATAGGAAGTTGCTTTTCCCTTTATTTTGAAATTTCTAAAAGACTTGTAGGAGTGTGTATTAGTTTGCTAGGGCTGCCAGTACAAAGTACCACAAACTGGGTGTCTTAACACAATAGAAATTCATTGTCTTGCAGTTCTGGAGGCTAGAAGTCAAAGATCTGGGTATCAGCAGGTTTGGTTCCTTTGGAGGGAGAACCTTTCCCATCCCTGTCCCCTAGCTCCTAATGGTTTGCTGGCAATCTTGGGCATTCCTGGACTTGCAGATGCATCTCTTTTTTATAAGGATACAGCCATGCTGGATTAGGGCCCACGCTAGTGACCTCATCTTAACTTGATCATCGATAAAGACCCCATTTCCAAATAAGGTCACATTCGCAGATACTAGGGATTAGGTCTTCCAACATATTTTTTTGGGGGGCGGGGATGGCACAATTCAACCCATAACAGAGTATTTGCGGTTTTTCTGTTTATCACAAGTAGATATGGAGTTGAAAAGGTGGAAAACTTCAAAGCTAAAGGGTATAGTCGCCACAGGTGACCTTTTAACTAGGCTCCCCTGAGATGCTTGCTACCTTGCCAACATGCATCATAGCCTTTTCAGCTCTTGCTATGGAACTCCTATTCCCCACTCATCCCCAAAAGTCAGCAAATCAGGGAATTCATACATCTCACTGGGGAAGCCTCCACATTGTCAGTTAAGTTTGGGCTCCCCACACAAGCAACAGTCAAGTCATTACCCATGAAGTTTTCTTGAAAAAATTAAGTTCAGGGCTGGCTGAGTGGCTCAGTTGGTTAAGAGCTCGCTCAAGGGTTTGAGCTCTGAGCAACAGCGGTTCAATTCCCGGCCTGAGCTGAGCTGCCGCTGAGCTGCCAACAGGTGGCAGGATGGCTCAGCTAAAAAAAACAAACCAAAAAACCAAAAAACAAAACAAAACAAAACAAAACAAAAAATTAAGTTCATAGCTACAGGAAGAAAAAAATTATTCTTCATTTAAAAAATCTGAATTATGCTGGGACTCCTCCCGCCCCCACCCCTCATATACATACAACACAGACAGACAAACAGACAAACACAAGAGCATGTGTGGTATACACAGTGCAAGGCTGAATCTGCCACAGAAGAGCTTTCAGGAAGGAGACGGTAGGCAGGGGTTGGTTTTGGTCCCACAGAAGGTGGTGGGTAGCCTAAGCTCCCGGTTCTGGGCAGCAGAGAGGATCCGGGCTGAACAGACAGGAAGTCTGTACAACCTGGCTGTGACTGTCTAACTCTCCAGCCTCATCTAGAGCCTTCTTCTCTCTTGAATGTCTTCTCCTAATTGAGTGCAGGGCTGGCTCTCTCCCTCTCATTAGTCCCTGAAATAAACCACTGTTTATTACCTTCACAGCATTTATTTTTCAATACTTAATTTTAATTTTGTTACCTGTTTATTGGTAGTTTTCCCCAACTAAACTGTGAGAGCCGAGAATAGGCTGTCTTACTCAGCATTTGGCACATAGTGCAGCCTCAGCGTTTGCCAAATGAATGAATGAATGGGTGAATGAATGAATGTATGACTCGAGTACAGTGGCATTAAAGACAAACTGTGACTGTTTCAATATGTTTTAAGGTCACATGTCACACTGTTCTCACAGATCCTATTAATGAGTACAGCATGTCTTAGGCCATGTTTCTACCTAAAGATGATGAGAGTGCTCTGTTTAATTTCGCCATGTCTTGCTACCCCTGGATGATAGCTACTAGTAAAACCTTAGTTGATGCTGGGGCTACAGCTGCTGATCTTTAAATGATGATTGCACAGTCCCCTAGGAAAGATATTACAGAAAGGTCACGTTTGATTTTTAAGCAAGTCTCATTAAAATTTCACTCTCAGTGAATTAGCAAGTGAATAGTTTCTTTATACAGAGAGTGCCAAAAAATGTATACACATTTTAAGAAAGGAAAACTGTATTAAAATTGTAATACACAATACATACCAATAACAAAAGATGAATACGAGTCATGTTGACTTCTGCAGTTACAAGAGGTGCTCAAGTGGTTACCATCAGTGTCCGGACACTTTTGATTACAGCGAACTACTGCTTGAGCAACGTTGATCGAAGTATCCACTTGTATACATGATTTTGGCACCCCCTTTATATTTCACAGACTATCCATATTTGACTCCACTCTCTCTAGGAAACAAAAGTGATATTTAAAATAGGATGAGAAACATTTTACAAATTTAAAAAAGGAACTAGGTATAATTCTAAAGGTACTATTAGATTCTAAAATTCAGTGGAAATGTTTTATTAAAATATAATCTTTTTATTTTCATGGCAACGGGACCATCATCATTAGATTCTTAACAGCTATCCACCATGTTTGTGGATATTGGGCATTTTTTTTTTATAGAGAGAAATTTTATAAGATCTCAAATATCTTTCATGGAATGGAGTTAGGGTAGCATTTGGTCTGCTGAAATAAGGAGTGGAAGTTGCTACTATTATGCATTTCATTCCCATCCATTGTGCTACTGGAAAGATAATATGTGGTGAGAAAGACGAGTGAAGAGAACGATTCTTGCATCTTAATATTTCTAAATCTTTGAGACCAGATCCAGGATTAAATGGATACAGTAGTAAGTACAAAATTTAAGCTGAGCCATTTAAGGGTTTTCCATTAAGATTATTTCAATTCAATTACAATGAAATTTAATTACTATTTATTGAGCACCTAGGGGGAAACAAAGTTTTGATCATGGGGTTTTTGGTATCCCTTAATCATGCTCAGGTAAAAGCTCTGTTTAAACTCTGACCATAATTCACTCTTACTCTTCTAAGTCCCTGGCCTAATCTTGGCTCCTCTATTCTTACAGTAAAATTATACTCTGACCTCTTTCAAAACTCTGCTTAAGCTTCATCGCTTTCAAAAACCTTCCTAGACTAATATCAATGGAAGATCGTTATGGTATTTATTCCCACAATCTCTTAACACAAGTCAAAATGTAGACTCTCAAGAAGAGAAAGTTATTGAACTGTCCTCTGTTCAATTTCTATTCTCCAAACTCCCCACAGATACCCTCACTCAATAAACCCCAAATTTGTGGTGCTCAGTTCCGGCTGTACATTATAATTACCTGGGGAACTTGAAAGAATTTCTTTTCAAGACGTTTAAGAACTTTTAATTTGGGAGCTCTTTGCCAGGCAAATTAAATAATAATTTCTGAGGATGAGGCTCTCAGTTTTTTGTTTTTTGTTTGTTTGTTTTGTTTTAATTTCCAGGTCATTTAAATATTTGTTCAAGGGTGTGATTCTGTCTTATACACAGCAGGACTCTCACACATCCTAATATGTCTATATTTAAATATGTGCTTATTTTTTTCTGCTATATTTTTATGTGTAATTTCATAGAATCATGTGTTTTAGAATTAAAACATGTCTTAGAGGGCATCTCTTCCAATTTATTTTTGGAAATCTCCTGCAAAGGACCTGGCTTACTCACCTATAGATGGAGAGCCATATGAAAGATTTCAATATTTACTAGGCTGAAGATGTTTAGAAGGTAACTATTTAGAAAGCAAATGTAAGGGTCTCTTCTATTTGGAATAGCAAGCCAAAGTGAGCCCATAGGTCACTGGAATAGCTATGACTTAAGGGACATGCCTGGGCTGTGAAGTGATGAGACTCTCAAGTTTGGCTCCTGAGGTGTCGGACATGTCTCAGTTCAACCTCTTTAAATCAGTTTCCTTATTTGCAAACAGGTGGAGATTAATGCCTCTAGGCTTGTTTTCAGGATTAAATTGGATAAATATTTATGAAAGTAGGTGATATATAGTTTGATTTTTAAAAATAGTTATAAAACTGTGAGAACGTTTTTCCCACTGATCTTAGAAGATAAAAAGAAAAGTAGGTATTTTGCATTTAAATAGGTATGTCTTAATTTTGTCAGTTCTAATGATTTTTAAATATTTCAAAGCCTCTCAGCATGATCTGGCTTAATTTCACCATTTGGATTCAAAAAATGTGTCTGGAGTGCTTCCTACAGCTCATTCCGCTGTGTTCTTTGAATCACGTGAAAGAAATATAAGCACCATTGTTGTTCAAAAGGAATTCAGCATATTAGTAACGTATGAGAGAACTATAATGTATAAAATATATTCTTTTCAACATTTGTTTAGAAGAAAAAAAGAATTACTTGAAGTGAACAAATCTCTTTTATGAAACTGTGTTACAAAAACCCAAAGCAGACAGAGGACATGGTAATGTATGCATCACAGGTGAGGAAGGAGAGGTAGAAATGCAGGAGCAATGCGGGCCTTCAGGCCCCAGGGAGACTGCAGTGGCTGTGTGTGAGAGAGTGTGTGTGTGTGTGTGTGTGTGTGTGTGTGTGTGTGTGTGAAAGTGTGTGTGTGAGTGTGAGTGTGTGTGCATGTTAGTGTGAGTGTGAGCGTGTGTGTGAGTGTGTGTGAGTGTGTAACTGCATCTTCCCAATGGTCTTCTTCCAGTTTGAGGAAAGCAAATATCAAAGCACTTTTCTATTCTGCCCAGGTGGAGAAGTACCAGGGCAGCCTATCAGAGGAAGAAAAACATGAGAAGATAAGATCTTAACTAGAGTATTGAGGGCAAATGCTTGCTTTTAACCTCAGAATCAGGGGAAGTGGTAGAGTTTCAGAGTGTTGTTTGCAAAGTTTGAAGTTCTGCCTGAGGCTGATTCTTTTTTTTTTTTTTTAAGATTTTATTGGGGAATTGGGGGAGGGGAACAGTGGTGGGGAACCGAGTAAGGGGAACAGACAAGTTGCTGTCCTTTTGTTCTTCAGTCTAGTTGTGGAGGACGTTGCTTCACTGGCCCATGTTGGTATTGTGATCATTGTGCTCTTCCCAGGTGAGGCAGATCGGTCGCTGGCTTCTAGACGGCCGCTCACAGCGGCTCTTGGCAATTCACACTGGCTGCTGGCCGCTCACGCTGGCTGCTGGTCACATACAATAGCTTATGGCAACCCACTGCAGCAGGGGCTGCAGCCTACGCCATCAAATCACGGCAGCCCAGCTCCAAGTCGAGCTGTTGTTCAGCATCTTAGCTGTAGAGGGCAGCATCACTGGCCCTCATGTGGGATCTAAACCAGGGCCCTGCTGTTCAGAGCTGGCGTCCCAAGCCAGCTCTTAACCAACGCACCACTCAGCCGGCCCCTGAGGCTGATTCTAAGCAACAATTTCAACATCAAGTTTATTGGACTAAAAATAAAACAGAAAGAAATGCCATCCTTTAATATTTTCAGGAAAAAATTCTTGGAAAAAGTTTTTCCCTGTGTCTCCTACTCCCAAATCTTTAACCTATTTGATTTTAGGCTGAGGAGATTACAAAAATCAGAACAGCATGAGAAATCGAGAAATTGAGTCTAGTTAGAAAAAGTATCACGTTGTACTTTGAAGTGACATACCTTTAAGTCTAAACTATATACATTAATTCTTTTTTAAAAAAGAAATTTTATTGGGGAACAGTGTGCTTTTCCAGGACCCATCAGCTCCAAGTCGAGTACGCAGTTGTCTTCAATCTACAATATTTGTGGAGGGAGCAGCTTCACGGCCCATGTGGGAATCGAACCGGCAACCTTGGTGTTATGAACCTGTACTCCAACCACCTGAGCTAACTGGCTGCCCCTATACATTAATTCTTTAATTACACCTTGACTATAAGTTAGAATAATGAGTTATGCTATTTACTTTGATCCAAAAAGCATTATTAGATATAAAAGTATATATCTTACTTAATTCACTTCCCTTAACTCCCTACTCTTTGGACAGAAGATATCTTTTTTAAAAACCTTTCTTTTTGGTTTGTTTTATTAAGTTATAGTTGACAAACAATATTATATTAGTTTCAGGTGTATAACAGTGACTCTAGATTTATATACCTTATGATGTGATCACCACAGTAAGTCTAGTAATCATCTATCACCATATGAAGTTATTATGATATTATTGATTATATTCCCTTTGCTATACATTACATCCCTGTTTCTTATTTCTTTTATGATTGGAAGTTGGTACCTCTTAATCCTCTTCACCCTTTTCACCCATCCCTCACTCCCCTGGCAACCATCAGTTTGTTATCTGTATCTATGAGTCTGTTCCTATTTTGTTTGTTAATTTGTTTTGTTTTTTAGATTCCACATATAAGTGAGATCATACAGTATTTGTCTTCCTCTGTCTTACTTATTTCACTTAGCATAATACCCTCTAGGGTCATCTGTGTTTTCGCAAATGGCAAGATTTTGTCATTTTCTTGTGGCAGAGTAATATTCCATTGTATATGTGTGTGTATATATAATATCTTCCTTATCCATTCTTCTATTGATGGACACCTAGGTTGTTTTTATATCTTGGCTATTTTAAATAATGCTGCAATGAACCCAAGTATACATATATCTTTTCTAATTAGTGTTTTTGTTTTCTTCAGATAATAGCCCAGAGGTGGAATTGCAGGGTTGTATGGTAGTTCTACTTTTGATTTTTTGAGGAACCTCCATACTGTTTTTCATAGTGGCTATACCAATTTACGATCCCATCAGCAGTGCTTGAGGGTTCCCTTTTCTTTACGTCCTCACTAACACTTGTTATTTCCTGTCTATTTGATAATAGCCATTATAACAAGTATGTGGTGATATCTCATTGATTTGTATTTCCTTGATCACTAGGATGTTGAACATCTTTTCATGTGTCTGTTTGTCATCTGTATGCTTTTTTTTGAAAAATGTTTTTCTAGTCCTCTGCCAATTTTTTATTCCAATTGTTTGTTCTTTTTGATGTTGAGTTGTATGTATTCTTTATATATTTTGGATACTAACCCCTATTGGATATATAATTTCAACAAATGATCCTATCAGCAAATATCTTCTCTCATTCAGTAGGTTGCCTTTTCATTTTGTTCATGGTTTTCATTGCTGGGAAAAAGTTTTTTATTGGGTTGTCAGAAAAGTCATGATGTATTTTTCCATGTTTTTCATTGCAAAAATGCGTCATGACTTTTCTGACAACCCAATGCAGTTCTCAACCTTCCTAATGCCGCAACCCCTTAATACAGCTCCTCATGTTGTGGTGACCCCCAACCATAAAATTATTTTCGTTGCTACTCTATAACTGTAATTTTGATACTGTTATGAATCATAATGTAAATATCTTTTTGTTTTCCGATGGTCTTAGGCGACCCCTGTGAAAGGGTCATTCGACCCCCAAAGGGGTCGTGACCCACAGGTTGAGAACCGCTGTTCTAAATGATCAAGCAAGACTTGAGTCAGGATAAGACTAGATAATCTTCTGTTTCAGGGTGCAGTGGAAGGAATTCCAGGGCTCAACAAGGGTTTGGAATGCAAAGTCTCTTCCCAATATAAGATTATATGACATTGAATAAAATAAATCTGATACAGAATACTTTTGTTTCTGCCACCTGTCTGATTTTAGGTAATTCAGTTCATTAAGTAGTTATGAATCAGACACTAACTTAAAAGTGAGAGAATGAAGAGTATGGTCTTTGTAAGCTCGAGCCCCCTCATGCTATATTGTGGGTTCCTTAGATAATGTTGTTAGTACTTTAAAAAACTGAATTATAACCCAGTTTCATTGTCTTATATACCTTTTACATGTATTTCCTTGGTCCCTCTTACGTCTTACCTGCCAATGTGTTCTTCTGTTTCATGTCTTACCTATTCATTGTGTCAATTATATCTGTTTACAGGGGACTTTCAGTGTGGATTGATTTCCATTGCAGACTTGAATGGAATCACATACATCAGTTCACTAATCTTTTCAGCCTGAAATCTTGGGCTCTATATCTACTTCACACATTAAGATCACCAAAAAGTTTCTATCACTGGTGCTTTGTATGAAAAATATATTGCATAAAACAATTTATTTCTTTTTAACTCATTAGAAGCTTTTTAAAATATGAGAGCAAAGTTTATTCTTTACCAAAAGGGGTGCAGATTGGATAGAGTCCTCCCCTCTAGTGCCGGGCATTGCACATGTTGGGATAACAGCTGGCATGGGGGATATTCATGGACAGCCATTGTCCTTGCAACTGGCTAGGGACTGTAGTTTGAGACTCTAACCAGTGCAGCTGTAGAGGTTCTGGTCAGATTTTTCTGAGCTACAGAAATGAGAAAAATAATCATTTTAGCTATATATAACATACTGGCCTCCAGTAAATACTTCGGTTACGAAGGATGGATGAATGAAGTACACAGCAAAATAAAATTATTTTGAACAGCCTTAAAATGATTTAGCCTACTCTTTTATTATCTTAAGAATAAACAACATTGATTGTAAAGAAAAATAAAAATGAAAAGGTGTTTGAATAAAAGAAAAATATGAGGATCAACATTGGTGTTTGGATCTGTATAAATACTGTGTGATTTAAGTCCTTAGAAGGTACAACTAACACACCCATTCCAAATAAAATAAGGATCTGGTTATGAAAAAAAAAAGAGCATAGAAAAGCTTATTTTGAGAGGAAATGCATTAGACTTGTACTGCAGACCTAGTATATACTCCATATAAATAAGCTTTAGAATTTTCTTCCACTCCCTTCTTTCCCCCTCCCCCTTTCATTCTAGTCTATTCCTTTCTATTCTCTTCTAGTTCCCCTTTCATTCCCTTTCCCCCCTCTCTCCTCTGCTTTCACAAAGATTTCTTAAACACTATTTGTGAATAAGGGATTGTCAAATGTACCAGAAAGCAGCCCTCATATAGCTGCTGCTGTTGCACTCAGAGATAAGGTGTCTTCGTAAATCATTCAAATATAAGTTAGAATGTGCCCAATGGGGGTACGTACAGAAAAGCATGATTGGTACTGAGGGGTGGGAGAAACTGTGTTCTGCCAGAAGTCAGGGAAGGTCGTGGAGGGAAAATGGTAGTAAAAATAGAATGGAACGGGGCGGGGGGGGGGTGCGGTCTACTTGTGAGAGACTGTTGAGGCAGAATTGACAGGATCTGGAAATTCCCTGGATAACGCAGGCAAGAGTGAGGGGGCGTCAATGATGCCGTCAGCCTTTCAATTACCTTTACTGGCTCCTCACAGAGTCAGGAAAGCATCATAGATGAGTGTGCCTCTCTTCTCAGGGCAGCCTCTGTTCTTGCTCCACTCCAGCTGTAAAGTAGGATTGAACAATAATACTCACTGTTGGTTCCCCCAAAGAAAATCCACTCTATACACCAGTACTGAGAGGTTGGCATTTTACATACAGTTTTATTTGTGTGTAAAAGACTATATGGAGACGGGGGCAGGTGGAAGGTAATTACAGAGCAAGACATTTCATTGGAAAAGTGTGGGGGTGTCCTCCCCCTAGCCTCTTTTCTCCCCCAAATCTTTTTCCTCCCCTCACCTACAGCTGATGAGTCTCTTACTCCGTTTTCCCCTCCCTCCCTTTCATAAAACCCCTAGTTATTTCGCCTTTGTTTTCTCCACACCTACCTTTCCCCTCTTACGCAGAGAAATATATCTCACCTCAATTCCTCACCCATCACTTTATACTATTCTCAAGAGTCTATAATTCTGAGGATGACTTCATTTGTGCTCAGCAAACAAAAAGATCCTTAGTCTGGAAGATCCACCTTCTTTATACGGCGGCAGATGGATTTTTAAATACTCTGTCACACATGCAAAATTGTCAATCTTAGTATCTAAAGCAAGGCTGGGTATAGATTTTAAATATCTTTTTGTAACCTCAGTAACTAATCCCATGTACTTGGCAACAGAGAAGTCAGCGCAAATGTTTCTGATGCAGTCGGCAAGTAGGGTCATCTCTGATTTCTCATCTGTGCCAATCATTCTCATTTTGTGCACTCTGATATGTGGAGATTCAGCATTATCCCTTGTTACCTGTTCTTAGCCCCAATCACAGTGCTATGAAGGCCCCTTCGGCTACTCACCTGCATGGCTTATGGAAGCCGCTGATGAAGAAGCTAGTAACTGTATAAAGAAGCTGGGAAATGCTACTTCCTTTTCACACCCGGCTGAACACTGAAGAAAAATGTTACCTTCATAAAACCAACCATAGAAGCATATTACATTCTTTGTGCTTTTCTTTCCCATCCAGACAAAATTTGTCAGCTCTTTTTATTGAATGGATGAGAAATCTAAGGCATTTTTTTTTTTTTGGAGACCAGATGTGTGCATTATTTTAGGTTGAGAACTTCCTTTTCTGTCTACTTTCCCTATTATTTGGCAGAAATATAACTCTTGACGGTATCACTTTTAAAAAATGTAACATGGGATCAGAACTAATTCCCCCCAAACTCCTTTTGTTCTGTGAGCTTGGATTTCTTGGGGAGCCAAGTTTAAACTTGATATAATTATAAATGCTCATCGATTCTTTGGGTACCCACCTCTCACGGAGGCATACTCTATGTTCTTAACTTATTTCTCATTATATTTAATTTTAAGGGTGAGCCAAGCTATGTAAACCACAAAGAAAATGAGAAACTTTCAATTAAAGGTACTTTTTTTTCATGTGAATTTTGCTGTGATGAGAAAGTCCTTTTAGAACAATATCCCATCCATAATAAAAATATGAGTTCTAAGAGAGTTAGGTGTTTACAGCAAAACCTGCAGGTTTCCTTCGGAAATGGAACAGAAGTTCCCAGAATCGCTCCTTGATGATGTCTGCTCCAACCTTGAATAATGAAATTGCAGTTGTGTCCCCTCTGTTTTCCCATAGCACTTGATGGGTATTTCTATCACTGTACTTACCACACTATAGAAAATGCTCTGCTTAAGTGAACCCCTGTAAAATTGCTTTCTCTGAACTGGACTTTGATGGTAAGCCATCAGCCCATATTTAAAAGTGCTACAGGAAATAGCCTCTCTCCATTTGCTGTAAGGATATTATTGAGGATGTACTTCAGTATATCACATAGTATTGCATTACAGGATCTTTGAAGGTTTGTTTGTTTGGCCTTATATCAGGACTAGTTATGTTTTTTCTGAGCAATTGGTCTGCTGTTATCTGGTGGAATCTGTGGGTTGTGTAACTGATCATGTTTGTTTCCCTTTTATAGAGATTGCTAAAAAGCTTAGAGCCAAATTCCTGGTGGATCTGTAGCAAATACATGGAGTCCTTCATTGTATTCATTTCGTGCATTAGCCTATCTCTATTGTATGATCCCATCATTGCTTTCCTTTTGCCTTGTCTTTCTCACTTGCTTCTAATATACTTTATTTTCTTGTATTGCACATCTTTTTCTCACTGTAAGTCCTTTTAAAGAAAGACATGAGAATAAAGACACATGCGCATCTTCCTCTTACCAGGATATAGGTTCCTTGAAACTGGACTGGGATTGTTTCTGCATCCCTTTGTACTTAGATCTGGCACAAACCTTAATTACATGCTCAGTAAATATTTTTGAAAATGAACCAAATGAATTTTCCATTATAAAATATAAAAGAATCATCTGGTAATTTGAGCAATGCCAGTTTTCTTTTCTGTGGTAAGACAACAGGAAAATACTTTGAATCAAATTGTTACCTACAGATGAGAAGGCAGAAGATACTCCTTCTGTGAGTCAAGGATGAATAGATGGACTAAATAAAAATTCCTCCTTTTTAATGTGCTGATGCTATGGTCATGACACTTTTGTGGCTTATAAACCAAGGAAAATGAAAGGTGCTTGCTATCCACCTATTACAGACCTTTGCACAGAATTGGTACCAGACAAACACATGTTGAGTTAGCCCTGCCTCTCTGGTTACTAGGTTGGGAAAAAGAGTCATCTAAAATGTTTGGCAGAAAATATCTGGCACTTCTTTTATCTCAGACTGAAACCTCAAAAACGTCTTGGGAAATCACTGAACTCAAGATGGTTGACTTAATCCAGAGCTGGTACAATACACATCTAGTTCACTGAGCAATGTCTTTTAATGACAAAGTATCCAGTTTTACCTAGAACTTTCAAGTCTTGATTAACAGTAAATTAAGTTTGTTCTTTAAATGCAAACAAACTAACATAGTTAATATGGGACTCTTGTTTACCCTTAGGGGCTTTCCTAGACTAGAAGATGCTAACAGCTTATTTGTGGGTGTTGAAATTCATGGTATCCATCTAAATGGAAAAAGATGTTGATGAGATTGCCTTTTGTTAAAGTCAAAGATTTTTTTGTCTTTAGGTTCTATGATTTCTTCTTCCATGTCTGCCATATACATCGTTTCACCTTGGTTCCCCTGTTAACCACCTAATCCCAAACTTTCATGACCTTACCCCAGCAATAATACAGTGGATTTTCAGCTGGCTTCCCAGACATGCCTTTTTCTATTAAATCAATCTTGAATGTTACTGTCAGACTATTCTTGCAAAAATACTGTTTTTATTACATCATTAAAAAAAATTAGTAACTTACAATAACTCCTTATATCCACACAAATCAACTTCAAACTCTTGGGCAAACATTGCTTCTTATGATCTCTTCCCATCTTCCAGCTGTGTACACCAGAGTGCGCTCTGTTGCAACCTTAGCATCCTGCATGGGTGCCTGGTTTTGACTGTCCCTTTAAAGTACCCGTATTTGCATGCAACAGGAAGTAGGGTGTGGTTTGTTCTTGGAGGAGACTAAAGTTGTGTGCGGAAAACAGTGTATCCTTGACCTAAAACTAGCATTGCTTTTAGAAAAAAAAATGTTTATAGTTAAAAGAAAGTTCAATAGCAATAGTGAATATAAACTTTAAATGCTTCTGCTAACAAAGATCAAAGCTAATATTTATTGAGAGCTTACTATGTGCTAAGTACTATGCAAACATTATCTATCTTATTTCTGAAATAGATACCATTATTATCCTTGTTTCACAAATACGTTGCCCAAGGTCACACAGCTGGTAAGCCAAGATTGAAAACCAGGAAGTTTGGCTTCATGCATACAATCCTAACCACAAAACTATAATAACTCTTAATAAACCTAAATCCAGTGTCCACCCTGAAACTTGAGAAATGGCTGCTCTAGGAAATAAGAAAGGGTATTTTGGGCTTCTGTGCTAAGAAATTCCCTCTATCAGAAAGGAAAACATTTTTTCTTGAACCAAAGTATGCTCTAGCATGAGCCCCAACTGACACAGGTAGCCTTCTCACCACCCCTACTTTCCCTTTTGCCTAGTTCCTTCAGTTATTGTTCAGATGTTTCATTTCACAAAGAAAGCCAAGTTTAGCAAAGACAATATTTTATCCCCAGGCTGTTCGCCTAAGTGCTACAAATCTGAGCGTGTTGTAGGATTATTTTGGAGTGGAGTTCATGCTGTGATCCTCTGTAGGAGCTTCTTGATTAACCCCAATTTGACAATTTTAATGGTGCGAAAAATGGCATAAGCCAGAAAGACTGTAGAATCAATGTCTTGGCATTTAATACAGCAGCTTCCATTAGAAATGTGACCACATACAAGTAGAGAACTCTGACTCAGTGGTCAGCTGAACACAGGAAATGCCGATGCCTAGAATTCATATCTAGAATTCATACATAAAAAGATATTGTACACAGGATGTTGCCTCAGTTGCCTATTACAATGTAATCAAGTCCTATTGGCTCACAGGGGCCAATTGTGCATGCCTCTTTCTAGCCTTGAGTTCAGCGGCTTATGTCAATAGCCTAAAATTGGCCATAGTAGTATTCCTACCATGGACAAATGCAAACGCTACAAATCAGGGCTCCCTCCCTTGCCCCTCCTCAGTGGTTTAATAGCACATCATTGAAACTACCCCAACAGTTGCTTAAAACAGCAGCTATGTGTTATTTCTCACAATCCTGTGGATTGACTGGGCTCATCTGGGCAATCTGCTCCATCTGGTAAAGCTATGGTGACTCATGGCTGCATTCAGCTAGGAAAGCTTTCTCAACCTTGGCACTACATTTGGTGCTGGAAAAGTTTCTGTTGTAAAGGCTGTCCTGTGCATTATAGGATTTTAGCAGCATCCCTGGCCTCTAGTTACTAGATGCTAGTAGTGACAACCAAAAATGTCCTCAGGGGGCAAAATTGCCCACACTGAGAACCACTGAGCTAGGGGCTTAGCTCAGGCTGGAACATCAAAGGTGGCTTCTCATCTTCCAGGTATTTAGGGTCCTTTGTTAAAAATTTATTCATGGGCCGGCCGAGTGGCGCGATGGTTAAGAACTCGTTTGGGATGCCAGAGGGCCCCGGTTCGGATCCCACATATGAGGGCCAGTGACACTGCCCTCCACAGCTAAGATGCTGAACAACGGCTCAACCTGGAACTGGGCTGCCGTGGGTCGCCGGCGACGGTGTAGGCTGCAGCCCCTGTGGCAGTGGGTTGCCATGGGCTACCGTGTGTATCCAGCAGCCAGAGTGAGCGGCCAGCATCCGCAGTGAGCGGCCGTCCAGAAGCCGGCAACTGATCTGCCTCACCAGGGAAGAGCGCAATGACGGTGCCAACTTGGGCCAGTGAAGCAACATCCTCCACAACTAGATTGAAGAACAAAAATGACAGCAACTTGTCTGTTCCCCTTCCCCCAATTCCCTAGCACTGTTCCCATCCCCCCAATTCCCCAATAAAAATCTTTAAAAAAAAATTTATTCATGACACGTGTTAAAGGTAATAAAGCAGATTTTATTCAGAAAACTACTATAATGGGATTGCAATAGGGGAGAAAGATCAGGCTCAACTCCAAATACAAAGTAGAGTGGGAATTTATAGCCAAGGAGCAGGGTGGGGGTGAGTGGATGGAAAATTACTACAAGGAAACATCAAGGTTAGGGAGATTTTGGTTAAACTGACTTGACAAGATTCTTGCTGAAGGCAGACCATAGTGATAAGATATCAAGGGTGATCTGATGCTAAAAGTGGGATATTTTCCATAAACTGGCTTAGCAGGATTCTTGCTAAAACTAGACTAAGCAGGCCAAGAACAGAGCCAAAGGTTAGGGCCTCATCAAAAAGAGGATTCATAGAAGTGAATTAAATTTGATCTAACAGAGAGTCTTTGTCACCTTCTCCACATGGCCTCTCATCATTCCATAGTCTAGTTCAAGTTCCTTCACAGCATGGTGGCCGGCTTTAGGAAGTAAGAGCAAAAGCTAGGATGGGAATTGGAGCAACATCAGTTGTGCTGCATTTCCAATTGGTCAAAGCAAATCACAAGGCCGGATCAGGTTCAAGGGGAGGGGAAATAGACTCTACCTCTTGAAGAACAGAGGAGCAAATTTGTGCCCATCTTGAACCCCTGCAGTACTATATTTGCATTCAAGGACTCAGAATTAATATTTTGCCAAAGGAAAGGAAATCTTGAGATTCTATTCAGGATCAATCAAAATTAACTCCAGAAACAGACATAATAGCTCTTATTACTGGAGTAAGGGTAAAACTGATATGTGATGGTAAAGAAAATAATCGTACCATATTCAAAGGATACAAGGCAATGTACTTCTAGTTTCTATAGTATATGTTATATCAAAAGTTCTGAACAAGACTTGGAAGTTGCTTCAGGTTATAATATTGGTAAAGACGTCTTTCCATTTAAAAAACATAGTTCTCGCTAGGTTGTGGACACTAATTTTGTTCTTCAATAGAACAATGATACCGTAATTGATGTTTCTGAAATTGGAAGCAATATTGTGAATGTTCAACAGTTTTATGTTATTTAGAATTAGTACTTAATGCATTTATATCATTATAACAGTTGGAGTTTATAGAGTTTTAAAGATATTTCCCAAGATGTCTTCTAAACAACTGGTTGTTTACAAGAGAGATCCAGTGTTTGCCTTTCCACTTGAATTTTCACCATTGCATCAACTCACTTGAATGCTAATGGTAGAAGTAGGCATTTTGTATACTAAGGCACTATTTCCCAAAAAAAGGATTTAGCAGAACTCTAGTTTTACAGGATATTTATGGGTATTACATGTAAAGGGATTCATAGGTTGTATAAACTTGGCAAATTCTAAGTTGAGAGTAAGCAGACTTCTTTACTGTTGGGGTTCTTTTGGTCTTTACTGTAGTAATGTATATTATGACTCATAAAAAATACAGTGTTTCCTAGACTTATTTAATCACAGAAATAGAGGCATGTCTTATGTAACTACTGTTCCTTGGTACATTCTTGGTAGAAATTATGCAGGAGGAAGAATCCTAAAAGAGAATTCTATTCAAGATCAATCAAAATTAACTCCAGAAAAAGGCACAGCAGTAACCTTAGCACTTAAAAAAATAGGTGTCCTTGAAGCAGGCCCTCAGTTCCAATAATGTGCTATACTATTGTGTTTGTTCCAAACATCCATAGTGTCTTGAATACAGAGGACTGAAACAGTATTTATAATTTCTAAAATGAACATATATTAATCATTGTTACGAGCTGAACTGTATTCCCTCCAAATTCATATGTTGAAGTCCTAACCCCTAGTACCACAGAATGTGACTGTACTTAGATTAAGTTAAAATAGGGTCATTAGGTGTGCTCTATGACTGGTGTTCTTATAAGAAGATATTAGGACACAGACAACACAGACCATGAGGACACAGCAAGAAGGCAGCCATCTGCAAGCCAGTGAGAGAGTTCTTAGAGAAAGCCAAACCTATAGAAATCAAATACTTCATGGCATGGTATAGCAAGCGGCGTTCAGGTTTTTGAAACAGCTTTTTATAAAGGTCATTTTGCAAAATTTTTTTAAATTTATGAAATTTGATTGTCCAAGATCATCAAAAATTGATTAGTTAAAACAGTAAGTTAGAAAGGAAGAACCAGAATAAATTCATATCTTTTCTCACTCTTCTTGTCTTGACAAATAAAAATTGTATATATTTATGGTGTACAAAGATGGATGTCTTGATATATGTACACACTGTGAAACCATTACTACAATCCACCCTTCCTGTTTTATAAACTTGAAGCCCTTAGGAATTAGAATTTGGATTGCAAGCAATATATTAACATACTTGTAGGAAGGCAACTTCTAAGATGGTTTTCCAATGACCCTCATTCCCTGGTATTCATGCCCGTGCATAATCCTCTCCCCTTAATTGTGGGCTGAACCTAGTGACTTGCTTCTAAGGAATAGAGTGCAGCAAAGTGATGATGTTACTTCTGAGATTAGGTTACAAAAAAGACTGGTTTCTGCCCGGCTTACCCTCTTCTGCTCTCTCTCACTTGCTCACCCTGGTGAAGCCAGCAGCCCTTAGGAACTGAATCCTGCCAACAACCTCAGGAGTGAGTTTGGAAACGGATCCTCCCCCAGGGGAGCTTTGACATAACATGACTGCAGCCTTCCTGACACCTTGATGGCAGCCATGTGAGAGATCCCGAGCCTGAGGACCCAGCTAGACCGTGCCCAAATTCCTGACACTGAAGTGAGAGATAATACGTGTTTGTTCTGAGCCACTCAATTGTGATGTCATTTGTTAGGCAGCAATAGATAACTAGTGCAATATTAAGAGAGATGTTTAGAGTAGGCCAATAGCGTGCTATCTAAATCAAACCTTGCAGATAGCTGAAGGAAGTGTAAAGAAAGCGCTGTGGTTAAATCGTGCCTTAGAATGACAGTGTAGAAAAATACTGATTTAATCAGGAAGAAACACAGAGGTTATTGAAGATGAAATCTAGGTGATAAAAACCTTTGAATTTTCAGTGCCAGTTCAAGAGGAGATACCAGAAATACAAGTTGTAGGAATGGATAATTGCATGGCCAGTGCAATTGCTGAAGATTTGCTGTCCTATGGCCACCTCGTTATACCAAACTAGCCTTTGAACTGAACCACCCCTTTGGGTTTAAATGTAATGCTAGCTACAGGGGAAGGATGTTATATCTATCAAGAACATAGTGATGTGGTTTTAGAGGCTCCTATTTTTTTTCTTTGAGGTCTAGTTTAGATTATTGCTTTTAGGTGTTCTCCTATATGTTCTTCTATTCCACAAATATCTATTGAACACTTCCTGTATGCCAGGCACTGTTGTAGACTCTGAGCATTCAACAGAGAAATCCTCATCCTCTTGAAACCTACATTCTAGTAAGGCAAGATAGAGTAAACATAGTAAATAAACATAATAATAAAAAAATACATAGCACAGTAAGTAAATATATTGGGAAAAAGAAAGCAAGGAAGGGAGAGAGGGAGGGTGAGTTCTTAGTTCTTCCTTACCAGTTTTCAAGTTCTGAACTGTCACTAGCTGTGTGTTTGCTGCTGCTTTGGGCCCATCATGATCTGACTGTTTTCCAACTCTACCCAACAAACACCAGTCTCTACGCCTCCCCATGAAGCCTTCTTTGACATTCTAGCCTCCTCTAACCCATCTATCTTCTGAGGATCTGAGGGCACCACTCCACCTCTAAAACAAAAGGTAACAAAACAAAACAAAATATGACCTACCTTTATTGTTTTCTTTATTTTCGGGTTAGTGGTTGATTAATTTTTGTTTCATATGTGTTTGTTTTTGCGTTGCCCCCTATCCCATTAGAATTTCAGGTTTTTGAGTTTGGTTTGGTTTTGCATATGCATGGAACTTGCAAGCAAAGCACTCTTGATGGTAGTAAGGTCACTGGAAGAAATATAAAAGGTGAAAGATAGGATGCCTGTCTTCGGAGAACTTAAAAATGTACTTGGAGAGATAAAATGCTCCCTCTGAGGTAAGAAGACCATAGAAAGACAGCCTATATAAATCAAATACTACATGTCATGGGATAGCAAGTGGCTTTCAGATTTTGTTTCTTTTTTTGACTTGCACCCATAAGAAATGAACTTTGCACATTCTCTCTCTTCCTTTCTCTCTCTCTCTCTCTCTCTCTCTCTCTCTCTCTCTATATATATATATATATATATATATATATATTTATATACACATATATAGTATAAATTAAATTTTACAAAATAATATGTATGCTATACAAAACAATACTTAATTTCTTTATGCAATGCATTCTGATATTTTCTAAAAAATGCTGATAGAAACCCTCAGAATTGATTTCACAACCTGCCAAGAGAATATATATGACCCAGAGTTTGGAAAACATTGATGTAGCCAGGTGGTGAGCACACGGAGGTGTGAAGTGAAACAGAGAGAATGCTGAATAGTATGAATTCAGGGATCTCTATCTAGGGAAAAATGATACTTGACTAGCTCTTAAAAGGAGCATCTTGTTTAGCTTATTGGGGCCTAGGACAGTGCTGCTGCTGGGTGGAACAACAGGACAAGCAAAGAAGGCACAGGGACTGGAGGGTGTAGCAAGTTCAGGGTTCGCCAAGAAAGGAATTCTGACCTTTTATATGATGCTTTCATGGATTATAGAAATAATGTAAGAGTCAAACTAAAGGCCTGAAATGAGATTCTGAGGTACACATTTGAGAAAAATATTGATACTTGGGAATAGTCTAAAAGGAGAGCAGATGTATGATATTTAATAATCCATATTATTATTTGCATTAGTATTCCATTTTTGTCAAAGTTCTTTAGAATCACAATTATTATTAGTCAAATAAGCCTGTAGGCATAGGCGAGGCTACGTCCAGAAGCAGCACATGGTGCATAGAGATAACACACATGGTTCAAGCTATATTTACTTGCAGTGACTGTAGCAGATCAGGCTAACTCTAGCCCCGAAGAGTTGACCCCAAGAGTTCAGAAGACAGGCACAAATGTGAAGCAAAACAAAACAAAACACGAAAACAACAACAAAACAAAACAAAACACATAGCAAGAACATTGAAACAATGACCACTTATTCCCATCCAGCCCGATGATTAGCTTGTTCCTTTCCTCAAGGGTACGTTTTTTACCTTTGATGATCTGGCTTTGTTGCTGTTTTGTTTAATTTTGCCAAGACCCGGGTGATAGAGTGGGTGATGAAGTTTGGGGGAAGGACACCTTGGGTAGAGGTGCAATTTTTTTGAAGTTTATTTCATAGCACATGAGTTGATCAGGGAAATTACAGAAAGAGAAGCCAAGTGTGGAACATCAGAGCACAGTGGCTTCCTGGGATTCCTAGAGCTCATTATATTTCCTTCTGGAAGCATTTGAGGGGAGGGATTTCTGTCACCATTTGCCATCTTTTCTCTTTAGGTAGGTGTTCTCTCTCTCTCTCTCTGTCATCCCCCCCCCTTCAAAATCGTGGGAAAAAAAGGAAAGATAAAAGGGTCAGAACAGCAGATTCCTGTGAAATTCCACGTGTATGGAACGAGGAAGTGAAATCCTTTAACATCTAACATCTTGATTTTAATACATTTTCTTTTTTTGTAGCAATAAATCAGGACTTTTGACTAAGGCTAAAAACAGATCATCAGCAAGTCGAGCATGGAAGAGGTGGCCCAGCTTTTCCTTCCTCTTTTTCACTTTGTTTCAGTTTGAATGAGAAGTAGGTGGCTCACACAATGAACAAGAACAGCAACGGTCTGTCTGTCTGTGTGCTTTGAGCCAATTATGATATTTTTGTGGGAAAGTTTCCAATTCTTAAATCTCAGTTATGTAGAGGTGGTAGGCAGCTGGTGTGAATGTCTGTCTGCAGGGTACATGCACAATTACTCTGATCCAATATGGCATGACAGCAATGTTGTTATTCAAGAAAATAATTATCTCAGTTTTCTTGTACTCTAACCTAAGCTACTTCATCCTCACCATTTAAAACGAAACAAAGGAAAAGAAAAAAGAAAGGCCAAAGTGAAAACATTTTGAGATTTCTCAGCCACCTCTAGTGAGGGATAGATATCAGTAATGAAATTAGGCTAAATCTGAACGGGCCACTTTAACTCATTATCTTTGTCCGCAGCTCAACTGTCTTCCCTCTGAAACTTCCATTTAATTAACAACCATCATCATTTCCTCCAGTTTTCAGAATTTCTTGATGTCACTTTCTCCTTCATCTCTCATGGCCAAGTGGTCACCAAATCTTGCTGCATCTACCTTCAAAGCATTTTTCCATTCATTTATTCATATATTTGTCATGCATTTATTAAACACCTGCTGTGTCCCATGCACTGTGCTAGGCACCAAGGATACAATGACGACTAAGATAGTTTCTGCCATCACAGAACTTATAGTCTAGTGGGAGCCCAGACAAGAGACAAGTAAATAGTCAATTTCAGTATCTATTTGTGTGTAAGCTGGTGTGGTGGGGAAGGTATAGGGAGCAAAATGCAGACGAATCTAGCTTTGGGTTGTCAGAGAAGACTTCCTGGAGAATTGCTGATTTAGCTGAGACCTTAAGGTTCAGAAAAATATGGCCATAAGACAGTGCTTTAAGCATCCTCCATTCAACAATATTTTATTGAACACTTATTGTGGGTCAGGCTTTATTCTAGAATCTGTGGTTAGAAAGACACAATCCTGGCTCTTTTAGTGCTTAGAGGATGTCAGGGTAGGGGAGAAATAGACTTAAAAATATAGGCACGAAATAGCTATCTATCTATTAAACTATGAATATGGCCCTCTAAAGTCATTTTCCTCTAATAAAAATTAGGGAATTAAAAGGTTCATCCTTTTCCTACTGAAAAGTCCAACCAGCAATTGCTCCCGAGTATCTAGCCCTCCTCCTTGCAGCTCCAGGCTCTGCAATGAATGCCTAGAGCTCCCAATTAGAATCCCCTCCTTAGGTGAGCACGTGGCTGGTGCTTTTCTCTGTATATGCTCGGTAACACAGCCACAGAGTCTTACTGAAGAGCTGGATTAATTAAAGCAGATCACACTATAGGAGGGGAAAACTGTAAACTGTCAGCTAACATAGCTTTTCCTTCACAGTTCATGGGAAAAGAATTTATACATTCAACAAATAGATGCTAGCTGTTCCCTGAGGTGCCCAAGACAGAAAAAACAAAATCGATCCTAAGGAGTTCTCACTTGAGTGAGAAGGAAACAGACAGAAAACAAGTAAACATACACATTGACAAAATAATTAGAGATGGATAGGCGTTAAAATAAACAGGGTGATACTTCCGATAGCTCTTCTGGGAAGGTGCCTCAGTTATATCATCCTGAAGTGATGTGTTTCAGCTGAGACTGGAGGGATGGGAAGAAGCTGATGTGCGACAAGGCAGAAAAGAGTTGCAGAGAAGGACCATGTGAAACTCTTCCCACGGGTCTCCTGCCCTTAGGTCGCTGCCTCCCATCACAGGTGTCACCTTCTAATCTTTGCTGAGTCACAAGTGGCCATCTATTTTTCAGGACAACTCAGTCCTATCCACAGGGATTGCTGGTTTCCTCCCAGGCAGGGACGGCTTCTTGGTCACAGGCAACATTTAGTTACATCCCTGGATGGTGGGTCCTGTTGGAAGGAACTGTCCCCACAAGACTGTGCCGGCTTCCCATTCAGGGCTGTAGTTCGCTTCCATTATCTAGGAATTCAACCTTCTGTAATTATTGACTCTAGGACTGTTCCTGAATGGCAAAGCTTTTTCATGGATTATTAATCCGAAATTTGAAATCCTTTGTTTTACATTCCTGTTCTACTCACCTCCCTATTTTTCCGGACCACGTTGTGTTAAGCCTCAACTACATGCCGGTCAGGAGGCCGCTGAATAACTTCAGATGCCATCGGATTGGCGTTCGGGGCCTTTCCAGGAAGGACGGTTCGCAGACCACCGGGAGCTCCCGGGGCCTGAGATGAGGGCGCCCGGATGACGTCACTCGAAGGTGGACGACTCAGCGCGGGGCGTGACGTCACGCGGGAGGGCCAGTCCGCTGTGAGGTCACCTGGTGGGCGCGGCCAGGCCGAATCCCCAGTGTCGTCACGGGCGGGGGCGGGGCCAGAGCGTGTCAGCAAAGCCGAATCAAAACAAGCGGGAGACCCGCCTTTTCCCTCCTGCTCGGGAGCGTCTCGCTCGCGCCCCGAGCCCGCGGCGCCCGCGCGGCTGCGAGCCTCGGGTGGCCGCGCGCCGGCTCCAGGAAGCCGGGTAGGGCGCGGCGGCCGGGATGGCGCGGCGCGGGCCGCGCGGCTAGACGGGCGCCGAAGGAGCCGCCGGCCCGCTCCCTCCACTCTCCCCGTACCGGAGCCGGGTGCCCGGAGCGGCCGCGCCGCGGGGAATCCTCCTTCCCTGACGCCGGACACCTGGACGCTCCCGAGATGCCCAACCCCAAAAACAGTAAAGGCGGCCGCAAAAACAAGCGCGCCAACAGCAGCGG
>NW_017731470.1:3243985-3300780 GCF_001890085.2 Hipposideros armiger
TGTGTGTGTGTGTGTGTGCTGTTGCTTGCTTGAGGAAGGAAGAGAATCTGAATTTGACTTCCGTTCTCAGCCCCGAGTTAAAAAAAAATCATCCTCTATTTAATTCTGCTTCATATTTGTAGAAGGAAGCCTAATAATCTTTGGTAGTGCCCGAATGCACCTTTTGAGGGGGCAGTTACCGAAATAGTGAAAATTGGACAGGATTGCTGTTGTCACTCACTACAAAGACATAGTTTTCGTTACAGGGCGCAAGCACTTTTTACTTACTTGGACAGTTCCTTTGGATTCCTCTGGTCAGGCAGTTTTTCAGTGAAGGGGATATATAATAGGTAGGTTATAATGGAAGGAGATTGAGATCTTTATTTCTGGCTTTTAACTTGTAGCTTTAAGCTTTTGAAGCCATACTTTATGTAGCTATGTCACTTTTTACACAGGGCAGCTGCACTTCAAGAACCCGGCAGTGAAGTGGTGCCTATTAGAACCTCAGGGCCCATTGGCTGTGTCTGTAACAGGAAAATAGGAAGTTTCCCAAACTTATCACGTTTGTGAATGTTTGATAATACAACTTTTGGCCAGACTGTCTTCTCCGTGTTCTTTTGTTTTCTTAACTCTAAACTTCATTTTGGTATTGAGGTGACTGAGGGGACGGAAGACAGACTCCTGGCTCAGCCATTTAGAGCTTGATACCATCTTGGGAAGGTCATTCTTTCTGAGTCTTAATTTCCTCCCCTGTAGAATTGGAAAAAAAATATATATTTATTGTATTGGCCCCCTCATAGGGTCATGGTAAGGCTCAGAATGGAGCTTGGTAAAGTTCTTCAAGAAAAGTAAGTGATCAACAATGATGGTTATCGTTCACTCAAAAATTATTAAGCACTTGCAGTGTTGCAAATACTGTGTTAAGTGTTCAAGGGTACAGTGGTAATCATGTGAGGCGACATTCTGGCCCTCACGGAGCTTGTGTTCCTGTTCTGGTGGTGACTGTGGCGTATCCTGTTATTTTTTTTTGTATGGAAGCCTCAAGTTGGCTGTTTTTCTCTCCTTCTTTCTTCAAAAGATTAGACCACTTTAAGGTGGTGTGAGGAAATTTTTTTCTTAGGCTGGCAGTATCTCTGCATTTGTAAACATTGATCTGGTTATGGTTATTCCTCTTATTGCTCTCCTCTGAAGTGGCAGACCCAGGTAGATTTAACAGTTCTGTATAAATCTCTGTGAAGCTATGTATTTCTGATTTGGAGCTTGTTTTATTAATTGAACGGGGGAAAAGAAGGAAGAAATGGGCCAAACATTGCAATAATCAGGGTTAGAGAAGGTATGAGCTTAATTTATAGTAGAGCAGTGAACTGAGGTTTCTGATGCCAAATTCTTGGTTCTGACAGGGTGTGAAGTCTCAGTGAATGATCCACCTTAATTTGAAGAACCTCTCACTGCAGTTGATGATAACTGAACATGGATGTGGAAGCCTCCCATGTGCAAAATTGATAAATAATGAAATTACAAATGCTTTTTTGTTTTCCATTCAAAGCGGTGCATTATAATATGGGGTGGGAGAAGTGGCGTTGCTGAATTATTAAAGAAGGGGCAACAAATATGTGCAAACTCTCAGAATCAACTGGTAAGGCCCAATTATTTTTGATTTTTAAATTCTTCCAAGGATGTAGTAAATCTAGATTCTGTTGAACTTTTAAGTGGTTTGTTCTTAGTCTTTGAATCAGTTGTGATCTACATCTGCAAGAATGAAACTTAATGACTTCACTTGAAGTTAATATTTGTTTGTAGTTATCTGGAGTTTATAGAATGGTTTTATGTCTTGTAGTTTTTGGGCAGTGTGGTCACTAGGGCAGGGTAATATTAGTTCTTAGTTGTTCACTGTTTGTCAGTAGGTATAAATAACTACTTATTCTATAAAAGAGGATTGCTAGCTAGGGAAAGTTTGGGGAAGCTATGGTGTGGTTGTAGTTGAAGAAGTTGAACCAGTTACAGTTGTGCATCTTGGATAAGTTGAATATTAGCTGTAAAGACTTTGTACCCCAATAAGAAACTTAATAGTACATTTTAGATGTACTGTCTGTGTATGTTTTTTACCTTTTTTTTTCCTGCTATTTTACCAGTCATGAAGCCTTTTGCAGGGATTGGAGTAAAAGATGAGGAAGCACTATCTTCATCCTACATAGTAAACATCTGCATGCACATATTGTGTGTAGCATTTTGTTTGTAGGTGGACAAGATTTGCCAATCATTATTTTTAGGATTTAATCATGCAGTAGATTATAATTATGTAGTTTCATTCTGGAATTCTGGTTCCATTGGACCTCCACATTTTTTTTTTTTTTTTTTTGCTTCAGGCCTAAAAATATATAAACCCTTGATCATAGTATCTAGTTTTCAGTAGGCCTGGATCCTAAGTCCTTTTATAAATTCCTGTTTTCTGGATGACCATGGTTCACCACTCCACTTATTCCTGACTGCCACCATAACCCCTGGGCTGCTGAGTCTGCCTTAACTCATTCAACAGCACTTTCTAGGAGGCGGAGTTAGTTTACGTAGTGATTGGCTTTGTACTGGGAGGACCTAGATTCATATCCTGGCTCCTCAAGTTACTTGCAGTATGATCTTGGACAAGTCAGTTGATTTCTTTGAGCCTCAGTTTCTGCATATTTAAAATGGGATTATTGTACCTACATATATATATATATATATATATATATATATATATGGTAAGATTACTATCTCCATTACATACATAACGTATATTACATGCATATTATATATAAAAGTATATACAGAGGGTGCCATAAAATGAATACACATTTTAAGAAAGGAAAAAAAACTATTAAAATTGTAATATTCAACATATACCGATAACAAAAGATGAATACAAGTCACGTTTGCCTTCTGCAATTACAAGACGTGCTCAAAGTGGTTATCATCAGCTTCCAGACACTTCTGCTTGAGCAATGTTGACCAAAGTGTCCGCTTGTATACATTTTTGTCACCCCCAGTGTATGTAAACAGTGCCTGACTTATAAAATTAGCTTATTAAGTGTTAACCATTTGTCTTAAATCCTGGAAATAGGCTCTGAGATGAAGATTTACTTGCAGGTGGTTTACTGGGGTTACTCTTGACATTACTAGTCAAGGTTACTAGTGGGGGAGTGAGGGAAGGAGGCTTGGGCAGAGGGAGGGGTTAAACTATAATGAAGTTATAACTGAACCCTGGAGCTGGGATGGCCCTGCAGAGTTATCTAACCTGTGGGCATGGGGCAGGCCCTTTAAACTCCCCTCCCCACTGACTGGTCATTTGGACATGGGCTGCCCCAGGAAGTGGGTATGACTTGGGGGTGGCATCCCTTAGCTGAGAGCCTCTGTGGAGAGGTATTTAGCTGAGTGCCTTTGGCTCCCAATGAAGGAGAGTAGCTCTTCCTCTCCTAGCGTTATGGGTTTCTTCACTTAGACCATTGGTGCCATTCACCCAAAATGCAGGTGTGGGATAATATTGGGTTGTCGGAAAAGTCATGATGCATTTTGCGACAACCCAATAGTTCTCACTATGACTTAATAGGTGTGGTGGGCCAGGTTGGGAGTTAACCACCATTATAACACTGTTTTGATGGGAAAATGTGTTCGGAATTCCATGCACCTGTGTACAAATATTGGCGCACCATCTGTTTCCTCTAAACAAAATTTGTAGTGTTCTGCATACTTAAGCCACTGAACACACGTTTTATAACCCCAGGTTTGTAGTATATTTTAAATAGTTTCTCTTTTTAGGTGTTTACTTGAATTCTTACTGCATTTTAAATTAACTATATCCATTGGAAGGAAAATGAAGAGTGCTTGCCGGCTGTTTATTTTCAAATCCAGGAATATTTATTGAGGGTCTAAGGTATGTAGAGCACCATTGTAGTCTTGGAAGACATTTTCTTGCCTTATCTAGAAATTACTTTTGTCAGGTTTTTAAAAATATCTGCTACTTTTGAACCTTGTCTTTAGAAATCCACCTTTGCAATGGACATTGGTAGAAAATATTGCCTCATCCATCAAAAATTCATCTTGTGTGCTTTGTATATTATAGTAAGAACTACTCTGTGCTCTGCTAATGGTGTTTTATGCACAGCCCTTACTCTTTCTCTCTTTACTTGTTACAGGACTTGAGCTTAAATTCTAGAAACTAAACCTTCATTGTCAGCTTTCCTGTAAGTCCAAGAATATATATCATTCCATAAAGAATTGAAAACAGAGATAAAACTGGGAAATCTCTTGCAGCTTAAACCTTCTATGAATTTACTCCAGGCTTTTAGCAATGAACAATTTAAAGAACTTGAAGGTAACAAAAGGAAGACTTTGGGGGAGAAAAAATGTCCTGATTGATTTTGATCACCAGCTCTTTGGCATTTTTAAGGGATTGATATTATTAAAAATACTTTATTGTTTCATTATTTTACTAGTCATACAATGGGCATTGTGGAAAAAATGAAAAAAATGATTAATAAAAAAGAAGACAGGCGAAATTCTTTTTGACTTTCTAGTCAAACACATAATCCCACTAGTTAGATCACCATTGTTAACATTTTGACATATAGTCTTGTAACCTTCAGATTTTTTTGTCTTACAGACTTAAAAGTACACAGTTTTTGAAAAGAGAGGGGCATATATTTTATAATCTGCTTTTTACACATACAACATTTTGCGGACATTTTAGCAGAGTAGTAAATGTATAGGTACATCACCATTTTTAAAGATTGCATAATATATCTGATAATATAAAGATGCCATCATATATCTGCATCTTGGATAATTTGATCATTCTGCTATTGTTTGATATTTCAGTTCTTATTCATACATCTCTGGGCATTATCCAATTACTTCCTTAGGATAAATTCTTACCTGTGGACTTGCTATGTCAAAGGATATGCATATTTATATGACTTTTAATGCATGCTGACAGGTTGTCCTATAAAAAGGTTATACCAGTTTGACCCTGTGGCAGTCAGAGTGCCCCTTCCCCATGGCCTAGTTCTTGTTGTTTGAAAGGCATGCTGGAGAGTACTGGTACCCCAAAATGCCTCAGCAATAGGAGGGCCTCATTTGGATTGAAAGCCTGGAGCGGATGCTGCCACACTTAGGGAAACTTTCCAAGGCAGCCTTTATTCCTGCTGGGGACTTCTGTGCTCTTTAGTGATTTGGTGGTCAACAAGGATTCAACAAAATATCTAATAACGATGAAGATATTTTATCAGTAATAGTGAGTAAAGATAAGAGCATAGGCTTTTGAAATCTACTCTGTACCACATTATTCTAATCTTAAGAAGTAAGGCATAGAATTTTTAAAAATTTAGTCAAAAAGCGTGTGTTTTGAAAGACCTGGGTGTAAACCTAGGTGCCACACTTACTAGCAAAGTGACATTGGGGCAACTTGTTTAACCTATTTTTACCTCCATTTTCTAAATGCAACCCTTTGGAGTGTTTGAAGATTAACAAAAATATATATGAAAAATCTTGGCACAGGACCTGGCAGATATGGGCACCGTCAACAGTAGCATATATAAGTTTTGTGAGTTGTTCAATCTTATCCAATAATAAAACTTGTTAAACTATTATGCTGTTGAGAACAGATACTGAGAGACAATAAGATGGTGATGAAGGGTCTGTGAATATTAATATAGAAAAAGACTGGTATATAAAATTTTAATTCAAGCATAAAATGATTTTCTATTTTTCCCTTATCATCTCTCTCTAATCATGGTTTACCTGGAAAAATCAGATGATTTAGTAAGGGAAAGGAGAGAAAAAGTAAAAAGCAAAGTGTGAAAACTGTTACATCTTCATTCACTTATCCATCTAATACATGTGAATGTGTATTATTTGTCAGGCACTATATTAGGCTGTGGGTTTACAGGGACAAAAGAATTGGGTCCAAGGGAGTTTTGGTGTAGTCGGGAGACTTTATTGAAACAAGTGCAAGTAGGTTATTACATATACTGCACAAAGCAGCTATAAAATAAAGAGCAGAAGCTTCTGAGGTGCTGAAACGTTGGATTAACTATGAGGATTGGATGTGAAGATACGGAGAAGTGAAATGAGCATGTGGATTTGAAGAGTAGCTGAAAGGAGGTGGGGAGCTTAGGGTGTTCTTTAGGGATCAGCCAGGCTGATATTATGAGAGTTAAATGAAAGCCCTCTCATCTCCAGACAGCCACCAGAAAGCTCATTCATTACTTCACTTGTTCGCTTGTTTGCTTATTCATTGTTTTGTTCATCTACGCATTCATCCATTTACTAAACATTTATTATGTGCTTACTGTCCTCTAAGACTGGAAGTATAACGTTGAATTTTATTGGAGGTATTAGAGTCTACACCCCATGGGCTCTTGGTGAAGCTGGAACACAGACATGTATGTAAACACTGGGAACCATGGTGATGTGCTGTGCATACTCAGTGGAAAAAATAGTTTGTTTCCTGGAGGAGGGGACAGTTGAGCTGAGTCTTACAGGAAAGAGAAGCAGTTAGCTCTGAAAACAGCGGAAGGATGTTTCAAGCAGAGGGAGGTGGGAAAAAGCCTTGAGTTCTAGTTGCTGCCAGGAGTTTGTAGGTGATGTGAGGTAACACTGGTACAACATGAGACTGGAAAGGGAGGGGGCCAGAGAGTAAAATATGGATGCTTTGTAGTCCGTGTGGAACCATACCCGAGGTTTGTCAGCAGGGGCATAGTCAGCTGAACCTGGGAAAGGGAGTAATCATCGGTGGTTGACAAGCTTGTAAAGTTACTGTACATTTTAACAGAATGAGTATCTTGGCAACTTTTCTTTTGATGCAGCTAGTCAAGGATTTGTGGTCCAGCCAGTCCGTGAACCCTTGACTGATTTTTCAGTAAAGCAGTGAATGGGTAGAGGCACATGCTGCTTTTCTGCATAGCAGGCTGATGGTGTTGCAGCACCCAAGACTGCTATGAGCAGTGGGTCCTCATTGTGGGTCCTCATTGTGGGCACCGGCATTCCTGTGCTTCTGAGCCATGGGGGGTTAGCTAATTAAGGTTAACTTCAGAGAATCAAATGCCAAGGAAGGATTGGGCCATGTGAGCAGAAAGGCTTTTATCTGGAGGGAGGGGAGTGTCCCTATGCTTTGGTTCAAAGTGTATATCTCTGTGCCAGCTTGGACTAATTATCTTGGATGACAAAAAATTATTTTTATCATCAAATTAGTTTTAAAACAATAGACTCTGGTGAGGGGGATATCGTGGTTTTGTACAAAGTGACTGTGTATTTTAATTCTGTATATTCAGAAAGCTTCCAGTTCTCAGTGGTTGGTGAAATAGCAACTTGCTTTATTTAATCAACATGATGTTTTAGCTTGATTGTACTTGAGAGGTTTTTACAAACTGGCAAAAAGTGAGTAGCATTTTTAATACTTAATAATTATCTGTTCTGATTTATCAGAAATAGAAAGGGAAAACATTATTTTAGGTAAATTATACTTATGAGGATAATACTTGAAAAAACTTGAAGCGTTAGAAACAAGAAAGATTAAGAGGAAGTTTAAAGAAAAGTGAGGAAAGAGGAGGGCTTAAAGAGGAAGTAGTAAATGTTAATCATGGGCCGGCTGAGTGGCGCGTTTGTTAGGAGTTGGCTTGGGACGCCAGCTCTGAGCAGCAGGGCCCCAGTTCGGATCCCACATGAGGGCCAGTGACGCTGCGCCCTCTACAGTTAAGATGGTGAACAACAGCTCGTGCTGGAGTTGAGCTGCCATCCAGTGGCTGCGTAGGCTGCAGTGGGGCCGGCTGGCAGTGGGTGTGAGCTTTTGTGAGCTGCTGTGAGCAGCCATGAGTGGCTGTCCAATGGCCAGCGAGCGACTGCCTCAGCCAGGAAGAGTGCAATGATAATACCAACATGGGCCAGTGAAGCGATGTTTTCCACAACTAGACTGAAGAACAAAAGGACAGCAACTTGTCTGTTCCCCTTCCCCGATTCCTCAATGCTGTTCGCCTTCCCCGATCCCCGAATAAAATCTTAAAAAAAAAAAAAACATTAATCATATCATTGTTTAGACTTCAATTATGAGAAAGTCAGTATGGTTCTCATATACACTCATAATACACTGTATTTCATAGATTTAAATTGTCAGGGAGGAAAACTTTTTGTCTACCCTCTTAGGGTCAGTATTTGGAGGCCTGCAAATTAAACTGACCAAAGATAGATTAGCAACAGAAAAGACAGACTTAATCACAGAAAAATGTGAATCAGAGGGGCCAAGGGTTAGAATTTGTGGCTTATATACCATCTTAATAGAAAGGGAGGGGAGAAGGTCACTTATGAGAAAACAAATGACTTCTTAATCAAAGGGGAAGGGAAGGGTACCTATAGGCAAACAGCTTTTGGAAAGATAAATCAGTCCTTAGAGAACAGATGAGAGCTATGATAGTTTTGTGACAATGTCTGTTCAGGTGTGGTGTGGAGACTTGTCCCTGCTGATAAGAAGAATCATCTTCCCTGGTTGCTCCTTGGGAGGTGATTTATGACAATTGAGTTCTTTTGAAAGGCTGTGCATTAAGGCAGATGAAGGATTTCAGGAACTCCAGTGTCTTTGACTCAAAATAATTTTTAGGCTGCAGTGGCATATTTTGGACCCCTTCAAAATATATTGCAGCTCAAATCACATTATCCCCCATAATAGCAATTACAGATAGTCAGATAATAAAAGACAGTATCATAACTCAGTATTCCTATTTTTCATTTTATTGGAACTTTATTAGAAATAGATAGCCTTAAGGCACATGCCTCTATAGAGCTGGTAAAGAAGATGAATTTAGGCAAAAGTTAGCAGGATATCAAATTGCTTATATAAGTAAGGGAGATGTTTGCTAAATTTAAAATGTATTTCCCTAGGGGTAAGCCTAAGTTTGGTGATACTTTAAATTATGTCCCTTCAAGTTAAAGCATCTCAGGAGTGTCTTTTGACATTAATGTTGAAACTGAATCACATACTATTTTAGGTTTTTAAATGAGCGCTCCTGAATGTGATGATTATTTCTGTATAACTCTGTTATAACACAACTTATTATTAAAGTCGCACACTACTTGTTATGCTTGACAAAACTTGGTCTGGCAGAAATGGAAACTGGGGAATGGACAGAAGCAAGTTCTAGCTATTTTTGATTGGCAGCAGGTGCAGTCTGTAATCTGAGAGACTGAGCCTGGGATGGTTGGCGACGGTTGTTATTGAACAGGCAGTGCTGCCAGAGCCATGTAGAGAGCCTGGCATTGAGAATAGGAAGTGTCCTCCAGTGGTAGAAGCAAAAACGTGCACATCTAACATGGTGCAGGTCCAAGAATTCTTCCAAATGGTTTCCAGCTCCTTGGATCTCTTCTTATTGGGCAGTGCTTACACATTGCTGTAATGTTAGCCCTGTAGTGATATGGTTCCACTATAATAGGCCCTTAGTTTTGGAGGTGCAGATGATGTTTTGCAGTATAGAAGCAAATGAGGTTAGATTCCTGGGTAGTAGGTGTATTGGGGCTGCAGAACCCATAGAATCTACAGAAAGGAGAAGTGGCCGTTCCTAGCGATAGGAATGCTGATGATACTACTACTCTTTCTTGTGAGCTTACTAAAATCAGGTGTGACACCCAGCAGTCTGCAGTGTACATTTGAGGACAAGGACACTGAGCTCCAGAGAAGGCCTCCCCTTTTGCAGAAAAGGCACTCGTTGGTTGGGGAGATGGACCCGACCCGAAGCCACAGTTGGATCCTACCTGATGTTGGATTCATCTTGAGTGATGCACATGAGTGCATGAAGAATGAACAAGTTTTCACCAGAGGACTTAAATTCAGTACTAAAAACATCAAGGAAGCATCAAGAGCCGTTTAAATTACTTTTAGAAGGCCTCCTGCTTATCATTCTGGCACTTGAACTGAAATTAAACAAAAAAACACTTTAGCGAGTAGGCATCTTACTCACACATGGTACACTCAGGTTGATGTAATTCCTTCTCATGATAGGACTTCCTGCTCTTGAAATTGTGGAGCTTGTGAACATTTGAATGGACACTTGCTGTTCTTAATGGATCAAGTTCATAACTAGCAACTGATTATCTTCTTCAGGCTAAAGTCCTAGAAGTGGGATCACTGGTCACAAAGCCTGTGGTTTTTCAGACTTTGATTCATGTTACTAAACTGCCCTCCAGAAAGGGTTTATTTTAACCTTTTCACGCTAACACTGGCTCTGCATGGAATGCCCCTTTCTTCACACTCCTCAGCATGGATTTTCATTTTCATGTTTGCCAATCAAATAGATGAAAAAGTGCACATCCCATTGTTATTTTTCCTTGCATTTGTGGGATTATCAGTGAGTGAGTGTCTTTTTATATATATCTCCTGCTTATTTGTATTGTTTTCCTGTTTGTGCTTTTCGTCCATTTTACTAATGGGATATTTGGGTTCTTACTTATTTGCACAGTCTTTGTGTATTCAGGATACTTCCTGATGTACGTTTTCCCAGGTTTATGGCTTGTCTTCTTGCTCTGTTTAAGATGTTCTCATTGGTTTGAAATGTTACGGTTTTGTATGATCACAGAACATTCTCAAAGAGCTAGAACCTGAAGAGGAAGACAGGGGAGAGTGAGGAAAGTTGTCTGATGTTTGCAGGAAAAGTAAGTAGCTTGGGCATTACATAAGGTTAGTGACTGGGTTCATTTGGATATCAGTGCATAATAACACTGTTACACTTGTGAGGCTCTGTTTCCTTTTGGTATTTAATTTTCGAAGCTCTGTTTCACAGAATTGGTTGCAACTCCTGCCACACTCCCTGACGCTGGACTTCCCCGACCACTACTGTCCAGTTGACAGCTGAGCTCCAGTGCTCAACATGGGTGACTTCTTGCACATTTCTAAAATCTTTTGCAGTTTTTATTCCAGCCAGTTCCAAGGACTTTGAAACTTGTAGATAAAGGCCCATTATTTTCTTATCACCTCTTCTCAAGAACCAAGCTGCAAACTGAGGCCTCTTATAAGCTAAATTGCCCATAAACCTCCTTGTGATAAGAAAATTAAATGCTGAGTCATAACAAAGTTCTCATTTTTCTCATCCTGGCACTTGGATTGAAATTACATTTGTATGTTAATAAAATGAGAGCATAGCACTCAACTGAAACACGAGTTTATTCGCACCCTGTACATCATACAGATCTGGTCAGCCATTGTGCCTTCTCAGATGTCTGAGATTTGGAAAAGGTTCCCAGACGCATTGCTTGTTCTGAAGAGCGTGAGATTTGAGATTTGGTTAATAGCTTGGGAGCTGCCATTTTACAAGGCCAATGCACCTTTCTGAGCCCAAACATTTTCATATCTGTAGAAAGTGAGGATAACATGATATTGTTTGTGACTGACTTTCAAACAAACTGTAAAGCTGTTGGAAAAAGCAAGTTGTTGTGTCACGATTTAGGGTTTTCAGTGTTTTCTAGCTGGGATTTTGGTTTTTAGTTTGTCATGGTGGTAGCATGGCTGCTTCCCAACTAGTGATGAAATGCGCGCTCTGATTTGTTGGAAGAACTGAGGGCAGACCTTTGCTTTCCCCCATGGGAGTTTGCAGCAGTGTAACTCTCCTAAAATCCTTTTTCTGCCTCCTTGAGGGGAGCCTTTAGTTTCTCTTCAAGTGCAGATCTGGGAGCATTTGCTATGTGGATTTTCCCAGAGACTGCGGTACTTGCCTGCTGGTCTCAGGGCAAGTCAGCTCCATGAGTGAGTTGAGCTCTTCTGCAGTTTCCAAAAGGCCTTTCTGACCCCGAGTGGGAAAGGACTGTGGCAGCAGAAGTTTTGGGGAGGATTCTTTCACCAGTGTGAGTATAGTTGACTTGAGGATTGTTTTGTTGTGACCTGTGAATCATCCTGTCCCCAGGTTTCACTATAACAGCAGATTCCACTGTGATTTTAACCGATAGATCAACAGAGCCTTGCTTTTGGCCTATTGTACTGCATGATTTGCAAGTATGTGCCTGTATATGTAATCAGGCCTCACATACTTTGTATCTTGATTCACTTCAGGCCTTTCTGCTTTCTGCTCTTTACCTGCCTCTAGGGTCCTGTGGAGTGGGAGTTTAAGTGTTGTTGTAAAAGCATTTGAAATGCTTACATATGACTTTAATTTGTTTCCTTACCTCCCTTTTAGATTTTGCATTTTATTTTGGGTTAAAGAAAAAGAAAAACAAAACAAAATAAAACAAAAACAAACAGATTAGTGGTTACCAGAGGGGAAGAGGGATGAAGGGGGGTAAAGGGACGGTGAAACAAGTAAAGGGAGTCAATTGTATGGTGAAGGATGGAAACTAGACTAGGTGATGAGCGTAAAATAATAGATGCAGACATTGATTTACAATGTTGCACACCTGAAACTTACATAATGTTATAAACCAATGTTACCTCAAAAAAATTTTTTTTAAAAAAGAATTGTGAATATACCAAACTACACTATGGATTTTTTTCAGAATAACTTCTATAGGCATGTGATACTTAGTATGTATATGTATTAGTGTATGTATGTAAATGTATCATTGTGTTTATATTGAATCATTGCTTTTCTTGGGGTTTTGTTGATTAAAAACAATTTGTAAACTTCATCTTTGAGCTGTTCAGATTTGAAATTTTTGACTTTGGAATAAATCAGTTTTCTTCATAACTTATATTTTAACATTCTGTGAGATGTGTGATCTAAAGATTACTTGGAAGAATTTTTTTTTTAAGATTTTTTTTTTTTTTTGATTGGGGAATTGATGAAGGGGAACATTGTGTTTTTCCAGGACCCATCAGCTCCAAGTAAAGTTGTTGTCCTTTAATGTTAGTTGTGGAGGGTACAAGTTCATCTCCAAGTCCAGTCACCACTTTCAACCTGTTTGCCGGGTGTGTAGGACCATCCCATGCAGGAGCCGAGCTGGCAGCCTTGTTGCACACTAAGTCATCCGCCCGCAGCTGCTCAGCTCAAGGTTCCGTGTTCAATTATAGTTGGTGGAGGCAGCCCACTATCCCATATGGGTGTTGAACCAGAAACCTTGCTGAGAACATGTGCTCTCACCAGCTCAGCGGCAGCTCAGCTCAGGCACAGCTCACTGACCCATGTGGGAATCGAACTGGCGACCCTGTTGAGCAGAGCTCGTGCTCTTAACCAACTGAGCCACTTGCTCCTACTTGGAAGAATTTTTAAAGAATTAATTTGAAATGTTTTTCTCCAGATTTGGAAATACTATGTAGAATTCATTTGAAATATAATCATATATACATTTGTATATATTTACATATTTTAATAGAATTATATGTACTATGACAATTTCTCTTATGGCAAAAAGGAATTTCTAGATATTTTTTGTAACTTTTATAAATGGTATGTTATTTTTTCCTTCTAGTTTAGAAATGAACAGTTTTGAACCTTTGAGAATGGTTATACTATAAAATTATATCTGTGTTTCACAAGTTAGTAATAGGGAAAGGAATGAATGTTTGGTTATAATGACATCACTGGCTTAATATATCAATGGGGTCTACACTTTGAGTTTCCTTTGCAGTAGGAAATTTTATGAAATACTCTCTTGAAAACAAATCATATAGCAAACTGTGCTGAGTGTACTTAGGTGGTGAACTACTGGGCCAGGACCTAGACTTGACTGATTCCTGTTTAGGTTTCATTTTTACTGAGGTATATATAAGACTTAGACACGCCCTCTCCTTTGACAAGTCTTTCCTTGTTGCAACAGATCCTGTAACTTGCTTGTTGGCTGTTGACAGCACCTGCCAGCAGTGTGGCCCCCAGGGAAAGGCTTTGTCTTTGCTCCCAAGATCCCAGCAGAGTGACTGCCAGGGTGGGAGGGATCACTGTAAAGCATTTTCCCAGGTTTATTTTGAAGGGAAGGCAGGGGAGCAGAAAGAGTGTATTTTTCAGGGAGATCAGCAGGTCAGAAAAGGTACATGGAAAACAAAGGTAAGGAAATGAAGTTAGCCACCTTGTGCTGGGGTTTTAAAAACAGCAGTCTTAAAAATCATCCTGGGAGTTGGTATGTTGACCCAGTCCGTTGACCCAAAACAGAGTTCAAGCAAGCCATGTTGAGCTGCTGTTTCTCAATGTCAGCGCCTTTACTGCTGCTCAATTTGATAGTCTCCGTACAGATAGAATATGTTTTGTTTACTTTGTTTACAAGGAAAATTGCTTATTCTCATTGAATGACAAGTAAGCCTTTGCTTATGATTTTTTTTTTTTCTTTCAGGTTTTGCAGTTCTGTTAGAGTAGATTTACTTCATTGTCTATCTTTGTTTTTAAGGAGTGCAAAGATTGGGGTCAGGAAACCTGTATATTGTAATTGGGTTTAAGCACTTGCGTCTTTAATTTGGTTTGCCTTATACCTAGTTTTTAAGTAATTTTGAGGATTAATATGGGTATTGAACATTTTGAATAAACTTTTGTATAAGCAGAACATAGTAAGTAGTTCTATAATTTTGAGTAAGATGCTATTCCAAATTATAGAACTACTTATTATGATTGGTTACACATAGCTATTGGTCATTGCCTCTCCTTATAAACTGGATCTGTGCTCTTCACTGGTCTGTGGTCATGGGTGAGAAGGGAAGAGATAAGTCCATTCACTAGCTGATTGACCTTGGGCAGATCACTGAATGATCACTGGAAGTGGGCTCAGGAAGTGTTTGTAGAATCTGAACCAAGGGACTGCCTTATTTCTGTTCTCTGAAACTTTGGTATTTTTAAGAAACATTCAGGAAAAGCTGTGAAACCATTATCTTCATCCTGATATTCAGCCTAAACCAGGCTTATTTGGGGTCCATGTCCTTTTGGATCTTGATATGGCCTCAGTTATAATGTTAGACAAGGAAAATACGAAATTCCTACTTTATAGTCCATATTGATATATCATTATCAGAGTGTTGGAGCCAGAATGGAAATAAAATTGGTGAAATAGAAGCCTGTTGCTCTCTATTTAGTTTGAACTTGAGGCTGGGTAGGCTGGTGGGTTTTAATGGAACATAAGAAAAGAGTGGGTCTAGGAGAATAAACTGAATGTATTGAGAGAGTGTTAAAAACCCAAGCTGTTATAGTTGAAGTGTTCATTGTATTTTGGTGGGGAATGTGAAACTTCTGTGTTTATTTAGATAGAGTGGTTTGAGTAAAAGCCTTGTGTTTAAACCCTACTCTAAGCATGAAAAACATGTTTAACTGAATATAATCACCATGTACTGAACTTGCTACCCACTTTGGAGCAGCCTCATACACTAAAATAACATAAGGGAGGATAAACTAAATCAGAGGTTAAGATATGCTTGAGTGATCTTAGTGTAGCTCCTATATTAATTGAAGTAAATTGACAAAATATTTTTGTATTAACTTATCTTTGTATATTGGACTAGTGTCTTTTTAAAATTTTTAGTAGAAAAAAGGTCTTAAGTAGTTGAGAAAATTTATTTTAAAACCTTTTTAGCTTTCACTTAAAAATAATATTCACCAGTTAATCCAGAAATGATTTTTAGACACCTGGTGAATTTGAGGTATAATGTGGGGCCCCAGCGGGCTGCAGTTAACCTCCCAACCAATCTGGGTCCACTCCTTCCCCTCCTTATCTGCAGCCACAGCGATGGATCCCAGCGGGAGCAGAGGCTTTGCTTGTGGGCCTGGTGGGCCATCAGGTGGAAAGGCCAGAAGGAGGCCTGATTATGGGGTTCCCTGAACAAACCCAAAGGACTTGGGGCTCCAGTCGGGTGTTTCTGAGGTTCCTGAATGTGTATATGACATAATCATAGTGTAATTTTCAGAAGGCTGATTTGAAGGTGGTGATCAAACTTTTTTGCTTCTGTGTGTCCCTTAAAAGAATTTGAGAAAAACAGTCCTCCTTGGAACATTTAACGTTATCATATCAGTTTCTTAAAGGTTTATGTAAGTGCAGAGGATACAGTTTCCAGTTTATTGTAAACATTGTCATTTAAATGTATTTAAGCACTCCAAATATCATATTAGCTTGATAGCCATTATCGACCATTTAAAAATAAGTCAGAAATTTTACATTTTTTTCTTTATTTGTATTCAGTTCTTACCCAGCTAAGAGTATTATCCTTGAAAGGCTTTTATTGATCATCCTATCATTTTTC
The DNA here is from genome assembly GCF_001890085.2 of Hipposideros armiger. NCBI lineage: Eukaryota > Metazoa > Chordata > Mammalia > Chiroptera > Hipposideridae > Hipposideros > Hipposideros armiger. The sequence continues at coordinate 3,260,118 of NW_017731470.1, forward strand.
TATACAAAATGTGTATAAACTTACATTTACATTAAGAAGCACTTCTGGAATGGCAGAATAAGGATATCTGGAAGTCTGCTTCTGCATAAAGGCAATGAGAACACTGTCAAAATGATCAAAATCAACTTTTTCAGAAATCTAGAAATTAACCAAAGGCTTGCAATAGTCCTAGGGGTGTTTAAGGGAAATGGCTGAATTATAGTAAGAACAGTGAATTTTGTTTGATTTTAATTTGCTCTATTCCCACTCCCTCTCTCTAGCTTTGGGGTCACTTTAAAACAAGGAACCTAGGAGTCATTAGAGGGGGAAGAGCAGTTTTGGAGCTCCCCCAAAGCCCTAGCCCCAGAAAAGTGTCACCTGCCTGGAAGCTCCCTGATAAAGCCTCACTCAAAGGGCTTGTCTGCATTTGACCTGATCTGGGGATCACCCAGTGGTAAAAGCCCTCTTCTTGGGTGGCTGTTGAAAAAAGTCAGGAGCAACTGTTCAACATGGCAGTTGCCAGCAGCAGTGATACCAGTTGGGACAAACAAGAAGTGGGCCAAAAAAGTTAGAATATTTTGGGAATGATGTGTCCATAGGGGGCTTTGAAAAGCTCTGACGCATTTCTGGTGCTTTAGAAGACCATCGCAGGGCAGGGCTGTGCGCATGCCCAGGAAAGAACTTGGAGCTCTGCAAAGGCTAAAAAGTAAAGGCTAAAACAGAGCTGTAAACTGCCAAAGCATTGACGCTGTGCCCTAACACACACACACACAGTGCCCCTTCGGCAAATTCAGAGTGGGAGAATTACTGGGGTGAAGGCCTGGGTGCTCAGAGAATACATGATGCACCTAAACGGCATTCAAATTTACATTTCATAACAACAACAAAAAACACTGTACTGGTTTAATAAGACACAGTGCAGGCCAAACCAGCCCAATGGAACTCTGATCTAGAGGAATGTGTAGATGTAGACATCATCTGTGCAGTCTTTCTTAAAAATTGTTTCTCTCAGTTGAGCGTTTGGAAGGCATTGAACAGCAGTGAGTTATATATAGGTTGTATTCTCTGACAGATACCTGGTCTGCAGATGACCCACGTTGCCAGTTAATCATGCAGCCATATGTTCGTGTTGGACAGACTAGGGAGGAAGTAAAGTCATTTGTCTTTTCAGCTGAGGCCATTGGGAATCATAGGTAAGGGGAGGGGACCAACTCCACTATGGCCTTTGGTCTCCAGGCACCATTTGGGGCCCACCAAGAGAGAAGCAGGCGAACGTTTTGGGGATGCCATGCTCAATGGGTGGTCAGTGGGGATCACGTATAAAAATATGACTTAGGATTTTTGATTATGGCCGTATTTTTAATATTTGTCTGGCAAAGGGGAGGGTGTTGACAGGGTAATAAATCAAGTTCTGTAGTGTTTCAGAAGAGGCAAGGAAATGCTTTAAAACTGGGATATAGTACTGAAGGATGACAGGAAGGCTTTTCTGAAGTCTTTAAAAATGGGACAGTTTAACAACTGGATGGTTTCCCTGCAGTTGTGTATGTGCACATGTGTGCACACACTGATGCATGTAACATATACTTAATCTGGGGCTCTGTTCCCATCTTAACAGACTGTGATTTGGTTCCGAGAGCTCCCGGACCCACCTTCCCAGGGTAAGTGCTGTGTAGTTCTATGTGATCCAGCACCCTCAAGTTCTTGCTCTGTCCAGTTATTGGCTGACCACTGAGCTAACTGAACAGAAACTGAGTGGCTGCCCATGCCAAAAAAATAGACTTTACAGAATTAGTTAAGGAAAATTACTAAATATAACCAACAGCAGCAACAGCCTATCCTGGGAGGAGAGGGAATCTGATTTTTAGAATTGGCTCCTTATGTTATTTAAAGTGTCCCATTTTCAACAACAACAAAAAAATATAAGGTATTCAAAGAAAGAGGAATGTAGTGTGGTTTATGATCTTATTCACCATTTGCATCCCCCATGTTAAACTCCACCTTGGGCACATAACAGGTGTTCAAATGTCCTTTGATTTGACTTGCATTGATTAGTCCCTGGTCGTAATTAGCTGATTTTCAGACCCCATATATTTTCTTTGGTAGTAAGTGTTTAACCCTGGTGTTTTTATTATTTTATTTTATTCTTCTATTATTTTATTCTATATTATTTTATTCTTCTAGAACCAGGGTCCTTATTAAATGACAGCTATTTAAGAAAGCCATTCATTTGCCCAAATGAGTGTTTATTGGTATCCTGGAAAATTTGAAGGCTCTTTCTTTAGGCAATTATATACAATAAACCTGCTAAGAAAACTGACTTATTCAGAGACCAAATCACCTTGAAATGTTTCCTAGATGAAGTTTGTCTTTACAGTTTGTTTTTAAAGTGTTTTGCGACTATAACCATTTTGTAGATGTCCAGGTCTCTAGTGACCTATAGTCAAGTACTCACATTATCCTGTATATGACATTTTTATTACAATGAGTCAGAGGATTTTGGTGTGTCCTACCTAGTAAGTTGGCTTAAAATCTAATCAGCACATGCTGTTTTAAAAAATCTGGCTCAAATCTATAATATTTGCAGATGACAAACTTTTACCATTTTCATGATCAGTTGTGATGATGGAAGAAATTCAGGGTTGTAATGTTCTGTACATTCCAGAGCAGAAAAGAAACTGGAAAGGCTGATGTGATCACACCTGTGCACAGTGTTATCAGTATTTCCCGTTTCCAAATACTCATTTGTGTATATTTTTCTATATTTTTCATCACTCTGTTTACGCCAGTGTCTGAAAAATAAAGTAAACCTGCTAGACTGGCAAGCTTCAAAATCCTGTGTCACTTTCAGGAAGATGCTCGTATTGATGCCAAGCAGGGGGGCAAGAGCGGATTAATATCTTAGAGAATGTGGTCAGAATTCCAAGTGGTGGTGGCAGATGCAGCTGCCAACATCCAGAGAGCGACATGAGGAAGGGTAAACCCCTAAAGTAAACAGTTGTTTGGTGGCAATTGTGAACAAGGCCAAAAACGGGGGTTCACATGGGTCATGTGGTTAAAATTAACAGTTAAAGCATTTGGTTAAAAAGGCCGTAACTCCTTTTTGAGGACTAGTTTGGGTTCATAATAAATTGAAGGCCCTTGTCTTTTCCACTTTTTGTTTTGTAGTTTTCTGTTTGCAGAAAGTGTAAGAACATAAGCAGTTCTCCTATGAAAGAGCATTTTGGATTTTTTGCACTAGAGCAAGTGACAGTAAAATGCAAGGGTTTTCTTTTTTCATTGTGGAAATAATATTGCATCTAGAGTAGATGTGTGAATGTGTATAAAATTACACGGATAAGATTATATCTAGTTATTGATAGATAAATTAATGTACATAATGTGTGTGCCTTCATTTGGCACCTGTTATAAGCTTATTTTTCTTATAGTTCTTACATGAGTACATAAGTATTTTTTCTTATAATTCTTATATTTAAGAATATAACACAATATCTTATATTATTTTCTTATAATTCTTAAATGTGAGTTTATTAATTGGATTAATTTACCAATGACTGACTTTTTCTTATTAGAACAAGATGCCATTATAATTGCTAATGTCATTAATAGAGCCTAGAAAAGCACAATAGTCTGTTATTCTCCCTATTAAGTTGTTACATTGACATTTTAAAATTTAATTTAATTTTTTTTTTTTTTTTAGCTGAGCCATCCTGCCACCTGTTGGCAGCTCAGCGGCAGCTCAGCTCAGGCCGGGACTCGAACCACTATTGCTCAGAGCTCAAACTCTTGAGTGAGCTCTTAACCAACTGAGCCACTCGGCTGGCAACATTGACATTTCTTAGGTAGTCATCCTAAGAAGATTGATTTTGTTGGACTCTGTAGTTGTCATTGATATGATGTGATCCAGCAGCAGGTTAAGATTATGTGGTCACATCTTTATCACTTGTCATTTCTCAATTCATTGCTTTTTTCTCCCCATAGATGTAGTCTCTGAGGTAGATATAGGACTCTTCATAGAATTTGCCAGAAATGAATTCCCAGGTTTGATGGGTGGGAGGAGGAGGGGAGAAGAGGAAGTAAAGAGGATGCTGTTGAGCGTTAAGTGGAGACAAGACTGGGCCCACATGAGGATGACATCACCCCGAAGGGTCTAGAGCCAAGGAGAGGGGACCTCTTGGAAAAGACAAGGCAGGGTAGAGTTGGGAGGCATCCGGGCCCACTTTGCTATCTTGGTTTCACTAATGAGGCTGGGAGCAAGCGAGGGTAGGGGGGAACCTGCGTGGACCAGGTAGGGCCAGAAGGACTGAGGGGGCTGGGTTGGCTGACAGAGCCCTGAGCGACAGGAGCCAGGCTAAGAGGTATCTGAGAGAAGAGAAAGCAGGTGAGCTGGGGCCAGGAGAGGCCGAGGAAGGAGTAGAGTCTGAAGCTGAGGGAGCTGAGCCAAGGGGAACTGGAGGAGAGGTGTTGGATGGGTGAGGCGAGCGTGTCAGGACTGAGAGCTCTTGCACCTGTGCCACAGGGTGATTCTTTGAGGGGCCAGCATGGCACATGGCCAAGAGGGTGGCCCTTCAGGAAAGCTGCTGTGTTTGTGAGGCTCCTGGGACCGGTGGGTCAGCACTGGGCTCCCTTCTCACTGCTCACCCTTGTCTGGCCAGCTTTGGAAAGTGAAGACGGAGGCAAGCACCTTGTCACCTGCCAAGCACAGACTTTAATACATATTAGGCAAAACTGATTTGAAAGTTACGAGAAGAGTTTTTTGTTTTGATCATTTGTACCCTCGTTCCAAAAATAAAGTGGCTTACAAAAATATACATAATACTGTAAGAAATACTAAATGTGAGAATATTAGTAGTAGGGACAACACTATTAGGAAAAATAATGGATGTCTTGAATCATTATAAGAGGTAGGTCACAAATTTGGTTTTCAGATTTCTTGCACACACAGGCAAGAGACAAACAGAAGCAGTGGTATGCTGTGCAGTATCTATCAGATTTTTTAAAAAGTCACTTAGCCATTTATAAGACATTTAAAATACTGAGCAATGTCTATGACAATATTCCCTTTCATAAATAAAACAAATTTATTAGGCCTGCTCACATCATTAAAATCAGCCTGTCCAGCAAGTGAAACAATGTGGTCCAGGTTACCAGCTCTGTGACACCTGGCTTAACTGAGGGATAGATTTTTATCTAGCACAGGAGTCACACTCAAACACCTCCAGGGTCCTGGCACATGAATAAGGGTATGAATGGGATAGGGCTGGAGGCCTGGATGATAGGAGAGCACACTATGCTACCTAAAAGGCACTCAGATTTACACTTCATAACAAAACCCTGTACCGGTTTAATAAGATGCTGTAGGCCAAGCCAGCCCAGTGGAACATAGCAATGTGTGACATCATCTGTGCAGTCCTTCTTAAAAATTGTTTCTCTCAGTTGAGCATTTGGAAGGCATTGAACAGCAGTGAGTTATATATAGGTTGTATTCTCTGACAGATACCTGGTCTGCAGATGACCCACGTTGCCAGTTAATCATGCAGCCATATGTTCGTGTTGGACAGACTAGGGAGGAAGTAAAGTCATTTGTCTTTTCAGCTGAGGCCATTGGGAATCATAGGTAAGGGGAGGGGACCAACTCCACTATGGCCTTTGGTCTCCAGGCACCATTTGGGGCCCACCAAGAGAGAAGCAGGCGAACGTTTTGGGGATGCCATGCTCAATGGGTGGTCAGTGGGGATCATGTATAAAAATATGACTTAGGAGTTTGATTATGGCCATATATTTTTTTTAATTGGGGAATTGGGGGGATGGGAACAGCGCTGGGGAATTGGGGAAGGGGAACAGACAAGTTGCTGTCGTTTTGGTCTTCAGTCTAGTTGTGGAGGATGTTGCTTCACTGGCCCAAGTTGGCACCATCATTGCGCTCTTCCTGGGCGAGGCAGATCAGTCACCGGCTTCTGGACAGCCGCTCACTGCGGCTGCTGGCCGCTCACGCTGGTTGCTGGCTACATATGGTAGCCCATGGCAACCCACTGCCACAGGGGCTGCAGCCTACGCCGTGGCCGGCCACTCATGGCAGCCCAGCTCCAGGTTGAGCTGTTGTTCAGCATCTTAGCTGTGGAGGGCAGTGTCACTGGCCCTCATATGTGGGATCCGAACTGGAGCCCTCTGGCGTCCCAAGCTAGTTCTTAACCATTGCGCCACTCAGCCGGCCCGATTATGGCCATATTTTTAATATTTGTCTGGCAAAGGGGGGAGTGTTGACAGGGTAATAAATCAAGTTCTGTAGTGTTTCAGAAGAGGCAAGGAAATGCTTTAAAACTGGGATATAGTACTGAAGGATGACAGGAAGTCTTTTCTGGAGTCTTTAAAAATGGGACAGTTTAACAACTGGACGGTTTCCCTGCAGTTGTGTATGTGCACATGTGTGCACACACTGATGCATGTAACATATACTTAATCTGGGGCTCTGTTCCCATCTTAACAGACTGTGATTTGGTTCCGAGAGCTCTTGGACTTACCTTTCCTTTAGGGTACATGCATGTAGTACATGTACTGCTAGGGAACTGTGTAGTTTTCCATGATCCAGCTCTCTCAAGGTCATGCACGGCAAGAGAAAATGCAGCCTGCTGATTTATTTCCTAGTACAGTGTGATGCCATTATATGCAAATTGAATTGTGCAAATTTCAACTAATGACACATAAATAATATTAATAGAAGCTTCACATTATGTGCAAAATTTCAATGGGTACATTCCCCCAAATTGTGTATCAAGCCATCTCATATTTTCAAAGCTAGTAGGTTAGTGGAATTGTAAAAATGCTTTGTTACACAGTGGCATCACCTTTTCTTAGAAAGAGAAAAACTTACCCTTGTCAGTACTATGTGAGCTTTTATTGTTTATAGAATTTCTTCAAGGATTTTGGTGAAATTTGTGTTACATTAAAATTAACTTATGATTTAGATCTGTATTATAGCTTTCAAAATATCCAAGTGTGCTAATACTGGTGCTGAAAAAATCCTGAAAAATCAGTAACTTTGGAACAGAAATGTGATCTAACACAGTATGATATGCCATGCTGTCAACTTATGAGATGCAACTGAGAAATATTAGAAATAATGCTGATAATAAAAAGCATCAGTATAGCAACAGTACAACACAATGACTGCAGATTTATGTGTTCTGAGGATGCCTTCCGCACACTCTACCCCCAGACCGCGGGATAATCAATTTTGAATTACGTAAGTTCTTCAGGAACACATCCCATGGATCAAATGCAGCCATGCTTTATGAATTCCTGTTACCTAGACTTGGGAAAGATCACTTAGGTTGAAAAATACATATAGCAATGTACTTCTGTGTCTGACACTGAGTAGAACATCTTTAAGGGGCTAGAAGAAAAGAACTTTGTATTTCTTTAAAATTTCTCAGTAAATATGTAGCAAATGATTTTGTGCATCCCACCCTGCTTTGTTTGTTATGGAGATAGGAAGATGGCCACTTCCTGGTTGTAGCTTTGCTCTAAATGCATTCAAAGCCCTTTGGTTTTTACATCAAGTAATATAGGGCTTTTAATAATAATTGCTTGTATTTTAACGGTGCTTATTATGTGCCAGGCACTGTTGCAAACAGTCTTAATATCTCCTTTAATCCTCACAGCAACCCTTTGAGGTAGGTACTATTGTTTCTGCCATTTCACAGAAAGACAACAGAAGCACAGGGAGGTTAAGTGACTTGCCAAAACCTTAAGACCAATAAATTGCAGAGCTGAGAGTCAAATCCAGGCTGGCTGGCTCCTCAGTCTGTATCCTCAATCCCTGGCCTCTCAGGAAGCTGGAGATGAGGTGTCCTTTGTCAAAATCTCATACCCTGAAGGGAACTGGCTCAGCACGAGGGTATGTGTTCTGTGTAAGAGGAATTACTGTGTAGAAAAGATCTATATAATAAAATAGGTGTTCAGAAACCCTAATAATTACATTTGGTAACTGGATACTGGAGGATGGCATAGATTATAGTAAATTTAAGGTGGTGAGGGCGAGGGCCCTGGAAGAGCAGTCCCGAGTTGAGTCTGGAAGGTCTGCTTAGAGCTCATGCAGAGCTGAGCAGCGGCTGTGCTCCCCAGGGGTTCCGTCTTCTTCCCTTCTCCATCCTCCCCAGTCACCGGGGAGTACTGAATCTGACTGGGCAATACTGTCCTTCAAAGAGACTTTTATTAAACACTACTACGATTTTTACAGTAGTGGGTTCACAAGGATGAAGAGGACCAAGTCCCTATCTTAGGTTTTGCCCAGAAAGCCTCGTATGACTTCCGAAGAGCCCCCTCACCACTCCACCCTGCCTAACTCCCCACTTGCTCGTGATGCTTGCAGCTATTTTAAGAGGAGTGAAAACACTTAATTTGACAGTTGCAAAGCTGAAGGTGGCAGTGCCTGGTTTCAGGATCTCCTGTTAGTGCGGATGAGTTTATCAAGGGGTTTGGGTTTGTTGGGCAGCCAGTGTAAATGACTACTGTCAGACCCTTCCCTCTTAATGGGCAGTGGAGCATGGAGACCTGAGTGGGGGAGGGGGATACAGAATGCGAAGGCTGGGCGAGTGACAGACTGCCCAGGTGAGCCCAGCCTAGTTATCCTGCTGTCCAGGATTGAAACTATTTGAGATTGTTGCCCTGGGAGGTGAGCCCTGTTTATTGTCACTTGGGCAGAGAAATGGAAGCTGAGTGCTGAATATGTGATGACGAAGCTGTAAAAACGGGCACTGGAGAACTTATATACATTCTTTAAAACAACACTGACTCTGTATAGAGTAGCATTTTCCCATATTGCTTGTTAGTCAAGCTATCACAGCTTAGACAAGTGTCCCAAGGGATGCGTGACGCAAGCTCTCGGTGAACGTGGGATTCCCTTCTCCCCTTTCCTCAGTTGAAGGTATAGTTGTGTCACATCAACCTGTACTCCATTTATACCTTTGTGGGACAGCTATTTTTAAGAGTGAGGGGTTTTGTAAATTTAGACACAGCTTTCAGGAAGCAATAAAATGTTTCTGTAATACTGCTAATTTCTTATAGGTGTCATTTTGAATCCCTCCAGTGCTGTTTCTTAGAGTCACAAAGTCTTTTCCTATATGTCTTGGTTAATTGTAAGACTTGGGAAATTGCAAAAGATGCATGGCATTATCCATGTATTTACTTTTAAAACTCCTATTGTGTGTCTAAAACCTTAGATAGAAAAAGTAGGAAATATATCAGAACAGTTTGCATTTTGATGGGGAGCTAAATTCACAGGTATGAAGTTATGGTTGTGGAAGCATAGAAAAGGCTTTTTTGAAACTTTACAGTTTAGAGTGCTTCCACATATATTTGAGGTGAATGAGAGCAAGCATTTTCATTCTTACTTTGCAGGTGAGGAAACTGCTCCATGTCAAAGCTAGTCAGTAGCTGCACCGGCACCCAAACTCCTTTCATTTCTAGTTGCCTTTTCAATGTGGTCAGTGGTAATTGGGGGGACGGGGGACCAGGCGGGGAGACACTTTTGAACCGAGCTTTGAAGGACGTCATGTCTTGGAGTGTAGAGGTAGCCAGCGCAGCTTCCTCAGAAGGCCATGTGACAGGTAGAAGCCTTGTCAGACATCCTCCTCTGTTCACGAGGCTCACCCTGCTACTCCCAGCATTCCTAGAGTCCTCGCCCTCAGGCTGGCCGTGTGTAACAGGGAGAGACATAATGTTTGGGGTTAAACAAGCCCTTGGCCTCGTATTTGTTTTTGAGGTCTAACCACAAGGCCACATCAAAGCAGCTGAGATGTAAACAAGTAGGCTGGCAAGTAGGAGTGGGGGGGGGGGCTCTTGGTTGTTGAGTCTTGGAGGGTAGAAAGCAGGTGAGAATGGCTGTGATTACAGACAAGGTTACAGGGACAGGGAGTTGGAGCACACTGCCTCCTCTGTGATCCATCTTCTGTGGAGCTCTCAGCAGGAATTTGTCAGTCTTTCCAGCTCCGAAGGCAGGAAGTGCTCAGTACTGGTTAAGTGATGCATTTGCAGCTTTTTTGAAAAGATATAAATAGGATTTTTTCCTTCTTAGTCTACCTTTAATGTGAAAATACTTTTAAAAGAAATGTTAAGTCAATTTCAGTATTTAAATTTTTAAAATTTGGATATTGTGAATGCAAAGGTATAGTTAGGCCATTGTTTAATTTCCTTAGTACTGTGGTCATATCACTTGGGTTACTGCCATTGCATTTCAGAGACATTTCCCTCAAGACTATTCCTTCAAGGATTGAAGATGAAAGCAACTGAACTTTTGACTAACATTTTAAAGGACACTAAAGGTCACAGCCCAGGTGATGGCAGTTCATTTACTCAGTTTACCAACCACTCTTCTACCTCTTTTCAGTACAGTCAGGTCTCTTCTCTTTGTCTGGGGTTACAGCTCTCTCTCCAACTTCTGCTCTGCTTGTTATGTGTGGATTTCAGGTGCCAGTGTCTTTTTAATGCAAGTTTATGCAGCACCGGCTGTGTGCAAGGTCCAGGCCCAATAGTGCCAGGACCACGAAGATGAGTAAGAGGCAGCCAGCCTCTCCTGAGTCATCACCTGGTGGGGATCACAATGGGGACTCAAGTAAGGTTCAGACCAGACTGTGCTGGAGGAGTCAGGATGCAGGGGAGTGGGGGAGTCCTGGTGAAACCGGTGTCAAGAGGTGGGCCTTGAAGGATGGGAAGCAGGGGAGGAAGTTTACTATGTGCCAGGTCCTGCTTTAGGCGCCACCTGTGTATCTGTATATTTCATCCTTATGACAACTGTCTAAGGTACATTCATTTGTTATCTGCATCTAACACAGAGGAAACTGACACAAAGAGAAATTAAGTGACTTGCCCAAGAGCACATAGCTCACCAGTGGTACTGCTGGGATTCCAACTCAGGTAGTCTGGCTGCAGAGTCCATGCTGTGGATTGCTACAGTAGATGAGTGGGATTCGGACAAATGAAGATTAAGGAATGTGGACTCTCGGGAGGCAGGTGGGGAGGCCACAGTGAACAAAGGCACGCAGGTAGACCAGTTAGTTAGGGCTGCCTTGCTGAGGTCCTGGGATCCCACATGGACGGGGATGATTGTGACATACAAAGTCATGGGCTGTACGGGTCCCATTGCCTGTGCTGCTGCATTTGGTGGAATGTCGTGTTTATAAGTCAGTGGGTAGTGGTGAGGTTGTGAAGGTTTCTGAGTAGCTTGTTCCCTCTCCTGCATCTTCAAGCTATCCTGAGTGTTTGACATTCATTCCCCCGGTTGGTAAACATGCTCAGGTCTCAGCCTGTGTGCCCTTTGCCCGTTCTCTTTGCTTCCCTCTACAGCTGTACTTCTGGAGAGTTTTCTAGAGGGTCGCCTGTACTGCTTCACCTTTATTACGTCACATCCACTGCTCACCATCTGCCTCAGACCTGTCCCCTGCCATCCCATTGGAACTGTCCTTACCGAGGTGTCAGTGACTGACTGCTCATTTTGGCAAGGACTTCTCAGTCCGTATCTTACCCAGTAGTTCCCAAACGAGCGATTTTGCCCCCAGCAGATATCTGGCAATGAGGGGAGACATTTTGGGGTGTCACAACTGACATCTAGCCAGAGTGCTCTACTAAACACCCTCAGTGCGTAGGAGAGCTCCCATGACAGAATTACCCAGCTCAGAGCATCAGTGGTGCAGAGGCTGAGAAAACGGATCTTACCTGGGCCTCCAGGACGTTTCAAGCCCTCCATTCTTGCAAATTTTCTGACTGCCTTCATAGAATTCTCTCCTGACTAGTCTTCCAGTGAATTCTCTGTTTATTCCTTACCAATCTCTGTGGAGGACTCTTCATCTCCAGCCTTTTGATGTTGCTCCCAGGATTCTTTTCCTTTCTTCACATTCCTCCGGGGCTGGCTCCTCACTCCAGGGGTTTAACCTCCATATCTGGACATGTTCCTCCACATCTGTATTCACAGTTCCAACCCTGTAGAGCTCCAGTCACATCTTTCTTCACCTCGGTGGTGCACAGGCACTCCCAATTCAGCAGGTCCGAAAACAAGGCCTGCCCAGAGTCTTCTGCCCAAACCTGCCCCTCCCATGCTCACTGCCCACCCGCGTCTGCCCACCCGCAACGCTCAGAGCTGCTGCCGTAGCCGTAGCCCTGGTGCTTGTCACTTCTCACCTGGATCACTGCCGTACCCCCACACTCTGCTCTGGCCTCCCAAAACAGAACTCTGCCTGAGGGGCTCTGCGGTTCACAGTCCTCATTCAGGTTCTCAGCTACAATAGATAGAGTCTAAACTGAGCATGGCATATTGAAACCTTCATCTATCCTACAAAGGGGCCCTTGGAAAATGTAAATGGACATTGAAGTAACAGGAATTCAGTGGAGTTCCAATCTCCGTAAATCCTATTTACTTCTTAAGAAATGGGTTCTACTTTGTGTCACTGAGTTTTTCCTCCTTTCTGGAAATGTGGTTGGTTTTTTGGGCACCCTGTGGGGCATGTGGTTAAATGGGGTAGAGAAATCTTGGTGTTCCTGCTTTCTGTCCTGATAGCTTTAGGAGAATTCTGTTTTTCTTTCATGACCTGGCAGCATAATTCTGTGTAGAACAGCAATTAGTTTGACCAAACATCCTTGCCATGAGGTGTCAAACCATTCTAGAAGAGAATGGGGGTGGGGCCAGTCTGTTTTCTAGTGTTTTTCATGGCGTTCAGGAGAGCCTAAACTCTGGTAAGGGCTTTGAGGACCATGTTGGAGCTACCTCATGAACTGGTTGGTTAAGTAGCTTCATCGTATTATTTCCTAGTTCATTACGCCCATGTCTTGGGAAAACCTCATACTCCACTATTGCAAGTACTGACATACAGCTCATTGCTCTGTGAAGGATTTGGACTTTTTGAAGCTTATTGGTATATTTTTCCACAGATAACAAATATGAGAAAATAAACTCCCTTGGCATAACACCATAGCAGAGAAAATGGTAAATGTTTTCTAATCATGTCTGGTATTATTCCAGTGGTGGGAATCTTGTACCTTTGACATGAATGGTGCCTGTGGGATGGTACCGGTAGCTTTGATCTCTGACTTGGTGTCAGCTGGACTCGCACGTCCTGCGTGTTGAATCGCTGTCCTTTTGTGTTTCTCCCCAGAAGCCCCTTGTGCCACGCCGCTGCTCTGCAGCTTCGGGAGGCCTGTTGACCTGGAGAAGGACGACTACCAGAAGGTGGTGTGCAACAACGAGCACTGCCCGCACAGCGCCTGGATGCACCTGCAGTGCTTCTACGAGTGGGAGAGCAGCATCCTGGTCCAGTTCAACTGCATCGGCCGTGCCCGCAGCTGGAACGAGAAGCAGTGCCGCCAGAACATGTGGACCAAGAAAGGCTACGACCTGGCCTTCCGCTTCTGCTCCTGCCGGTGTGGGCAGGGCCACCTGAAGAAGGACACAGACTGGTACCAGGTGAAGCGGATGCAGGACGAGAAGAAGAAGAAGTCTGGCTCGGAGAAGAACACCGGGAGGCCCCCTGGCGAGGCGGGGGAGGAGGCGAAAAAGTGCAGGCCCCCGAACAAGCCCCAGAAAGGCCTGAACCACGACCTCCCCCGCCGGCATTCCATGGACCGGCAGAACTCCCAGGAGAAGGCCGTCAGCGCCGGGGCCTACGCGGCCCGCTCCCCGTGCGGCTCCCCCGGCCAGTCCCCGCCCACCGGCTACTCCATCCTCTCTCCTGCCCACTTCAGCGGCCCCCGCTCCTCCAGATACCTTGGGGAATTCTTAAAGAACGCCATCCATCTGGAGCCTCACAAAAAGGCCATGGCGGGGGGCCACGTGTTCCGAAATGCCCACTTTGATTACAGTCCCGCCGGGTTATCAGTTCACAGGGGCGGCCACTTTGATGCGCCCGTACAGTTCCTGCGGCGGCTGGACCTCTCCGAGCTCCTCACCCACATCCCCAGGCATAAACTGAACACTTTCCACGTGCGGATGGAAGACGATGCCCAAATGGGCCAGGGCGAGGATCTGCGCAAGTTCATTCTTGCGGCCCTCAGTGCCAGCCACAGAAATGTTGTAAACTGTGCCCTGTGCCACCGGGCGCTCCCGGTGTTCGAACAGTTCCCACTGGTGGACGGAACTCTGTTCTTAAGCCCATCGAGACATGATGAGATCGAGTACGATGTTCCTTGTCACCTTCAAGGTACAGGTGTTAATTCACCTTGCCTGCTTTCTGTTTGTTAAAAGCTGTACAGCAAACACACGGGATTTCTCTGTTCGGGCTTACTTTTAACTGACGGTGCTTTTTTCTTCTAGTCAGGTGCTAGGTAACATTTGAACACCGCAGCTTTGTCCATTGAGGTGGTGGAGGTGGCGGTGGTTTGTTTTATTCTGATGGCACTATACCAATAGTACAGTTGTCCTGGTGGGTAGTTTTATATTTTTGTTGTACTGTAATTTGAAGAGAGGATTCCTGGTGTATAGTTTCTCATAATTGGGAGGAAATTTAGAGAAGGAATTGCATAAATGTCACTCACTGTCAAACAGTTGCCTTTGAAACCTGTGTTAATGTGCCCCGCAAGCTGTGTATTCTCTTTGATTCTTGGAAACACAGAGTGAGGGAAAGTTAGGAGTCACAGAGGACCACATGTTTTTAGATTAGTTGAATTAATCTTGACATTTATGAAAGATGAGACTTTCAGGATAGCAGCAAAAGGAAAATGGAGGATTATTGAAAGCTCAGACGTTGCCCTGGGGGTGACGGTTGGGAGCTGATTAGTGCTGTGGATGACATACAAGGACTTGGTGACATTTCAGCCATAAGCTGAATGACAGAGGATTGGTCAGTATAAGTGAGAAATGTGTCAACTCATGTAAAACTATTGAATTTTTATAAAGATGGGATACATGTCATATCATAAATATATTTATAACTTTATAAGTGTCTAAAAAAGCCTATAGTAAAAATGATATATCCCACCTATCTTCTTCCCATCAACTCCTGCTGTCTCAGTTCCCAGAGACAAACGCTTTCAAATCTTAACTGATTCTTCAGGTTTTTACAATCATAATTTTAAAACTGTTCTCTTTAGTCTCCTATTTTAGATATTACCTATTGATGAAATTTTAAGGTGGATGACTACGCGCTCTTGTATCTTGCCCTTTCTCTCAGGATAATATATCACAATCTTGGATAATTCATAATTTGTTTTTACTATTTTGAGTATAACTATGTAGTGTTGAGCCATATAGAGTATAGTACATTCTAGGACATGCTTTGTGTTTTATTGAAGTTAATAATTACTTCACATTTTCATTTGCTCAGCCTTTTTTGAATCTTTGGCTAATTCTCACTCTTCAGCAGCGATATAACACACTTTTCAAAAACATTTCCACATATCTGTCAGGCATTTCATAGATTTTTTTTTTTCCCCTAGAAATTTCCCTCATGGAGACTTTCATCTTCTTTCTCCTATCTGTCCTAGTGCACTCAACACCTATACTACATAGCTGTCCTTTTAGGAATTCCTTCAGTTGTTTCCTAGTTTTTATCTTCTGTTTCCTAGATCTTGTGTTTTCTTTTTTCTTGGTTTATTCCCTCAATTTCTTAAGAAACATACCCTAGCAGCTTTCTGAGAAAGGAAGCATGGGAATAGATGTTTTAAGACTTTGAAAGTCTGACAATGTCTTTATTCTGTCTTCACACTTGATTGCTATTTGGCTGGGTGTGTAGCCTTCCAAGTTGTAAATATTTTCTCCTTAGAATTTTGAAGGCATTTCTTCACTGTCTCCTGTCTTCCAGTGTCTCTATTGAGAAGCCTAATGTTATTTTTATTCCTGTCCCCTTGTTCCCCATTCCCCCAAGAGTTTTAAGATGCTTTCTTTATCCATAATATTTTGAAGTTTCACCCAGATATGGGTCTTTTGTTTCATTCAATGTGCAGGGTGCTCTCTTGGCTTTTTTACTTTGTAAACTTATAGTTTAAAGTTAGGAGAAATTTTCCTTTGATTTACCTTTATTATGTGTTTTTTGGTCCTATTGTTTATCTCTTTAATTCTTCATTCTGGAAGATTTCCTTGACCTTATATTCCAGTATTTTTACTGAGTTTAAAGATTTTCTGTGCTCATATTTCTAATTCCCAAGAGCTCTTTTTAATAGTGTCCTTGTTTCAGGGATGCAATTTCTTGTCTACTCTTTCTCAGCAGGGAGTGGTCTCATTCATTTTCAGAGTTTTCTAATCCCTTATGTATTTTAGCCTTTGATATCAGGCAAACCACTCCAAAACTTAGTGGTTTAAAACAGTGATGATTTATAATGTTTTATCATTCTGTGCATTGTTTGGTTAGGATGGCCTCTCACACGCGTCTGGCAGCAGGCAGCCTAGTTGGCCTCGGACGCCTCAGCTGGAATGGCCCATCCCTATTCTGTTTAGCCGTTCTCCCAACAGGCTAGCCTGGGCTCTTCACATGGCATTCTCAGGACGGTGAGGGTGGGGACTACAGTGCCTCTAGAAGCTTCAGCTTGAAACTGAGTAACATCACTTCTATCACATTATGTTCGTCAGACTAGGTTGTAATACTAGCCCAGATTCAGAGGATGATGAAATAGACTGCTTCTTAACGGAAAAAGTTGCGTGGAATGTATGGTCACTTGTGTACCCCACTATTTCCCTTTGAGCACCTCTTCCCGCTCTCCTCTGTGCTTGTGGTCCAGTTTCAGAGCCAAACCACTTACCATTCCTCCCATCCAGTTTCTGACTTCACATTCTGTTTCAGGGTTGAGGTACTGCATAATTTCATGGAAGATGGAGTTAGTGTTTTGTTTCTTGTTCTTTCTACAGTTTGGGGGATAATTTTAGAGGAAAGTAAGTGGAAACATCTCTATGTCACCGTTTTTAGACTGGAAGTATTCTTTATGGAGATGAATGAGGGTACAAGAGTAGATAGGGTACATGAGAGAGGAGTGTTGTTTTTTGTCCTTTTGTGATGGACAAATTCTTTTCATTTAATCCATTCACCAACCAATCAAACATGAATTTCATACATGTGCTGGGTACTGTCAGTCCTTACCTTTTATGAGCTTATAGTCTTAGGATGTAAGATGCTTTTATAAAAATGTAACTAACTACCAGGCCTAAGGCCTCAGTACCACCAGTGGAACTAGTAATACCTGGCTACTATGTGCAGTAAGCATCCTGTAATTTCCAAGGAGGAAGGGGCCACTTTGGCCCAGGTGGCCAGAGACAGTGGGAAGCCACGTATCAAAGGTGGCTGGATTTTGATAAGTGGAGGGTCCAGCCACACCAGGTGTTTGTGGATAAGGAGAGGGAGCAATGTGAGCAAAGGAATAGTGGTTAAAAAAGTCAGGAGACAGTGAGAGAACTGGAGAGAACCATTGGGTTGAGCAGAGGTTCTAGCGTGGAAAATACACATGGCGGATGGAGAACTGCTTGTAGATGCTCTTTCGGGCCATAATAAAGAGTGTGGCCATGTTCTCTATGAATTGCAGGGATTGAAAAAAGAATTTAAAGCAGACAGTTGCTGGGAAGACATGTTGTTTGGAGGGGATGGAACCTAGATACAGAGAGTTGGAACTTATATCTTTAATCTAGATGGAAGGAGATAAGAAACAGCTGGGTGCTGATAGTGGGAATAGCTGCAAGAGATTATTTTAAAGGAAAAATGACTTTGGGGACGACTTGACTGTAGAGATGAAGATGAGTCCTTGTTGGCTCATTTGGTTCTAGATCAGATGCACTGATGCTGTCACAGACGAGTGGAGAATGTTGGGAAAGGGACCTGATCTTGGGGGAAAGATGAGGGCACCGGTGTATATTGGGTGTGAAAGGATGCTGGACTTTGTGTGGAAATGTCTAGCAAGCACTAGTAGTAATAAGCATTGGGGTTGAATTGGGGAGCTTGTAACTGGTGGTTAAAATCTGAAGAGTGGAAGAGCTCTTAAATGGGGAGAAAAGAGAAAGATGAGTGTATGAGCCCAGGACACAAGCTTGAGGGTACCCATCAGGGAATGGATGGAGGAAGGTGAAAATTGGGCCTGAGCACATGTGTGTATGTGTGTGTGTACACACGTAAGTACATATGCATCCACAAATGGATAATGGAGGTGTAGGTGTGCACTACACCTACAGATCAGGAGGTTTTATCAGTACCAGACAAGTCAGTGCCACAGGTGGGGCCTTGGCGTGTGCCAGTGTTTTTATTGCCACAGCTCCAAGAAGTCCATGCATTCTTTTTTATTGCAAGCTAATGTATGTAAATCTTCCATCACAGAGTCCCAACCATGTATCCCTTAAAGCATTTTCAACCCCAATAGAAAGGCCACGGTCCAGGCCACAGGATTCCCGGCTGCAGTTGATTATATGCTGCTGAAATAGCTTGTTATTTCCAGTGCCGGCCCGTGTGGATTGTCACTCCCTTGCCATGCCCCTTACGCGTCACTGCCCTCCCCAGCCTCCAGCTCCAGCTCTCTGACTCTTCCTCTGATAAGATGCTTTTGTTTGATTTTAATAATGTATTAAGACTGATCTAATTATGCTTCTTCCCCACTTAGAACCACAGGTGACTGTTCTCTCAGGAATCTGCTTTTTGTTTGAACTCACAACCCTAAAGTTTAGAAATTTAAAATTCTCTGTATTTAGGACAGTGTATAATAGTAACTAAAACAAATCCTGAGAATCAGTCCAGGCCAGGCATTCCCATGAGTTTGACAGATATGAATTTAAGCCTAAACTTTGCTACTTACTATCTTTGTGAACTTGGACAAGCTCCTCAAGCTCTCTGAACTTCAGTTCGTCCTATGAGAAGTGGGCTAACAATGCCTACTCTGTTGTGTTGTGAGGTTAGGTGAGACGATTCATGTAGCTTAGCAGCACAGTGCCAGGCCCTCGGGAAGCACTCAGGAAGAGTTCCCGGTCAACTGCAGCATCGTGGTCACTGCTGACCTCTGACCTCTGTGCCTGTCCCTGCCCCCACCCTTCCTAGCAGCTTCCCTGGTGTCTGAATATTTGAGGCTCGCAGTGAGTCAGTCTAAGAGGGAGACTGGTAATGAAACATTTTCTAGTGGCTCCCAAATACTTGAACTGACACCCTGAAATGCCCCCAGGCCACTCTGAGTGGGGATGGCATGTGAGCCCTTTTCATTGTCAGTGCCCTAGAGCAGAGGTGGGCCGTATTGCAAGAAGCTTTTGTCACCCCTCCCATGTTCTGCATAGAAGCCTGCAAGGTTATATTGTCTTTGGCTATCAACATGCTCCTTCATTCATCCAGCCGACAGTTAAGGGGTACTTACCACATTTCAGACACTGGGCTAGACACTGAGCCTACAAGGAGGGAGAAGACATATTCCTGCCCTCAAGGTGAGAGAGTCTTATAAGCAAATGCAGTGAAAGGTATCTGAGCGCTGCGTACCCCTCTCCAGTAGGTGGAAGGAGCAGGCTGGGCCTGAGCACGAAAGGTGACGAGCCAGGGGGCTGACTGCAGAGAGCAGTGTGTTCTGGACGGGCAGCCCCGGGGCAGTGTGTTCTCCTGACGGTAGCTTTGAGTGCAGTGGAGCTTCCTGCGCCCGTGGACAGCAGCGATGTTGCTGTCACACGTGCACAGGCAGAGCTGAACATTCTGACTCTTTCCCCGTGATGTGACCCTAACCCATCTACAGAAACCAGGTGGCGTCTTTCCTTTACAAGCATTACATGCTGATAAATAATGGAGGAACAGGGATGTGACTTTGAGGAGCCCAGTAAATAACAAGACATTGAACTCCTTTTAAAAAACCACTTACAAATAGGATATAATTCTGGTTCCTAAATTAGATGTGGTGATGGTTGAGCAGTTTTGGAGAGAAGAACAGTTAACATAGTAATTTGGGCTGTGGTAGACTTCTGCAGGCTTCCGAGCAGCGAGTCCTGCATGGTCAGGGCTGGTTTGGAGCATCTGTGCCTCGGTCATTGAGTTCAGATGTCTGTACTGTAAACCTGGCAGCACTTTTTGGAAAAGTGCATTGAAGCAAGTACTTAATAAGACTGAACCTAAAGTACATGTTCCATTGACAATAGTCGTAATCATCATTATTCTAAAAGGACAACTTGCAGGTATGTGATAAACATCGTCTGTTTTGCTTTTTATGCTTATCCAAATGATAGCATGTTTGTTTGTAACTGATAGATGAGCCCATCTTTAATCCCGTTGGTAGACAGAAGGAGACTTCCTTGTTGGCCACCCTCAGCATTGTGTCTTCTGTGCAGGGAGACTCATGCACCTCTACGCCGTGTGCGTGGACTGCCTGGAGGGCGTTCACAAGATTATCTGCATCAAGTGTAAGTCGCGCTGGGACGGCAGCTGGCACCAGCTGGGCACCATGTACACCTACGACATCCTGGCCGCCTCTCCCTGCTGTCAGGTTGGTATGGGCCCCGCAGCGCAGTGTGGGTGGCATCAGGCTTCCGTCCCCATGTGAACATAGAGGAGCTAGAAGCAGCACTGTGGTGCTGCGCGAGGTGGAGGGCTCCAGTAGTGAGCAGTCCTGGACCCCCCAAAGCCCAGCATCGATGGTTGATGCACTAGTGTGGTGCAGCTTTACTGGACTACTGTGCCGTCAGGAGAAGGGAGGTTGGAGAATAATGTGTGATTACGTGGGGAATATGTTCAGTATTTGAAGTTAAAAAAGATTATAAATGGCATAATGGGATGCTTCCATTTGTAAAAAGTGAACATGCAAAGGGATCTGCTAATCAGGGGTGGTTTCTGGGTGGTGGGATGCTGGGTGGTTCCTTTAGTTTTCTTTTTGCTTACTTCTCTTTAGTGATGTTTTGTATGATTAACATATGCTAAGTTTCTAGTAAGAAAAAACTAGTATTTAAAAGGAAGTAGAAAGTTTCACTTTCTTTAATAGACAGGATTTTCTTTTTGTGTCCTTTCTGTGGGACCGTACAGTTACCCAGGAGCTGCCTGTCATGTCAGGTGTTGGAGGTTGCCCTGAAAGATCTGTAACCCATAAAGGACTGTTAAGAGAGCATCCGAAATTTAGCTGTCATCAGGAAAAGAGGGAAGTGTGAACGCATTAAACAAGTCCATAGGAACACAGAAAACAAGGCAAACTCGTGGATATGCCTTGGTTTATTTCCAAGTGCTTGAAAAAAGCAAGCCCTTGTTTTGTAAGTTCTTGATCTTCACGGGTAGGAGAGATACTTTCTTTGCTTTTCAGTGGCCAAGCCTGGCTATCCATGTAAGTACCTGAGAAATACTTTGTTTACTACATAGCTTTGTATTTTTAGCATTATGGTTTGATTTTTGTAAGGAGACTATCCTTACTATTAGCAGTTTATTCAGAAGATAAAAGGTTGGCAGAGTCGGGATTTTAGCTATACTTTGTCTATGCTAGCGATCTTAGAAGAGAAATACGGTCATGAGAGACCTAAATGGCCATTCATAGCCTGCCATTTGAGTCCAGACAGGGTTGACTACTTTTATGCTGTCCTAATGCATGGACCACATTTCCATTTTAGAAGCTCGCCACAGTCTTTTTCATTGTCGCTTTTTACAATACTCACTGTGCCTTAATGCCCACTCTTGAGGTTAGAGAAACAAAAGGAAGCTGCTCCTCCGTCCTCACACATACACCTGACAGGCTATCTTGTAGAGAAACAAGGAAGGAGAGAATGTTTGGGCCTGTGATCATACACTGTTAGTGCTGGAAAGGACCTAGGACCTGCACGATCTGGTCCTGCCTCCTTATTTTCCACAGACAGTGGAGGCCTAAAAAATTAGAATGTTTTACACAAGTGTGTCACAGCCTCGACTAAAATCTATGAAACCTCTAAACTCCCAGGCTGGTGTTCTTTGCACTGCACCACCGAAAACAGCAGGTTTATTTCCCTACCTGTAGGGAGAAAAGCACAGTGGCACCGGCCACACCCAGCCTATAGGTATCATTAGGTCTTCTTCCTTAAAACAGAGTGAGCCAGACCTTTCTTTTCCGGCCCCCTACTGAAATGGAAAACATGTTTGATTACTGTTTGGCTTTAAAAAAAAAAATCAATTAACTATATTCACTGTAATGAGTGTTGGCCATGACTAAGGAATCAAGAAAAGTCTTCCAACTATGAGCCAAAGATAAGCAATGATTAGTTATTAGAAAGGGATACCAAGTTAAACAGAGTGGTTAAAGAGAAAGGTTTGCTCGGAATCTCACTTTAAATGTTGTTCAGAGAGATTAGTGAGTTGAAAGGAAGGTTATCTCAGTGCATGTAATGGCTAGGAGCATGGCGTCTCAGGTTACAAAACGTAGGCCCTGAAATGGCTAGGAGCATGGGCTCTGGAGTGAAGTACTTTGGTTCCAACCTCAGCCTTTCTACCTTCCTAACTGTGTGGCCTTAGGCATGTTTCTTTATCCCTCAGTTTCATCATCTAAAATGTCACATAATACTGCCTACCTCACAGGAGGGTTTTGAAGACAAAGTCAGGTTATCCTTTTCTGTTATATTTATAGAATGGATCTAAATTGAGGGTCTGTTGTATTTATCATTTCTGGTTTTCACTTAGGGCCTGTAGGTGAGAGTCTAGTATTGTACCATGAGAGAGCAGACGGGGTGTGAATGAAGAGCCTGTGCTAGTGGGTCCTGGAAACCTCGGGATGAACATAGCACTTCTTCCTGGATTGTTAACTTTACTTGAGTGTTTTAGGGAGAGTTTCTTTTTACAGTACTTTTTTTTTTTTTTTTAAGCCTAAGCATCCCAGCTCCGATAAGCAGCTCAGCTCGGGCCGGGCATTGAACTGCTGTTGCTCAGAGCTCAAACTCTTGAGCAAGCTCTTAACCAACTGAGCCACTCGGCCGGCCCTGAGAGTTTCTTTTTATATCAAAGAAAACACAAGTATAGTAAGAAGGAGCATGAGAAATATATATCAATTTTTAAAATAAACTCAATCTTCTGAGAAGTTTTATACAGGTTGGGTGAGGGAAGTCAGCTTCAGCCACTCTTTAAAATCCAGCGGGGAAGCCATGTCCTAATGTCAGGAGGACTTCAGTAGGGAAGCTTAGGGCAGCACACGTTTACAGTTTCTTCCTAGAGTAGGAGAAACCAGTAGCCATGCTACGTATTGGCTGAGAACTGAGGAGTTAATCTTGAGACTGATGATAAGTATTTGAATATATACCTTACAGTTATCTTTTGTTTTGTCTACTCTGTATTTGGTAATAGAAAGGGTACTTGACTCAACTCGGGATCAGTTTCCCAGACACAACCGCCTTGCATTTGGGTGCAGATGACTTAGGCGGTGTTGGGAGGCGGAAGGTTCCGGGGCTCACGGCTCCTGTGTTTCCCCCCAGGCACGTCTGAACTGTAAGCACTGCGGGAAGCCGGTGATCGACGTGCGGATTGGGATGCAGTACTTCTCCGAGTACAGCAATGTCCAGCAGTGTCCACACTGTGGGAACCTGGACTACCATTTTGTGAAGCCATTTTCCTCCTTCAAAGTCCTCGAAGCTTATTGATGAAAGCTTTGCTTTGGTAATAGCTATTTTATTGATATTATTACTTTATTACATATCTTTTCTAGGAAAACATTCTGTGACAGTACTTTCTTTTCTAAGTTAAAGGAGAGTTCCTTTGTGTGTGTGTGCCACTAAACTGGGGGCTGCCCCTTGCCCTCTCTTGACTCCGAGTGTTGTCCTGTGGTCATGACCTGAGCCCACATGGGTAATCCTGTGAGTTTGGGGTATTGGTTCACTATCACTAAGAGCCTCTCATGCAGCTTTGAAGTTGGTGGGGAGGATGGGGTGAATTTAGGAAACTAAGGACATGGTAGGAGTTGGGAAGAAACTCTTACTAAAATGTTAGCTGTCTGACGACCCACTGTTAGATCTTGTTTGGGCCCCGGGAAGAACATGTGACAAGTGAATGTAAGTCTGCCTGCAGAGCTGGGGGGGGTTTCAGTCTGTCTGGCTTAGCAATGTGCAGGCTCACTGACCTGCAGTTTATCCTTGCTGACAGATCCTGTGAAAGAGAACACGAGTACGCTTTCCATCACTGTTGTAATTTAACAGTCAGTTTTCATACTGAACATAATATCCAAATTATAAGACATATGAAAGCCATTGGTATTGCAGGTATTTGCAAGTAAGCAGACCTAGAACAGACTATAGTAACCGAGAACCTGGAAATGATGCACACTGATTTAAGAGGGCAAAAAGGCAGAAAGAGGTGATTTGAAGTTGGTCACATGGCTCTTACGGAGAATCCAGGTATAACATGATTTGGGCAGCACCGATTTATAGAGCTTGCACCCACTGTTGAAGTGCCATTTGATGTCAGATCCTTCTCACAGGTGACTCTCAGCCACAGACCTAACTGGTGAGTTTGAGAACCAATCATTGCCATACTTATCTTCCACAAATTTGCGTACAGCGATGTCTTACCCATTTAATGCTGAGTTTCCAAAATCGAAGATTTGACCCTAGGAAGGAAAGGCAAAAAATTATTTGTGAGGTGGTGAGAAAAAGAGTAATTGTAATAATATTTCTGTTTTAAGTGTGTTTCATTTTTGAATATCACTGATCGTACAACAATATGTTTGAAAATAGATCATTCTGAAGAGCTCCATGATACCTTGTCATTGGTGAAAAAAGATGATAATTTATGTACTTGTCAGAGCAAAATACATCTTGCAGTTCTTTAGATCTTGGTGATTTAAATAGACATATGCCCTGTACCAGTATAGAATTGGAATATGGTTTCTCAAAAATGAATTTGATAATTTCAAATATGACATGCATATATGCTAAAAGAATGCTGAAAATAAAATTATTTTATAGGTAGCCAAATTTGGGGTTATGTGAGCATTTTATATTACTCACTTGGTTTATACCATTTTTTTTTCCCCTCAGCAAACAGTTGTTTTTCCTCTGAGAAGTGTTTAGGTATTATTGCAAGCGAGCTTCAGTTCTACTACATGAAATATTTGAAGTTTTGTTTGAAACAACACGGCCTTAAAGAACCCATATGTTAATGTTCTTCATCTTTCAGTTTGGATGATTGTAATTTGGTTTCCCATATCTAGTTTGGTGTTTGATGATCTGAAAAATATTTCACAGTGGGAGGAAATGCTCAATGCCAGTAAGAAGCAGAAAATGTTCTTGGTATGACAGTATATTTGATGCAACTAAAAGAGGTCTATAGGACATAACCCTTGCAAATTTATCTTTAATACACAAAGCTGTAATTGTGAGTTAACTGTTTCCCTATTGATTCTCTCATGTACCCAAAGTACTGAAGTTTCTCTTGTCTTCAGAGTACCATTTGGATTTTACTTCTGAATTTAAAATGAGCAGTAAAATATTTATAATGCTGTTCTTTAACCCACCTAAATTTTTGTAAAGAAACCTGCTTATATTGTTCTGAAGCCTAAAGTTTACATATAGATTGCATTCAGCAAGCTCCTCAGTCTAAAACTGCTGTGAGTATAGTGCCTGATGCATTCAGTATTTTCTCCTTATGTTGTTTTCTACTCCTAAAAAATAGGTATTGAGGTTTCACTGTAATTGGGTAAAATTGGCTTTGGGCCTTTATTTTGATGATGAAGTTAAGAATTCTATAGATGCTGCAGTTTTGTAAAAGAAGAGGCATAGGTATCACATCTGAGAATATCTTTTGCCTTCAAGGCATTGCATTCTTGTCTAAAATGGAAAATTTGGTTGATTTGAGAATAAAATATAATTGAGTGTGCAATAAAGTAAAGAATAAATCTTATTTTGGAAATCTGCTGACCTTAATATTGGGTTGTCGGAAAAGTCATGACGTATTTTTTCTATGTTTTTCATTGCAAAAATGTGCCATGACTTTTCCAACAACCCACTATTTCCCTTTGCTTTCTCAAAGTACTTTTGCACTGAGTACCTTGATGGAAATTGGAATATTTAAAAAAAGATGATTATTTTTTGTTGTGGTTTGGATATTAGAGGATAGCAGTCACCCAATAGATCCATTTTCTGTTTTTCTGATGAATAGTATTCAGTAATATGAACCACTCATAAGTGACTTATAATTTCAAAGTGATGTTTCATCTACTCTAACTTTTTTATCATTTATTTTTAAGAGTTATATATCTTGAACAAATAAAATTATCTACTTTAGTTTAGTGAGAAGACTTTCTGATGGTATCATCATTTTCTCTTCAGGCCAGTCCAGTTCCCCACTTCTGGTTGCATCTGAAGCAGTTGCTATACTGGGCTTATACCTTAAAAGATAGACATTGGCCATGAAATTGGGCTGCAGGGTCAGTTATCCCATTCTAATTTAAAAAGAGCTTTCCACAAAGTCTTTATTTTGCAGTTTTTGTAAAAGAAGTTCATTTTCAGAGTAAAAAATTTTTTCATATCTGTTTGGGGGAAGTTAACTCACCAAGAAAGATCATTAGTAGGTGTTTAAACCCTAAAACTAACAGATATACTCATACATAACTTATTAGACTACCAAAACTAACTTGCTGAAATCTTTCATTTTGTTCCGTAAGATCAGTGCTTAACATACAGTTTTTGTCCTGTGCCAAGGTCAGTAACTCCAGTTTGCTTTTCTCTTTCATCTCATGGTAGCAGCTGTTGAGGAATTTTAGTTGGAGGTTTGGGAGGCGGTGAGGAGAAAGTGCTCTTGTTTAGTGTTTTGGTTCCTGTAATCGGATGCTGCCCAACTCAACTCATCTCCATGTCCTGTTGACTTTATTATTATTCCAGGTGATTGGAAGAAAATACAATGGATGGGCATCTTTAAAACCAGCTCAAAAATATATTCTTGTCAGTAAAGATTTCTTGTCAAGATGTCTTGGATTGCACTTTTGTTGAGGGAAGACAGTGTAAATAGTTAAAAGAATGTTGATAAAATTGAACATTTGGTTATGGAATTGTGTGGTGTTAGAAAGTTTCTGTTTGTGAAATATATGTATTAAAAATAATAAAATTTCAGAAACTAATACTGTAATGTCTCTTCAGTGTTATCACTTTATTTTTTGTTGGGGTTCAAGGTCTTCGAGCTTGGAATTGTCAGAAAAGACACAAGAAAAGGTTTTGATCATTATTCAGGTAACCACTTCAAAGTCACTGCTGCAGCTAATAAAAACTATTAACTTTTTATGCTGTTTGAAAGTGGTTTGTCACATGTAAACTCACTTTGCAACAAAATAAGCATTCTGTATAACAAAGTTGATTCCATATGAATAATCCAAAATTATTTTTCTGATTATAGGGAATTCTATTGAAAAGATAGATAATCCTGTTCTACGAATGTTTTCTTTGGTCCCTAGGCCTGTAACATTTTTCATAATGAAAAGATTTGATCACATGCTTCTTCATTATAAGAAAATGAAAACTGAGTTGTAATTAAACTTCTTGCTGGCTTTATGCACTGTGATCAAGTATAATTTATAATCTTACAAATCTCCGTGTCCCTTCATTTCTGGGTTTTTTTTTTTTTGAGCCCTAATCTGTTACTGAAACATTCAATAACATCCTGCAAGTATGTTTCAAAGCCTAGATATATGCTCACTGAGTTTTTGTTTATTTGTTTTCCTTTTCACCCATCCCTCCACCCTGTCTCCTTTGGCAACCATCAGTTTGTTCGCTGTATCTATGTGTCTGTTTCTGTTTTGTTTGTTCATTTGTCTTGTTTTTAGATTCTACATATAAGTGAGATCACACGTTACTTGTCTTTCTCTGGCTGACTTATTTCACTTTCACCATATCATCGAGGCCCATCCATGTTGTTGTCCTTCATTTCAAATATCATTCTCAGCAAATGGATTCAAGTCCACAAAATCATTAGAACGCAGGATAAGATGTGGAAATGTGGGTGAGGAAAGGGTCCAGTCTGCCAGTAGATTAAAGCCTGTCATACCACTTACTTACTGCAGACGTCTGAGGCATACGTTTTATTTTATTTAAAAGCTCAAGACTTGGGATATTGTGATTTCTACTAGTGTAATTTATGTCAGCAAAATTCCTTTGCAACTGTAAGGAAAGTATAGTTCTTACTGTAGTAGAGAGAAAAAACCCCCACAAAGTTAAACAGTGATTATAAAAAATTAAGTTTAATGGAAGAAAAATCTTATTTGCTCTTAGTGGTTTCCATTTCTTTAAATCTTGCTTATATTGTTTTGACTTAAACTTGGCAGCAATTACAATAGATTGCTAATTATGTAAACTTTCTCTAGTAAAGAGTTAAATTTTGGAAGAAAAAAGCTTGTCTTGAGTTTTTGTTCTCTTCATGTTCTCGCAGCTCTCCACACCTAGGTTAAACCTTACCTAATGAATGTGAAATATCTTTGAAGACAGTAAAGTATGCTACAGTAGTCGTATTTGAAATAATGTATTTTTAAGGCATATTTTTTCTAATGGCAGAGCCTTTAGCATTGTGAGAATTACTTTAGATAAGCTTGATCTGGCATTGCTAGATCTTAGGGACAACAGAAATAAAAATAAAACACTTTGTCTTTCAGAACTCAGCAGAACAACGCTAATTACATTTGTCAGTGTTCAGATGGGATTGGCCACCAGAACACCCCTTCCCGGTGATGGACACCAGGCCACGTACCTTCTGATCAACGCGATTGAAAATTTAGATCGTATCTTAAAAACAAGTTGAGAACCATCTAATTACATTCCATAAACCTAAAAGGGGAAAAGTCATAGTCACAGAATTTAGAGAGGCCAAAATTTGGAGCCAAGACTATGGTTTTTCTTTTGTTGTTGTTGTTGTTGTTTGTATTCACAATAATATGTTTGTTGAATTTCACTGAATATTGTACTTATTTTAGAGATAAACTGAGGCCCAGAGAGATCGAAATAATAAGTTCACGTAGTCAGTGGCTAACTGGGGATGAAGCCTGGATTCCCTGTCCTGGTCCTCAAATGAGATCAGTGGATGAGCACATCATTTTCAGTTGAGAGGTGACGTTGGGCCTGTTTTGACAAGACCGTAGATTTACAAGGTATAGTAGCCCTGGCTCCAGCAGCACAGGTGTTAAATGGAAATAATTCTGAGAGGCGTAGCTGGGCTTCCTGCATAAGGGCGATGAGCACATTTGAAAGTATCCCCCAATATTAGGAAAAAATAACAAAACAACAGGAACAGTTTTCTAAAAGAGAAAAATAATATTTGAGATCAATTATGTCCTCTACCTCATTTTTCATGCATTAATTTGTGGACATCTTGTTCCCTTTTGTTTGTTAAGATAGATCATTGTTTGAGGAGAACTGTGGGTATAAGATGACATTTTAACAGTCTACACTAGGAATCCATCATTTTATTCACTTTGGGATCTGACTTAGAGATGTTTTTGGATTCAGATGTGTCAAGCTGTCAGATTAGATAGCATGGATCGATCTAATTTGGGCAGGGTTTTCCTTTTGGACTAGCTTTTCAGCTTCTCTTACTGTATTTCGTTTGCAGTTTTTTACTATCTTGTCTGAAGCTCTGGTATCACAGACTTTTTTGAGTTGTTAAGCCTGATCACTGTTATTTCAATTCCATACAACCTTAGGAGGAAGAAGTGCTGGTTATAGGTTTCTTTTAGAGAATTACAAATTTTCATGGTCTTTAGGGTCTTTTGAGCTGATAAGTAGTTACATTCTGAGTCATTGCAAAAACGTGGGTTGGCAATCAGTGCTTTACACTTTCTTGTTATTTTCATCACATTAACAAATCACATATTTTTCTGAAGCTCTGATGACACAGCAAGTGTTTGATGAAGGAAGTAGAGCCAGGTGAAACCCCTCCCTAGGCTGGGATTTGGCTGAGGCTATAGAAACGCAGGGCTTTAAAGAGAGTGGTTTGGGCAAGGAGCAGATGGTGGGAGTCCTGGGGGGCTGCTGTGAATATTTCAAACAGCTTAATGGATATCATAACATTGCCCACCACAAGACTGCACAGGATATCTAAAAGGTCAGTTTATTTTTGACAGGAGTTATGGCAACCTTGGTTATCTCATACTCAGAAACAGCAGCAGCAGCGTATGCCTTTGATGAATAATATATGAGAACACAAATGAATTATTACCTAATAAATGCTGTTTATTTTATACACATAACCTTTCAAGACAGGATAGGGTCATACCAGGTGGGGGGTGGTCCTTGGTCTTTGGTGATGGCAGTGTTGGGAAAATGTTTTTAAAAAGTGCCTAATTTTTCTAATCATTTTCCTTTTGCCTGTGTGATACTTCTGCCTTATCTTCTCTGTACCTGCCCGTCTCTCTTTTCTACCTTATCCTTTCTCCTGCCTTTCCTGTTGCAACAAGTTTATTAACCATTAGAATATGGCAAAAGTCTCCTGACAGGCCCAGACATGAGTTCA
The DNA here is from genome assembly GCF_001890085.2 of Hipposideros armiger. Classification (NCBI taxonomy): domain Eukaryota; kingdom Metazoa; phylum Chordata; class Mammalia; order Chiroptera; family Hipposideridae; genus Hipposideros; species Hipposideros armiger. Next base: position 3,290,429 of record NW_017731470.1, read on the forward strand.
TCAGTAAATCAAAAAAAGCTAGTTAAGAAAATAGATACCTACAATTGGCATAGAACTAGACACGTTGATCAATGAAAGGATAGAGTCCAGAAGTAGAGCCACACTTACATATACGGTCAACTGATTTTTGACAAAGATGTAAAGAGAATTCAGTGAAGAAAGGGTAATACAACAAGTGAAACTGGAAAAATTTGATGTCCTTGTGCAAAAACCAAAATGATCAACCAAACTTGGATTCATATTCACACCATATTAAAAAGAATTAACTCAAAGTGGACATAGATCTAAATGCAAAATCTAAAAATAGATACATTGGATTTTCTTAAAATTAAGAACCTTCTCAAGACTTGGTTAAGAGAATAAAAAGACAAACCACAGACTGTATCCAGAACATATAAAGAACTCCTAAATTGTAATAATACAAAAAACAAACCACTCACTTAAAAAAAGAGGAGGATAAAATATTTATCACTTTGCCTAAAAAAGAAAAAGATGAACATAATGATAAGATACTCAACATCATTAGTCATTAGGGAAATGTAAAGTAAAACCATAGTGCAATACCACTACACACCTATTAGAATGAGAAAAAGACAGAATACCAATTGCTGGCAAAGATGTGAAGTAACAAACTCTCATACACAGCCAGTGGGATACAGTTGGGCGGTTTCACAAAAAGTTAAACATATGCCTATCCTGTGACCCAGCCATGCCACTTCTATGTATTTACCCAAGAAAAATGAAAGCATGTCTCAGACTTACTCGTGAATGTTTATAACAGCTTTATTTTGTAATAGCCCCAAATGGAAACAACTCAAATGTCCATCAACAGGACAATGGATGAACAAAATATGGAATATCTCTACAGTAGAATTCTACTCGGCAACTAAAAGGAACAAGCTATTGATACGTGCAACAGCATGGATGAATCTCAATTACACTGAAGTGAAAGAAGCCAGAGGAAAAAAAAAGGACATACTGTATGATTCCATTTATGTAAAACTTTAGAAAATGCAAATGAATCTATAGGGACACATCCCCCGAGGGATGACTTATATACCATAAACATTTTATTTAAATTTAAATCCGGAATACACATTCATTTGACAAATTCAGTTCTTTCGTTTGTTTTAATGTGTGATTCCTGCAGTTGTAGGACCATGCAGCCTTTTTTGCAAAATCTTTTGTGATGCATTCTCTAATACTACTTTCCATTTGGTTATCTTTAAAATGTGGTAAGAACTTAAAGATACAGTGTACATATAAAAACTCGGTAGACGTTTGGGATTTTTGTCCCCTAATCTTTTACTGTTTTATCTCTTATGTGTAACTCAATAATATTTTTAATGTGTGTGTAATTTGTCTGATCTTTCCAAAACATCCTACTGAGTTATTGAAATAGTATTTTCTTTTTATAATTCTATTTCATTGGCTTATATACTATTTTTAATAAATTTCATTGTTGCAGTGACAAGTGTAACTGGCGTAAACAAGTTCGGGAACAAACACGATTAACTTTCGGTAAGCACACAAATTTTGCTGCGGGAAACCCAGTGCAGTCCCTGCCTAACAGCTGGGCCACCAGCCACCAGCATTCACAGACTGAGGCCATTCATCACTGTGCAGTTTTGCAAAATGAATTAGAATCAGTGCATTTGCTGGATTGGCTAAGTCGAGGTCAGTTAAGGGAGATTCTACTGCTCCAACTGTCTAATGCTCACTTTCCTCATCTGTAAATATGAAGAATATCGACTTGTGGGTATGGGTATCATTGAGGTATAAGTGAAGTAATGTAAGTAAAGTGCTGACTACAATCCTGGCGTGGAGTAAGTGCTGAAAATGTGCCTTGTTAGGATCATGTATTGTATTTTAGAAAGCATTCATAAAGTTAGGGCAGGAAGCACCTTCTATACTGTCTGACTCAACTTGTTTGTTTTGCAGATGGAGAAAGTGGCTCCACAACACACACCAGCATGTAGGGCTGAAGGTCTTGAGCCTCCCCAAGGGGGTAACCCTAAGGAAACTCCACAGGGAGCTTCTTTCCAAGGGGCTCCTGAAAACCTGGGGAGTTATCTAACACTAGGGGAGGGATTGCAGAGCTTATATCAGACTCATAAAAGAGCTGCTTTGGGGAGCAGCCTTTGCAGAAGGCTGACCATCTCATAGCTATGAACGTCTTTTAAACACGTTTGCTGAATTCTGCTTTTGAATTGCTGGTATTCCTTCACGTAGCTCAAATCAGTGGGTGTGTGAAGCAAAGTAAAACCAGGCCTCAGACTGAATTAAGGGGATGCAAAGGTTGGGGGATGAATAATAGATGAAATCTGACTTAGGAAGGCAGGGATGAAATTTTGTGAAAGCCCTATTGGACTTTTCCCACTTGGGTTTAGCTTCAAACTGAGACTTACACTGAAAAACGTATTTCTTCTTGGGCTGGAAAAGGATCCATTTCTTCCCCTTGGTGATGAAAACAACCAGCTGCCCACCAGTTGCGTTGTGCCGGTGGATTTTTCCATCTGAAGTATGCCCATGAAGTATGGCATCCACACTCCTGACGTAGTGCAGTGAATGTCACAGATAACACTTGGAATGTGGTGGCAACATCGCTGTCATTCTGCGCTGGCCTGATGATGCCTTTAGTGCTGGCGTTTCCTTGTCCTGGCCCTGTCCAGCCTGGGGGATCTAGGTTGCACATTGTACTGGCTGAAATGCTGCCGGGTCGTGAACCCCTGGAAGGCACTTGACCTCAACAGCCAGCTGTAGCCCAAGGCCTGGTCTCAGAGGTCAGAGACCTGCGTTTAAATTGTGCCTCTTACGCACTCAGGCAAATCACTTAACCTTTCAGATCATGCTTTCTGTTACAGCATGAAAACACAAATACCAACTTTCTAATATTCTTAAGTGTGATTTACTGAATTAATAGACTCAATGAATTTAGAAACCAACCCTTCAATGAGAAATAGGAGAGGTTATTAAAGTGAGAAAGTCAGCGATGATTCCATTTATTTGTACTTAAAAAAAAAATAGCATCTATCCCAAATGCCTTTGACCTTTGGTGTTAAACAACGGTGACTGTCTCACTAAAATTAGCCTTGCGCTTGTCATACTCGATGTGCTAATAAATGCTATTCAATTTAGCATTTTATTGAGCACATACTATGTGCAGGTCTAGGCACTACCAGGAGCCCTGGTTATTTGTTCAGGAGGCAGATCATCTTCAAAGCTGTGAACATCTTTTAAAAACCACACCACATTCTTCTTTTGAAGTGTCGGCAACCCATGAGAGGTGACAAGACTCCCTGAGGTGTATACACCTAAAATAGTTCTTGCTGAGAATTTCTGTGTTCATCCGTGATTGTCTACCCTAAGACCAAAATGAAAGTTTAATTTTAGGTCTGTTTTAAAAGAACTAACACAGCATTTAACTTGATAAGGTTTGCATTTTTAGGTAAGAAGAATTGCATTCGATTGAAAAAATTCTGAGGGAAATTTCCCTCCTGGCCTACCTCTCATTTACATTTTTGTCAGCTTTTTAAATACATGTGTGGCGCTTTGTGTGCAGAGAAGCAAGGGCCTTTTGAAGAATTGAGTTTGACTTTCAGTCATTTTCCAGATGTCTTTAATCTGGTGTCTCTGTAGGCAGGATATGGGCTGTGGTTCTCATTCTTTTGAATTTGGGATTTTGACATTAAGCACTTAAATGATGCTTAGTGTAAGAAGTACTAATGTTTTATTATAGCTTTCTGGGTGAAAAACATTGTAAAGGAGGTGACAAGCATATTTCGTTTCTGTTGCTAAGAACTTTATGGTTTAAAGCTGATGTGCATATTTGGATTTGCATTAGTCGAAAGTTTTAAGAAAATATCTCTAGCAAATCATCTAAGCTATGTGAGAAAACTTACTCAGAATTGCTAAGTTCTAACATTCAAAAGAGATGATTTTATCTAAGAAGGATACTATTTAAAATAGTCAAGTTGAAGGTTTTTGTTCCTAGAACTGCCTCTTTTAAGGTTGGAACAAGTACTTTGACACTTAATTTTCTTGGTTTACACATTATTTAAATTAAAAAGATATTCATTATGAGTCTATAAAGATTTCAAAATTTATTATTAAACCCCAAAGAAAGGAAATCAAGTCTTGAAGTAAATGGAGTTCTCTGCTGTGAAGATGTACTCATTTTGAAAGTATATAGTTCCAGGTCAGATTTCTAATATGGTCCAAAGAAGTAAGCTTTCAACTCTTCCAACAAAATACTACTGTCTTTGCAACTGGCGGGGGGAGGGTACGGGTGGGTGGAGGGCAGAGCCACATGAAAATAGAGGTTTATTGGATTGCAGTGTCAGCATTTGGGAAGAGTGATCTTGTTGAGCATGAAGTTGCCCAGACGTGAGGTACAGAGAAATTGCTAGGCTGTTGTGCTCTGGAAATCCTGCGACAGGACTCCATGTAGATAGTACTCTGATGATGCTCTTCTCGAGGGCAGGGACTGTATTTTGGACATCTGGGATTCATAATGCCTGGTACAGGGCCTCACCCATTAGCAATCCGTTCAGTGAACGTGCTGGCAGCTATGCATACCAGAGGCACAAAGGGGCGCGCTTAGGAGTATTCAGAGTGCTTATCTCTTCATCTCTTGTCCTGTAGTACACACTGTGCTGTGCTTTCTGGTTTTGCTTGCCGATGCCTGTTCCTTTGGGGATTTCTTTCAGAAAATCAACTGTCAAAATACTAAACATAAAGAAAAGACCTGAGTTATAAGAACTGACCTCTGTTCTGGGCCATTGGTAAAAATCACTCTCTCTCACATGTTTAGAGTAAAGGTGATCATGTTTAAGATTATTTAAGGAGTTAAGATTCAAAAATTAGAAAATGTCAGAAATAGAAGTTGCCTTAAAAATCCTCTTTCTCAATCCCCTCACTGTGTAGAAAGAAAACAGATACAAGGATTGTTTAGACTTGAGGCCTCTAGAGCTCTGCCATCCAGTGCAGCAGCCACTACCCACACGTGGCCGTTCAAATTAAATTTAAAAAAATTTCAAATTAAAAGCCACATTTTTAGTTTTCAATAGCTGTGCACGGCTAGTGGCTATCATGTATGATAGTGCCATTTATAAAACAGTTCCATCATTAAAGAAAGTTCTCCTAGACTGTGCTAGACTAGATTTTTTCACCAAAGCGCTTTCCTCTCCATTGTGAAACCCTTAATGAATGGTCACCTGATGATTGTCCCCTAACACTATCATATGTTTCAATAAATGATTTAAAATTGGAAACAATGTGTGGAATGATTTTGTAACTTACTGTTTTTGGTTATCCTAGGATGGAGGTGTACCCAGGAAACTCATGGAGTATATGTGGTTCATTCAGTGTGTGTTGATCAACAGCCTTAATAAGCATCCACAGAGCCATGTCCCTGACAGAGTGGAAAAGGGCTTGTTGAGCAACATAGTACTGGAAGTCCTAGCCAGAGCAATCAGGCAAGAGAAAGAAATAAAAGGCATCTAAATTGGGAATGAAGAAGTAAATTTTCACTTTGCAGATGACATGATTCTTTATATAGAAAACCTTAAATACACACACACACACACACACACACACAAAACTGTTAGAAAAAAATAAATACAGTAAAGTTGCAGGATACAAAATCAATGTATGGAAAACCATTGTGTTCCTATATACTAACAATGAAATTTCAGAAAAAGAAATGAAAAAAACTGTTTGCAACTGCAATTAAAAGAATAAAATACCTAGGAATAAACTTAACAAAGGTTGTGAAGGATCTATACATTGAAAACTAGAAGACATTATTAAAAGCAATTGAAAACACAAAGAAATGGAAATATATTCCATATTCATGAATTGGAAGAATCAACATAGTTAAAATGGCCATATCACCTAAAGCAATATAGAGCTTTAATGCAATCCCCATCAAAATCCTAATGGCATTTTGAAAAGAAATAGAACAAAAAAGTCATCAGGCTTGTATACAGTTACAAAAGATCCCAAATAGCCAAAGCAATCCTGAGAAAAAAGAACACTTTTTTCACACTCCCTGACTTCAAATTATACTACAGAGCAACAGTGATCAAAACAACATGATAGTGGCAGAAAGCAGACACACGGACCAATGGGATAGAATTGAGAACCCAGAAATGAACCCACATATATATGGGCAAATAATCTTCAATGAAGGAGCCATAAACATGCAATGGAAGAAAGAAAACCTCTTTAATAAATGGTGCTGGGAAAATTGGAAAGCCACATGCAAAAGAATGAAACTAGACTACTGTCACTGCACACAAAAATTAACTCAAAATAGATCAAAGACCTAAATATAAAACCTGAAACGATAAAATATATAGAAGAAAACATATGTACTAAATTTGTGAACTTTGGTTTTAGGGAGGGTAATGGCAGATTGTAGGGACCGTCCACATTCCTTCCTCATGGCCTCTTCCTCCATCTCCAAAGCCAGCAATGGAGGGTTGAGTCCTTACGTTGCATCACTTTGACATCATTTTCTGCCTCCCTCTTCCACTCTTAACAACCTTCGAGAGAAGATTGGACCTACCCAATAATCCAGCATAATATCCCTATTTTAAGGTTAACTGATTAGCAATCTTGATTCCATCTGCAACCTTAATTCTCCTTTGCCGTAGGACATACTCCCAGGTTCAGGGGACTAGGACATGGACATCTTTGGTGGGGGGCTATTATTCTGCTTACCATACCCCTTTAGGGAACTACCTCTTCTACTTGTTGCTGTTCTCTTTGCCTGATTACTGCCCCCCCGACCCACGGCACCCCCAGTTATCTGCACATTATGCCCTCTTGTCAGGTTTTACTCGTGTTTTCTTTTCAAATCTTTTCTGACTGTTGGAAATTGCAACTCCAATCTAACATTCTCTTTCCCCTTTCCAGCTTTATTTTTTCTCCAGGGCACTTAAAACCAACTAAAATACTTTATATTGTATTTCTGTATCATATTTAGAGTCTGTTTTCTTCACTAGAATGTAAACTCCATAAAGACAGATTTTTGTCTTATTTTGTTCCCTGCAGCATAACACTATCTAGAACATAGCAAGACTCATTAAGGTTTTTTTTGAGTGAATGAGTAGTTTGCATTTTTCATCAGTTGAAAGGATGATTCATTAAATCAACTAAGGAAATCAGTCATTAATTGACAAATATACCTTGAGAATTATGTGAATAAGAAGAAGATGTAAAGCAAATGGTCTCTGTAGTCCTTCCTTCCTGGAAGAAGAAGGGAGTGTCAGGAACTTCAGAACCATCTTAGACCACGACGTGACTGTAAGGAAGCCAGGTGTTCAAGATGATAGGTCAGAAAGATGGAAGCAGCGTAGGTTCCTGAGGACCATGGAGCTGTCATCTCAATCCTTGGACACCTATGTCAGGACTTGCTATAATGTGAGATAATTAATCTGCTGTGTTGGTTATTTTCCTGTGCCCAAGGTCCAGGTTCCATGCTGTCTTCCATGATCTGTGCCTAGGAATCTCTCTTGCCCTCTCACTTCCAGTTGGGTTTGGCCAGTTGAGGAAGTGTGGGGGAAGGAAATGATGGTTTTCTCTGTTCCCTCCCTGCTTGAATCGTCTTGTTTTAGCCGACTGTTGTGCTGTGGCTGTAGCTCCTGCCAATTGCCCCTCCTCCCTGGTGCCAGCTCTCATTGGGCTCCAGTATCACCATGCTTCTACTACCCCTTCAGCATAGGGGTAGCATGGCTTCCCAGTGTTGCTAACCCTAGTGAACTTCACCACTCCTTGTGGGTTTCCTTAACCTCGTGCACACCTCATAATAGTGTCTTCCTTGTACTATGTTTCAGGTAAACCCTCTTGAACGTGCCATCTGTTTTATGCTGGAATCCTTGATTGATAGAGCTTCAGATTTAGGATCTCTGCTCTGTGCAGCTAAATTTAATCCTGACTGATAATAGCCTACAGGGGCCATGTTATTGGAAAAATATATTTAGACCCCAGATTGACATTCAGTTCAGCAAAATGATCACATTGTTAGTATGATCTTTGCCTTAATTTTTCTTTGCAAAATAAAAGATTTTATTTGACTTTCTGTTTAATCCTCTTGTTTTAGGTCTCTCACTAATTTTTTTTTTTATCCTAAACCTCAACCTTATTTGGCACTCTAAGTCCATGACTGCTAGCAGCTGCCTGCTACTTGTATTCCTTTTACTAGTCAGTTAAGATGGTTTCTTGAACATGTCTTGAGCATCGGCCCTGTGTTAGGCCCTGGGGTCCATTGGTTAGCAAGACAGATGGGCCCAGCTGTCACGGAACTACTTCATCTGGCAGAGAAGTCAGTCACTAGACAGATGCTTACTCATGTGGCCCATTGTACATGGGAGAAGAATTGACTGCTACAGGAACGCATAATGGGAGATATAACACAATCTAAGGGATATCCACCGGGGAGTTGGAGAGATGGCATTTAAATGAAAACACGAGTAAAGGCTGAGTAAAAACATAACTAGGCAAAGGTGGAGATGGGATCAGGACAAGGTGTCCTGATTGGGGTGCAGAATTTATAAAGGCCTTGATGAGAAAGAGCGAGCCTGGTGTGCTCCCGGAATTGAGAGCAGCCTGATACAGCTAGGGCAGAAAAAAAACAGGGAGTGGTGGGTGAGAGAATTTATAAGGTCTCTGAAGCTTTACTAAGGATTTGAGGCTTTAGCCAAAGGGTAATGGGAAGCTATTTGTGGTGGCCTTAAGAATGCACCTCACAGACCTCCAGTGACAGGAAGCAAAATCATTCAAGGGCTCAGCCGCCATGTGCTGAAATCCACCATCGTGTTTGCTCTGAGGCCATGCTTGCACACGTTGATCCCAGCAATGGCTGACCACACACAGCCCGGTACTCAAGGCAGGCCTATTGCTGTAAGACACAGGACTCCTGGAAGCTGTCTTCAGCTCAAGAAGCCCTTTCCCATGGCCTGTCATGTTCTCCTTAGACGGCATGGCAGTCCAGGCACTTTTACCCACCTTCCTTCCCTCACTCCTACCCCCAACCATGGGGTTAGACCGCATGGTTGTCTGACAGCTCTCCCAGCCTCCTCTACCTCCTCCTCTATTGTCTCTCCCAGGCATTTCCCCTTATAACATCCTCGCATGTTTAATCCTCTCTTGGTGTCTTAGGATTTGGACAATACATTTTAAGAGGGACACTAACTAATTGGAGCACATCAGACACAGGCCTTTTAGGCTGAGAGAAATAGAAAACCATGTCATGTGCAGTGTGATTGAAGTACCTTCGTGTTTAGCTAAGATCCTGACTCACACACCACGGAAGGATTCTGAGCAGGAAAAAGCAAGGTAAGTTCAGTTTGTTTGTTAAACAACCCAGAGATCTTTGATTTTTTTCCTCCCTTATTATGCCATGAGTTCACAGAGAATGGCTTGCAGCAGCTCCGGCACTTTCCATCGGTTCTCACAAAGTGCTTCTGTGGGTGGAGCCGCCTGGACGTCCTCCAGCTGAATCCAAGCACCTTTCTCTTTGGCCTCCTTCTTTTGCTAATAATTTTCCTTCACAGGTTTCCGGAAGCTCTCTCAGCTCTTAGAGAGTTCAAGATGCCCTATATGTACATTGATTCTCCTGGCAAGCGTCTTGCCCTTGTGTGTTGACCGCAATGCCAAGAGCATGCTGGGGAACACTGTAGACTTGACATGGGAACACGTGTGGGCCAGTCCTTTCTGAACGGTTCTTAGTCTCTTGATGTCTCCATCACCTCTCTTTTAAATTTGCTTTAATATGGCCAAAGGAACAACTCCATGTTTTCTAAAAGGCCTAGAGAACTTACAGCGGTGCCTCTGCCCTTGCCCTTTGTGTTCAGCTTGGCGAATTCCTGGAAGGTGGAGGTTCTGGCCAAAAGGCAAGTTGAGGTATTTCAGAAAAGATTTGTGGTTGCTGTGATCAATGGGGGTGTGGGGGATGAGTTCGGAGGTAAGAGATGCTGGTGACCGTGTGGCGAGAGTGGAAGTGGAGAGAGATTGAGAATGGAAAGTCAGTGAGGCGTGGTGATTAGGTTTGGTGGGAAGGGGGTCAACTATTAGGTTTCTAGTTTTCTTTCTTTGTTAAGGATTTACTGAGTGTTGGGTCCTCCAATCGAACCTATACTACGTGGCTTACTGCTTTAAGTCCCGTCTTGCCAGTATTCTCCTGGTTACAATTTGTATCCTGGCTGATAAAATGCCAACTGTAGGTTACATTATCTGTGTCTCCTGTGGCCTGGGCAGCTGCTGAAGACCCTCCACAGCCAAGTATTTGGGGACACTTCATGTTCCTGGTCTCTGTCCAGTCTCAACCAGTCTCTCATTTTGTGCTC
>NW_017731470.1:3301799-3324173 GCF_001890085.2 Hipposideros armiger
TAAGTGTATATATATTTAACTCTTCAAGACCCAGAGTTTCACTACACTCCAGGATGTGGTCTCTATGTAGTACATGCAAAGCTGCTGGTTGATTGTCCTTGAGCACTTAATCTGTTAATTTAAAATCTTAAACGTTCTTCTCTGGAATTTACATGTACCTTCAGTTACCAGTCTTTCTCCCCTTTCACAGCCTAATTCAAAGACTTGTCTGGATTTTCTGTCCTTAGTACTTACCTACTACAATCTCATTTCCACCCTTACCACTGAGGAAATGGCTCGAATCAATGAAGCCAATGTCCCATGATTGCTAAATACAATAAATGCTTTCATTCCTTAGCTTCACCTCTCAGCAGCACTTGGGAAAGCTGCCCACTCCCTTTTTCTTGAAACACTTCCTTTGCTTGGTTTCCATAACAATGCATTCTCCTGATTTTCTTTCTACCTCTCCCGGTGCTTTGTAGCCATTCTCTACCCATCTCTTAAGTCTTCTCTTACTAGCACTTTCTGGTAGAGAGGAGAGAGAAATTGTAGAGCAAGCTGACAATGCTCTACCTTTGTATAAGGATGTCTTTACATCCTCGCCCACCAAGGTGCCCTTTCTTTAGCATTCTAATGTTCTGAAATACAGGCTCCAGGCAGTTGCCAGGCTACCTACTGATGGTGGTTTGAGGCCACCTCCTAAGCAAGTTCAGCAAAGACAGTCCAGCTTCACTCCATAGGATGTGGGGGTGCTTTGTCACTGATATCGCATCTTGGGACTTTTGTTGCAGTTGGGGCAACAGGCAAAAAAATCTCATTTAATGACCTGTTAGACACGTGTGTCTTTTTTTAATGTTCTCATTCGAAGTCTTGTTTTTTATTTCAAATTGTTCTTTGTTCTTAACATTAAATACATCTCTCTAGCCTGCTTGACAAGCTAGACAGCTTGCTGAAGTAAAACTTTTATTAATGTCTTAGTTTTTACATTCTTCTGGATAGCCATGGGACTGTGCCCTTGACCAAGTGAATTACTAAGCAATGAATGAGTATTAAATATTTCCAAGAATCAAGATGACTTCAAGAACAAATCAGGGTGCATTGATCTCATTATATTTCTGAAAAGGCTGTTAGGTAGTTCAGGGAAGGGTTTACAGGCATTATGAATATGTGTTTCAACAAAACGTTTGACAAGGACTCATGAAATTCTTGTGAACATGATAATATTGTCTTGGATGCAAGGTCAATTGTGACCTAGTGATGGTGTGCAAAAAGTAGATTTAAATAACTGCTGTCTAAGTGGAAGAAAGTTTATAGTGTTCTGTGTGTGTGTGTGTGAACATGATTATACATGTATGTTTCCTCAGTGTGGAAGGCAGTCTAGTTATAGTTAAGTTATAGTTAAGATTGTCGGTGGTGGAGCCAGACCATCCTGGGTTTAGATGAGGAGACATCTACAGAGTACTGGAGTACACAGCACAGTTCCTGGAATTTAGTCAGCCCTTATAAATGTTATCTACATTTATTGCTATTACATAATTAGCTGTATTTGGTAAATATGTAGCAAGTATGCTTAGCCAACTCGCAGGTGACTATAAAGGGTGAGAGATCCTAAATACTTTGAATGACAAGATTGGGAATGATCTTAATAGACTGGAATGATCATCAGGTGACATTTGTCAAAGATAAAATCTGCTCAGAGATCCCCAAAGCCAACTGCATGTTATAGGATGGGGATGACATACTTATTGAGAACATTCCATTCAACATGGGTCAGGATGTGAAGTAGAAATGTAGAATCTAGAAGGACACTCTCAGTTATGTAGCCATTTAACACGTGTTGCTGTGCAAAATGAAATTAGTTAAATAGAATCGGAATTGCATTCCTCAGTTTCATAACCACATTTCAAGCATTCAATAGCCAAGAGTGGCTTGTGGCTACTGAGTAGGATGGCACAAGTATATGAACATTTGCACCATCACAGAAAGCTGCATTAGACAGTATTGATCTAGAATGCGGGCAGTGGTTATGTGTTTCTACATTGCACTTGGTAAAACCACACCAAGGGTATGGTTATGCTAGAATCTGGGTGACACACTTCAGAGGGATGTAGACCAAATGGAGCATGTTAGATCAGAGGGCCTGGGGAGCGAGAGAAATAAAAATCATGTCATACGAGGCACGCTGAAGGACTTGGGTGATTGGGGAAGAGCGAAAACCTCCTCTATGCTAAGTACCAAAGTTATCTGGTGGAAGGGGAATTAAATGTCCTTATGGCACAAGGAGGAGACCAAAGACTAACTAGCAGAAGTAAGAAGAAGCAGGAATCATTATGCTGTATAAACCCAATAATGTAGAGGGGTTCTGGAGCCAGAGAGCCTGTGTCCATCTCACACTGTCTCTTCCTTGTTGGGTAGCCCTGGGCAGGTTACTTAAACTCTTCTGTAAAAGAGGATAATCTCAGTATCTTCCTCACAGCATTGTTGATGAGAATAAACAATACAATATATGCACCAAATGGGATATTTAACAAATGTTAGCCATTATTATTATGTCATATTCTGGCTGATAGAAGGATGAATCATTGAAACATTGAATGAGCTGCTTGGGAGTTAGTAAGTGCCCATCACTGGAGATATTGAATGTGTTGATGACTTTTTGGCAGAGAGTGTAGAGTGAAGCTCTGAGTAAGAGGTTGAATTGGGGTTTTAAGATTCCTTCCTATGTATGCATCTATCATTATTTTGTTTCATTTCATGTTTATTTTTACCAAGGCTTTCCCCAAGCCTTGAACATTTTTCACTTGGTCAGGTGGCAGTTAATAGCTCCTTGCTGACCTAAAAGAATGGAGCAGCAGAGAGAGGAAATGAGAGAAGGAGAGGTGAATGATAGTTGAGACTCAGCCTCTGTGTCCTACCCAGTACTTCAGTCTGTATATGAGGTCTGACAATTACATTCGTGAACACATCCTAGCAAAAGTGCTACCTGCCTCATTGCTGAATATCACTATGGTCTCCTTTGAAGTGCTCCCCTTGGGAAGTTATGCACTGACACCATCGCCTAGTCCACCGTTCAAAGCAATTTTGAAACTCTTTTTCTGGAATGGCCATCAGAGTTGTCATTGTATTACCTTTGATGTCCTGAATATCATCTAAATGTCTTCCTTTCAATATTTCCTTTATCTTCTGGTAGAGAAAGAAGTCATTGGGGGCCAGATCAGGTGAGTAGGGAGGGTGTTCCAATACAGTTAATTGTTTAATGGCTAAACACTCCCTCACAGACAGTGCCGTGTGAGCTGGTGCGTTGTCGTGATGTAAGAGCTTTGAATTGTTAGTGAAAAGTTCAGGTCATTTTCATCTAACTTTTTCAAGCAGCCTTTTCAGCACTTCCAAATAGAAAACTTGGTTAACTGTTCAGTTGGTACAAATTCATAATGAGTAATCCCTCTGATATCAAAAAAGGTTAACAACATTGTTTTGACTCTTGATTTGGACTAACGGAACTTTTTTGGTCTTGGAGAATTGGCTGACTTCCATTGTGCACTTTGACACGTTTTTTCAGAGTGGTATTGGTACATCTATGTTTCATCACCAATGATAACATGGCCCAAAACATCGTCTTGCCTCTCCAAAAGGTCGTGGTAAAACTTTGACTTTCCTTTGCTTTTGTTCTTCAGTGAGCTCCTTTGGGACCATTTCTGCACTCACCTTTCTCATGCCAAGATTTTCCTAACTATTTCTCTATTGATGTTTGCTTGGTCTGCTATGGTCCTCATAGTCAGCCAATGATTCTGACACACAATTTGATGAATTTTTGCAATGTTTTTGTCAGCTCCGCTCATTACTGGCCACCCAGACCTCTCTTCATCAGTGACCCATTATTTCCCCTCAGAAAAACATTTAATCCATTTGTACACAGTGATTTTCTTCATGGCATTATCCCTATAAACTTGGACTAACATGTCCCTGATTTTACTTCCACTCTTGCCAAGTTTAACAAGAAATTTAATGTTTGTTCATTGCTTTAATTCAAACTCAACTCAGACATTCTTGTGACGGCACACAAAAACACACAACAACAATAATGAATGCCACTCAGCAAGACACCGCCACACGTCGACAGGAACACAGCTGTGAGACACTGATATACCAAGGTTAGGAAGCCTCACTGAGCTGTGTGTGCAGTGATGCCAAGGTAAGCGCACGGTGGCAAGTTCATGAACTGAATTGTCAGAATTCGTATTTCAAAAAGAGACTAGAGAATCTCTGAGGCCTGTTGTCAGAATAGAGTAGCTATTCTGGCAAGGATGAGAGCTGGAGTACCCCCACAGTTTTGTGGAAGGAGTTCTGCGAGATGTCCAGGGTGAGGTGTGCCTGTTCTCTCAGCAGCTCACCTAATGGCTAAATGTGGATTTGTAGCAGCTGACAGCAGTTCTAAGTGCCCCTTTGAACTGAATTATGGGAATTAAGGAATAAGGCATATAAGAAAAGTCTATCAGGTCAGTAGCTGAATGATTGGATGGAAATATCTTTTCACAACTACTTCTTGCAAAAAGAAGGGGATAGGGATGGGTGGGAAACATAATGACTGTATATTTATATGTGAAAATATGAGCTAATGTAAATACTTAACACACAATACTTAAGTTATTGCCCACCTGGACAAGCATAAAATCATATTAAAATACCAGAAATTAGCAGGGTCTCAAATATAATTCTCATAGTTGTAGCTGAAGAAACTTTATTTTAGTTTGTGAATATTGCATTCTGCCTTAAACCTATGAATCTTGCGTCCAACATGCCACTACTTTGCCCATTTCCTGTCATTTGTATTTACCTGGTTTCCTCTTAGAGGAGGAGGCACACCTGCATAGCTCATTAGCATATGCTTGGATGGTGGCCAGTGCCCAGTGACTGAAGCACCAGGGTCTCTCCGTAGGGAAGGGGCCCTCAGGGTGCTCAGGCTCTGCTACCCAGCTGCAAATGCGTGACCACATCACTGTGTGTTGGGTTCTTGACTTGGTAGGGTGTTTACTTACTAACCTATGTAAGTGTGTATGTACATATGGTAAGATTTTCTTATGTCATTAGACACTACAAACATTTAAAAATGTATTTATTTTATTGGTCATTGTCAGGAATGTGCTATTAACATATGCAGAGGAGTTTGTGAATGCAGGCAAAGGATCTGAGAGTTGTACAGGCAATATTTTCTGAGAGCCAGACCAAGAGGATGCACAGGGCATCCGCAAAGCAGCTATTTTGAGAACAAAATTCCAAATATATTATTTGTTAATTGGAGTCTCAAAAAAAAATTAAAGAAGTCATCATGTGATATTATAGAAATGTCTAACCACTATGCTGTAGTCCTGAAACTAATATAATATTGAATGTCAACTGTAATTTTAAAAAAAGAATAAGGAAGAAAACAAACAAAAAGTCAAATTAACTTTTTAATCTAAGCTTAGTGACACAGGTGACAGAACCCAGGGAAAAATGGAACCCAAATTCTATACTTTGAGACATGCTTCCTGTAGAATAAATTGTGGCTGGGTCCCTTGAGTATATTTTGTTAATTGTGGAATATGGACATAGATTTAGCATTTCTCTATTGTTCTTCTGCTGTCAGTCATTCATATTTCTATCCCTAGAGCCTACCCGGTGTCTGGTACAGGATAAGTACTTAATTGTGTTTTGTGTTAAACTCTGCGTTTACTGCTTGCCCACTTCTCACTTAAGTGGAATACAGCCTGGATCCCAATTGCAATTTGGTTTCATTTGTTCAGAGCAGAATAAACTTCCTTGAGACTTTTTCAGCCTAACCTTGATAAACAATCACTAAAGTTGGCAGAAAACGAGGCCTACTTAATCGCTGTACAAAGGTGCTTTTCAGTCCTGTTGCTGGGTGACCAGCAGGCCTGGGCTGGCCGAAACGCTGGCCACATCTCTAGAGCTTCAGTAGGTGGCACTCCTGTTCTCTCTGCCGAAGCTGGCCGCCGCGCGGAAGCTGTGGGTTTGGGCAGGCAGAAATGCAAATCATCCATTCAAAGCAGCTTTTTGGGGCAAGCAGCAGCATACACTCATTATCAGTGTGGTGGCAGCTGTTGCTGTCTGTCCCTCCTTGCAGGCAGTTTCAGAGTAAAGGCCTTTGGAATCTGACTGTGAGAGTGAAGATGTTAAGAACTGAAGCCACTGGTCTAAAATAAGCAGGTTAGGAATCAGTTATCTGGTTCCCTGCAGACACATCCGGGAGAAGCATGGAGGCTGAGACCAGACCGCAGGCAGGCCCTCCCCTCCTGTAACTCTGGTTTGGAAAAATCTCATCAAAAAGGCTAACTCTCTAAAACCACATGTTGCAACCAAGTTAATGAACAATCGATAATATCTTGAATTAGTGATAGAATTGTATTTTTTATATCTATATGCTGGCTTCTCCTGGTCAGCCTTGATGTCTCACATTCTGTTTTATCACTGATATCAGAGCATTAGCCCTTGTCAGATAGTGCCTCTACTTGGGGATCAGAGAATATGGTCACTACAATTACTCTGCATTTCCTGACAGCTGAGACTCAACCAATGTTATGGACTGAATGTTTGTGTTCTCCCAAAAGCCATATGTTGAAACCCTCACTTCCAATGTGATGGTATTAGGAGGTGGGGCCTTTGGGAGGTGATTAGGTCATGAGGAGTGAACTCCCATGATTGGGATTAGTGCCCTTATAAAAGAGGCCCCCCCAAGAGCTTTCTCGCCTCTTCTGCCATGTGAGGATACAGTGAGAAGATGGCCATGTAGGAACCAGGAAGCAGGTTCTTACCCAACACTGAATCTGTGGGCACCTCGATCTTGGACTTCCCAGCCTCTGGAACTGTGAGAAATAAATATCTGTTGTTTATAATCCATCTAATCAGTGATATTTGTTATAGCAGCCCAAGTGGACTAAGACAACAACGTGCCTCCTTTCTCTAACTCAAACTCATAAACTCTTATACAAAGTGAGGGGAAACCTTGAGCCATTGGGATTTGGGTTTTTGCTAGTGTTTTATTATGGAATGAATATCTGCCATGTTAGCACATTTTTGTCTACCTTCAACAGAGAGGCAATAGCTGTGTCTTTTAAAAATTTAAGTGGATACAAAGTAACTAGCCTTGTGTGTGTGCCTGCACACACACACACACACACACACACACACATAAACACACACACGCACACAACAAATCCATGTTGTTATATATCAGAAAAGTGGTTCCCTCTGGAGAGGAGGGGGGAATGGAGGATCTTCTAGGGTGCCTGGCTATGTTCTACTTCTTGACCTGTGTGGTGGGTTACATGAAAGAATTCACTTTGTAGTAATTCATCATTTTTTCAATAAAGAGTTTTTAGAGATATGTTGAGAAGTGATGTGTGAATGAGATTTTTAAAACATTTTGATATAAGTTATTATAGTTTTAAACTCTTTGGTGTATCACACTGTAGGCATTTGAACTTCCCATCTCTGTTACTCAGAACTCTTTGGATGCAAATGACAGCAACCCAACTTACACTCTCAAACAAAAAGACCAACTGGATCTAGGAGCTCAAATATGGTGATCAGATTGTTTCTCCTCTCCTTTTGCAAGTTCTCTCACTTCCTCTTGACTGTATTCTGCACTCGGGCTATCTTCACATGGTAGGCAGAATTCCACCAGAAAGACCCACTAGCTCAATTAGACTGGACCTTTCTTGGTGAATTTAAGCACACTGGATTGGAGGGGCTTCAGTATCCGCAAACCCCAAGCTAACATGAGTGAAAACAGTGTGGTGGGCATGAAGCAAATGAACTTCACGACACGTCAGATACCCTCCCGCCCCTCTTTCAAGCAGATAGCAGTCCAGAAGCCCCTTCTCTGTGGACGTCTCAGAGCTGCCACTGTCTGAACTAAAGACTGTGTCCTTATGCAGCTTCAGGCCCCGCCCTGAGGCTAGGACCTGGTGAGGAGGCTGAGGTTCTTTGATTGACAATCCCATCCAGACAACGGGTAGTCAAGACACAGTGCTTCCTCTAAAGATGGATGCAAGCGGGCAAAAGCTATATATCCACTCTTTGCTAAATTATTTTTATTTTTGCATATTAGAAAAATACAATAAATTCTGCCAAATTGCCCTTCAAAAGAATTCCTACAAATGAACCAGAAAAAGACAGACACCCAGTACTGCACCAACAGTTTATGAATGTATGCATTTGCCTTCATCCTTGCTAATATGGGATATTATCAATATTTAAGTTTTGTCAGTCTAATGGGCCAAAGTGATAGTATCTCACTGTTTTGTTTTTTTATTTGCCTGATATGTTTGGTCATTTGCCGAACTTCTATGAACTGCCCCTCAGATCCGGTTCCAGTGGGGAGATGGGACACACTGTGCGAGCAGGTGGGGCAGCTTTACCGCTGACATTATTCGGGGTTGCTGTGCATGGCGGTGATGAGAAGTAGACTGGCTTGTAGTCACTTTGTTACTGGTTTTAAATTCCCTCTAGACAGTGCCCTGTGCTCCCCACTGTCTGCCCATGGCGGGCTGGCTCCCACTGCCTTCCCCGTTTTCTATTGAGTTGTTTATCTTTTCTTATTGCTTTGTATGATTTCCATCTGTATTCTGGACATTAATGTTGTGTTGTATTTATTGTGACTATCTGCTCCCATTCTGTTGTTGTCTTTTAGTTTTACTGATGTTCAGTTGTTTTGTTCCCTTTAACTTTTGAAGAATATCAGTTAACTTGTATGGCAGGCGATTAATTTGTTATAAAAGCCTCTCACTCTCCTCCCTGTGGGTATTGCTGTAAATTACTCCCAGACTGAATTGGAGGACGTCTGGATCAGTTTGCTAATAACAGGCAAGGGAGCAGCCAGATGGTCCAACTATGACAGCACAGCTAGTCAATAGTAGATATTTTGGGGAGATGAATTGTATCACAGCAAAAAAAAACAAGTATCTACGCAAAGGATGAGTCATGGGCCTGACTGATTGGCTGGAAGCGTCTGCAATCAATTCTGGTTTGCTATCACCTGAATCACTGGTTCAAGCACGAATGGATTGGACACTTTCTCTTTGTGTACAGGGAAACATTTTTAATATTCGGGGGCTTGGTTTCAGCTGGATGATAGTTCAGCAAAGTTATAGCTTTGCCTCCAAGAATGCCAAGTTTGTTAGAGATAGTGGCCATGTGAGAAGGTTGTCTCTCGTTTAGAAAGACCAGAATCAACTTAACCTATTTGTTACCAATTCTCATGTTCCCTGCTCAAGCTGTGGCTGGTCTATGTGAAGAATAGCACTGAGAATTTATCAAGACACACCCATAGTCTTGCCTGAGGATGGAGGTTGCGTCAGTGGTGGCTGTCACCTTGGGCTGGTGGTAGTACAATTATTTCATGAATAGCTGCCACTATACTTGCAGTCTCATCCAACTGCCTGTTTGTTGAGAAGGCAGATTGTGAGCCAAAAAAGAATGAGCCCTATGACACTAAAAGAAAAAGGGGGTTAGGGATGGCCGAGTGGCGCGTTGGTTAAGAGCTGGCTTGGGATGCCAGAGGGCCCTGGTTTGGATCCCACATATGAGGGCCAGTGACACTGCCCTCTACAGCTAAGATGCTGAACAAAAGCTCAACTTGGAGCTGGGCTGCCGTGAATCGCCAGCAATGCCGTAGGCTGCAACTCCTGCTGCAGTGGGTTGCCATGGGCTACCGTGTGTAGCCAGCAGCCACAGTGAGCAGCCAGCAGCCACAGTGAGCGGCCGTCCAGAAGCTGGTGACTGATCTGCCTCGCCCGGGAAGAGCGCAATGATGGTGACAACTTGGGCCAGTGAAGCAATGTCGTCCACAACTAGACTGAAGGACAGCAACTTGTCTGTTCCCCTTCCCCCAATTCCCCAGCGCTGTTCCCATCCCCCAACTCCCCAATAAAAATCTTTAAAAGAAAAAAAAAGAAAAAGGGGGTTAGTTGTGCACACAAAAGTCTGCCACAGGACATGAAC
This sequence comes from Hipposideros armiger, assembly GCF_001890085.2. Lineage (NCBI taxonomy): Eukaryota > Metazoa > Chordata > Mammalia > Chiroptera > Hipposideridae > Hipposideros > Hipposideros armiger. The sequence continues at coordinate 3,311,781 of NW_017731470.1, forward strand.
CTATTAAAAAACAAGCTAGTCACATGACTAAAGCCACATCTGCAGTGTTTCAGCTTTTCAGTTCCCAGCCCCAGCACGCATACGCCATAAATTCGCTTACAACTACACACACTTACATAGTCTTGCATCAATTTGTTATGCACAAATACAGCCACATGCAATTATAAACATTCACATAGAACTACATGCACACCACACACTCTCACAAAACTACACACATATACTGGCACTCATACATAGCCTCCCACCCAAGTATGCACTGATGTACATATATTCATACACAAATAACAAAATACACATTTCATAAAGTCCTCCTCTACCAGGAACACAGACTTTTCCACTTAGAGACCTGGGTATCATTTGTAGTAAAATGCTCATAGAGGTTGCCTTCCTGCATTTTGTTTGCTGAACATTGTGGTTAAGTGGGACCTCTCAGTGTCTCTTGCAGCCCCTTTCCTTGGTAATGAGTCCCTAGTGCAGGTAGTGGAAGGAACCCTTAGGCCAGAGCCAGATGACCCGGTGCTCTGATCCTGAACACATAGAGTTTAAGGTATGGATAGCCCTGAAGTCCTTTGTTTAGCCCATAACCACTGCCATCCCAGGGGCTTGCACAGAACCTCACATAGAAGGCTTTCAATATTTGTTGACTAAATCCAAGAATTTGTGATTTTCCCTTAATGCTTCTTTTATCTAATTTTTAAAAATAAAAACAATTAAAAACTATTTTTGAGTAATTTCTTGTCTCCTTCTCCTGTTAATAGTGATGCTAAAGGGAATGTGTAGATCTCTTAGAAGAAAATCCTCCCCAGAGAGTGGAAAGCCCTACATAATTTCATAAGTCTCTTGAGGCTTTACTCAGAGATGCCAAAACCCCCAGACATCATCTAGTTCAAGGCTCTTATTTTATAACAAGTGAACTGAGGCCCAGAGATGTTAAGTAATTTCTCCAATGCCACCCAGCTACTTGGCAGCAGAACAGAGACTGGGGACTCAATAGCTTGATTCCTAGTCTAGTACTATCCTACACTTTTCACTTTGATTAGGCTTAACTGGTTTTATTCCAGGGAATAATTCCTTGGTAAGATTGTTAAGAAAACATGTGACTTCAACATGAAATTCTTTACCCAGGGCATTACAATAGTCTGTGAGGACTCATACTGGGTTGGGGAGAGCATTTGCTATATTCTAGTAAATCTAGCCTATGATATTTCACTGGTAGTCGTTTCATCTTACATATGTTGAACCTCATGACTTTGGGTGTAATGAGAGTCCTCTCTGTTGTGCTAGTTCTGTAACTCTGAACTCAAACTTTCAAATTTTCTTTTTTGAAAAAGTAATAAATTTATTCAAATAATCAAATGTTCTTTTTTACATAATTGTTTTATTTTACAATTAGAGCTGACATATAATATTATATTAGTTTCAGGTATGCAATATAGTGATTAAACATTTATATAACTTATAAATAACACCCCAATAAATCTGGTACCCATCTGACACCAAACATAGTTATTACAATATTACTGACTATATTCCCTATGCTATACTTTACATCCCCATGACTATTTTGCAACTACCAATTTGTACTTCTTAATCCCTTCCCCTTTTTCACCGACCACCCCAACCCCCCTCCCATCTGGCAAGCATCGAAATGTTCTCTGTATCTATGAGTCTGTTTCTGTTTTGTTTATTTTGTTCTTTAGATTCCACATATAAGCGAAATCACATTGCATGTCTTTCACAGTCTGACATACTCCAATCAGCACAATACCCTCCAGGTCCATCCATACCACCACAGATGGCGAGAACCCATTCCCTTCCATGGCTGAGCAATATTCCATTGTATATATGTACCACCTCCTCTTTTATCCATTCATCTGATGGACAGGGTGCCTCCACATCTTGGCCATTGTAAACAATGCTGCAATGAACATATGAATATACACTTCCCCTCGAAGTAGCGTTTTTGGGCTTCTTCAGAAAAATACCCACAAGTGGTATTACTCGGTCTTTCTTTGTCTCTTGTTATAGTCTTTGTTTTAAAGTCTATTTTGTCTGGCATAACCACAGCTTTTTTTTTTTTTTCATTTTTATGAAAGAACTTTTTTCATCCCTTTACTTTCAGTCTGTGTGTGTCTTTCAATCTGAAGTGAGTCTCTTACAGACAGCATATGTAAGGGTTTTGTTTTCTTATCCATTCAGCCATCCTGTGTTTTTGTTTGGAGCATTTAATCCACTTACATTGAAAGCAATTGTTGATAGATATGTAGTTATTGCCATTTTATTATTCATATTTTTTATTTTTTTTTCCATCTTGAAGAAGCCCCTCTAACATTCCTTGTAATACTTGGTTGGGGGTGATGAACCCCTTTAGCTTTTTCTTGTCTAGGGAGCTCTTTATCTGTCCTTCAATTATAAATGATAGCTTTGTCGATAGAATAATGTTGGTTGTAGGTCCTTGCTTTTCATCACTTTGAATATTTTGTGCCAGTCCCTTCTGGCCTGCAAAGTTTCTGTTGAGAAATCGGCTGATAGTTTTATGGGAGCTCCCTTGTAGGTAACTAACTGCTTTTCTCTTGCTGCTTTTAATATTCTCTCTTTGTCTTTAACCTTTGGCATTTTAATTATGATGTGTCTTGGTGCGGGCCTGTTTGTGTTCATTTTGTTTGGGACTCTCTGCACTTTCTGGGCTTCTCTATGTCTATTTCCTTCACCAGGTTAGGAAAGTTTTCAGTCATTATTTGTTTAAATAGAATCTCAATCCCTTGCTTTTTCTCTTCTCAGGCTGACTGGGTTTGGCCACATCCACAGCTTTTAGGCTGCTGTGCAGGGGGCTTACCCCATGGAGCAGGATCTGCCTCTGTGGGCTGTGGTGCCTGTAGAGACCACCCTTTGTTGCTGCTTGTGGGGCTAATTGGGTTGGTGCTCCGCTGTGGTCTGAAGCCAGCCTCTAAGTATGTTGGTTCAGGGGCCTCTTGGGAGTGGCTCCAGTGCAGGCCACTGGAGCCACTGCCTGTGACCAGCTGGGGAGTACCTGGTAGGAGCTACAAAGTGATTCATAGTTGGTTGCCGCCTGTGCTGTACCTGGAGGTGGATTGGGGAGGCCACAATGTGAACCGAGGACGGCTGCCTCCAGTACCAGGCCTGGGGTAGCTCCGCAAAAAGCCAGAGCACTCCGTGGCCAGCTGCCACCTGCCAGTTCTCATAAGCTTCAGCTGCTGATGAAGCCTTCTTTGGTTCGAAAGTTAGGTGAGTCAGGGTCTCAGTGAGTAAGCGGGGTGGAGGCGTGGAGCTCATAGGCCAATCAGCTTCAGATTGGGCCTGTCGGGGGTGAGTTAAACACAGGAAAGATGGCAGTCACCTGCTGGCTGTAAGGGAAGAGGGCTCCATACAGGGGAAATGGGGACTGTTCCTCCAGTTCTCGCCCTGAAGTTACACAACTCAGTCTCTCCCCATATGTCTCCGATGCCCGCAGAGTCACCGGAGTCACCGTCCCTCCGCCGGAGCCCACGGTGAGTGCCTGCGCGGGTCCTTAAGGGGATGTCTGGGTTTCCCACAGCTTTCTGTCCCACCTGGATGGTAGGAATCCCCACTGTTTTTCACAGCCAGAAGTTGTGGGGGCTCCTCTTCCCGGCACTTTACTCCAGGTTAGGGAGCCTGGTATAGGGGGCTGGGGTCCCTCTCTCCTTTGTGGGGAACCTCTGTAGCTGAGCTATTAATCTCTCTCCTGATTTTCAATTAACAAATATGGGTGTGGGACCAGCTCCGTTTCATGTCTCCACTCATCCTACCAGCCTCGACATGGCTTCTTTTTATCCTTAGTTATAAAACTTCTGTTCATCTACACTTCAGATGGTTCTCCAGGTTGATTGTCCTATGATTTAGTTGTAACTTTGATGTGTTCATGGGATGAGACAAGCAATGTTTATCTACTTCACCATCTCGGGTCTCCCATTGGGATTCTCTGTATTTTCTAAATGTTCTATAATGCGGTTTTATTATTTTATACTGAAAAAGATGCAGTTATTATTTTAAAAGAAAGGCAAACAAGAAGAAAGACAATACAGCAACAATGCTGATAAACATGTTTGTAAAAATTCCTCAGGTTCAAGTTGTAATATGGAGTGTGTTAAGGTCATTACAGCTCTTGTCTTCTGCCATCCTGCCTTCACTTTAGGGTTTACCACTTTATGTGTCTCTTCCTTTTATTGCTCTTAATAGTATTAAAGTTTTATTTTTTTATTTTTCCTTTATATAATAGCTATCAGATTTAAAGTCTTTTTTCTCTTTCTTTCCCTCTCTTAACATAATGTCTTCTTGCTTGGCTTCTATGGTGGTTTTGTGTTATTTGACGTAACATGTCATCAATTGACTGCCAGTTCTGAAACAATGAGTTTTACACCTAGGTATGTTTTAATTATGACATGAGGTAATTGAACGCTATAATATTTATTCGCTTTTTAAAAAGTCAAAGTTAAAATGGGATTGACGTTGGTGTTAATAGAGAGCTGAGGCTCTAAAATCTAGCAGAACGTATGACTTGCACCTGGATGTAACCAAGCTTGATTGTGTTGTTGAAGTGATTTATCTCGTTTATTACTTCCTGGTAGAATGAGACAGCTTCTGTGACTAATTTTTGTGCCACGGATCAATGAATTTGTAGGTTGGTTTTGCTAGTTAAATGTTTCTATCAAATATCCTTATTCACACAGGAAATGATTCCTTTTTATAGTTTGTTCTTGTCAGTAAAGATCATACTAAGTATCCGTTGAAAATACAGGTAAAAGACTCACCATCAGGAGCAAAAATAGGTCAAATTTTATACATGTGAGTTTATGTGTATGTGCGCGTGTGTGTATATTCACACATACATACAATAGCAACCAGCACTTGTAGAGCTTCTATCAGGCGATAACACCAACGAGACTAAACTTCAGGTACTGAGGACACAACTTACCAGGGTTGAGAAAAAATTGTTGTTATTATCATTTATGAATACTTCTAATGGAGTGCTCTCCTGGTTGATCTAATAACTTTGATTTTTAGATTCTAAAGTATGGAAAAGGAAATGAATTAAATCTTGTGAAAATTTAATGTATATACGAACTTGCCTCCTAAATCCTACTTGCCAGTTTATGATGGGAACAAATTTTAAAGACCAAAGGAATCATTTTTATTTCATATCTTCTTTTAGCAAATTCTTTTTGTTTCAAATTATTTTTATTTTTCCTAAATACTGGATTTAACTACTGGTTAGAGTTGGAAGGGCTGAGGGAATTTTCTTGAAATTTCTCTAATGATCTCTTAGTTATTGAAAAGCAGTTTCAATTTTGCAATGAACACATAATACTTTTATTATCTCAAAAAAAAAGGATCTATTTTAAAACTGTGTATATATACCAGGCAAAAAAGAGCAAAAACAGCCTTAAGGGCAGCATTGAATCTTTTTTCCATTTTAGCTAAGCAATCCTTTTTCTCCAAGAGTGATAGGAAATGCCATGTTCAAGAAGCCCCTACTGGATCAATATGGTCTGGGGAGAGAGAATACGCAAAGCGCGGAATGGCTGGGCCTCTTTGGGTCTTGCTAGAGAAAATTCTTGCAGCAGTTAGAAGGACTGAGTAGAGACAAAATGAGCTGACACATTCTACACCCCCCCTCCCTTAGACCTCAGAGTATTTCTGAGAGGACACATGGCAGAGAAACTTGCAGAAACAGTCTAATGGGAGACTGACACTGAAGAGAAACACTGGCCATGTGATAACTTTCTGCCAGCAGCTGATAGCCAGGAAGAGGAGCGTGGATTTGGCTCTCTTGTTAGCCCTGGGCAGTCATGTTCTCTCTCTTTCTCCCTTCCTTTTTCCTTCTATTTCTCTCAACACACACAAATACTCGTACACCAAAAATTTCAAAGTATTCACTCCATTATATTCTACTCAGAGACCAAAAATTCAACCAAAGAATAAAACCATAATCTTTGCTAGGAAGGGTTGAAACATAAAAGTAACAAAAGTCAACATAGATATAATTGAAAATAAAAATAAATAAATAAAACCACTGATCGAGCATTTTGGAAGACAAAGTACCTTTAAATACATAAACACCAACAATTCTAGTGTTTCTGGAAAGTAGACTTGGTATCTCTAGAAATAGTTACATGAACCTGATAAAGACCTTATTCTTTCAGGTCTTATGAGTTATTGTTACAATGAATAAGGCCCAATTCTAACACAAAAGACTGTAATAAAACATTCTTTGAATATTAAAATAATTCTCCCAAAGCCTCTATTAAGCTTTGAAAATTTCAGGCAAGTTTTTGTATCTGAAACTGTGCCCAAGATATATACTGAGTAATGTGTTGCTATCAAAGCTTTTTGGATGAAGAAAAAATGAACTTTGGGTATTAGAATATTTGATTTACTAGATTTTGGCTCTGTCTTGCCTGTTTCTCTTGCTAAACGTTTAGACTGAGACTTTACTATGATTATCTAATCTTAGTCCATCTTGGAAGTCTAGCCTTTGTAAATAGTGGAAAAGGAGACCCTCCTGGATTGTTATGGTGAATATTTGGCTCTGAATGAAATGAATGTTTAAATCTCTAAGATTTCAAGTAATGTTGAATTTGGCTGGATACCCTGTGGTTTTAATATTTTAAGCCTTTAGAAATACATGGGTTCTCAAATAGTGATATGCTTTTTTTTTCCTGACTAGCATTTTGTTATTACCCTCACTGTCTACTTCAAATAAATTTTATGCAGTTTACAATTCTTATAGCATATGGTTGCTGCCTACAAGCACTTTGTGTGCCTTGGCAGGCAGCCACCTGCGATACTGAAGAATGATTTCCTGCATGAGCAGTAGAAAATCTTGCTTTTATTCATTTTTCTACTTGAGTTCAACTTTTAAGGTAGGGCTGGGTTAGATCTTTCTTTTCTTTCCTCTCTCCATCTTCCCTCCCTCTCTTTCTTCCTATTTCTTTGGTGCAGTCTCTCGTTACACCAGGTAGAATAGTTTATGCATCAATATTATTAGAGGTTAAGAAATGATAATATAATACTCATGTAGACAACTCCAGGTGTTTCTAGCTTTTGCCTTTTCCTGAATCCTCACCCATTCTTCCAAGTCATTTTGAGTATGGACCCATTTGTCCTTTGCTTTGTACTTTCTGGCTGTAGAGAATTCCTCAAAGCAGAGAATGAGTTGGTTTGTAAGCCTCACCACTCATGGTGAGACCTTGCATGGATTTCTGTTTTGGAAAAATAGTACTTTTTACTTAGCAATAATTGAGATAAGGGCTGGGTATAATTAACAGCTGCAAAAGAGGGGGTTAGAAAGAAGGAACAGATGTTTTGAGAATATAGACCAAGGGTCGGAAAACTGCGGCTCATGAGCCACACGCGGCTCTTTGGGTACGTACACGTGGCTCTGAAGTAAACTTGAAAATGAAAATAAAACTATTGTAGTTTCATTCATAAAATGTCTAAAGGATATTATTCATATAACAGTGATTTCATTTGTTTTATGGATCTCGAATAATTTTTCAATTGTTGTGAGGGACAGGATTGGCTCTTCCATCTCAAAAGCTTGCCGACCCCTAATATAGACTGAGGCAGTGACCGCAAGAGGTGGTAGGAAATTCTTTGGAGAGAGTGATAGATGACAGGGCAGGAACTGAGGAGTTGACAGGGGCCGGTGAATATTCTGTATAAAGACCTGGTAGCACAAGAGACGCCCCGAGCAGAGCCTCCTCTCAGCCTGAGGACCCTGATCCCTTCATGCCTTAGCACTTCCAACCCACTTTCTTTCCCACTTCCAACACTTTCCTTGAGGGAAGCCACAAGTGGGTTGGGCTGGAAGGCATGCGCTGAGTTGTGTAGAAGCAGCAGCTGGGAAAAGTGAGCAATTTACAGCTCTAAGTGTTCCTCTTTTCTGTTTATGGCCTCCTGTGGTCATCTTTGTGTCTGTGCATTCTATGCAGATTTGCAATCAAACCCAACTGCTGTTCTGTCCTTTGATCAATTGGTTGAATTTATTGGTTTATAATTGGGTTACTTATTTTTGCCCAACATTACATGGCCTAAATACTTGTATTCTGAACCTACTTTGGATTCATAGGGCATTAGTCTACTGTAGTCCCAAGTGCAAGTAAGAGATAATTTTTTTGATTTTTTGCAAGGGAGAAATTCAAAAAAGGATGAGAGAAATGTATGTAAATATAGACATGATATACACATGTGTATATATGTGCAAAAGCACATATGTGTATATACTCACAAATCAATGCGTATGTAAACACATATGCATATATTATGTATATAATGTTTAAATGGAAGCTGGACATCCATTACTTACTATAGAACTTATTAAACTATATATGGAAATAAATACAATATCACGTTTTCAGTATTTATATATTGTAGTGGAAGTCTTTAAATACCAAATCTTACTATTGATTGGCAAATTGAATTAAGTCCCATGTTAATGACAAATTAATATGAATTTTCTATTCATATGTTTTGTTGCCATTCCAGAAAATTATACCATCAACCAGGGTTAAATAGAAAAGTTCCATATCAGTTATAAATTGAGAACAAATCGCAAAGGCTGAATGTGTGTATGTTTGATTCTACTTAAGTCTCTTCCATTGACATCCCTAGTCCTTAACGCCTCTTTCAGAAGAAAATCTGTTATGGCAAAGATGTGAAGTCAGGATGATCAGCCTCTGAGGGCTCAATGAGGCTTAGTCTACTCCCTCCAGCTTGGGGTCAGACCCTTTGGGCAGCTGGGGTCTGGCTGAGGGACCTGCGGGCACACCCTCGGCTGCTGCTGGTGGAAGCTGCCTGCTGGGCTCACAGCCTGGCGCACCAGCTGGAACTTGCTCACCTGCTGGGGTTGGTGGGGCAGGACCATTTGCCTCCATGACACACAGGGAGGCCTCGACTAGGGACTGTGGGGCCTGGCCAGAAGCTTCTGCCTCAGGCTTCCGGGACTGCTGATCAGCCTGTGCTCCAACAGAGAGACCCTGGTCTTGGAGCTGTGCTTCTGACGCCCCAGGTGGAGTACTGGCTCTGGGGGGCTGCTCTGCCTCATTGCTTCCTTCCGCCTCAGCCTCACGAGTTGGCGGAGGCAGGGGACTCTCTGACTGGCATGAAGGGCTTACAGGGGGTTGTTCTGGCTCTTTGAGGGCTGTGTCACTGGCCCCTTGAGGACTGCTGAATTCTGGCTGGAATTCTTTGGACTGGTGGAGGGTTGACTCTGGATAATGAATTACCGTGAAGGCTGTGGCCAGACTTTTCACAGCGTTGTGAACTCTGTTGGCTTCCTCTGTGTCAACCTCTTCACCCACCGAAACAGTTGACTCTGGCTCTTCATCCGAGGAGGTGTGCTGACCTTCGTCATCCTTTTCAGGCACTTTTGCTTCTCTAATTTTTTTGTAGAGTTCATTTCTCTCTTCTTGTAAAGCTCGACAGAGATTCTCTAGCCTCCCAATTTTCATCACGAAGCACTCATATTCTTTAGCTCTCAATGCTTTCTGTGATTTGAAAAGATATACATGCATAAATCATCATGAAAAGCAAAGTTGCCAGGATGCGTTCTGGAGACAAAATAACTGGTCCAGGAATTTGTCTACCAGGCTCTGGGGTCTGACTACAGAGTGGTGGCTGGATAGACACTGGGTCAGACAGAGACATCAATTCTTTTTTTTTTTTTTGCATTGTATGCTAGACTCTGGTAGAATTTTAGTCACTCTGGTAGAAGTTAGGAAAGAAAGATGGCAAAGCCTCTCTCTGTTTTGGTCCAGGGCCTCTACAATCAAAGATGAATTTTCTGCTTGCACGACTTACAGCATGTAAGCAAAAGCTTGTGGCAAAACGAGACAGACTGGCACTTGGCTGTCAGCAGTGCCTTATCTATTCTGTAGATAAACTGCCATATTTTAATCCGGTAACTGTTTGATTGATGTTGATGAATAATAAGCTCATCTCTTTGAAATTGGTTGCAATTTGGGATGAATTGTTAGAACAGTCATTCTAACCAGAGAAACTCACTACACACTAATTCATGATGGTGGCTGTTAAAACTGTTCACTTTTCCTTCTTTTCTCTAGAAATGTCGGTGTGTTTGTGCATGACATCGTTCCTAATCATCTTATTCCTTCAGCCCACCTGTGTGTTACTCTGTGCCCGTTGAGACTTTCTTTACTTGTTTACATGGACAGACCTTCACCTGTGAGCCCCGCCTCTCAGGTCAAGGACCATGTATCTTTGCCTCTTTAGTCTCCAAACCTACTCGGAGCCTGATGTAGTATCAGTGTTTAAATGACTGTTGGAGGAATTAATATCTCCACAGCTGTCTATAACATAGCACATATCCTGAGTGCTTGGGCTAAAGACTTTTCTCAATATGTTCAAATCAATGAATTAATTCATTCTGTACTTATTGTGTGCTAGGCAAGTAAGACACTCGTCAGGCCTTTAAGGCATTCACAGTCCAGCAGGCCTGCTGCTGCTTTGGGAACAGCTGTGGGGTCCACAAGTAGACATGTGAGTTAAGAGTCACAATGCTCTCTATGAGTCTGGACCCAATTCTAAATTACTTTGCTCTAATTACTTGTATTATACTTTCATCTATCACACCCCAGAAAAATTCAGACCTTTTTCAGAGGTAATCATTTGTCCCATTAGGTTATAATTTCCTACATTTGAATATCTTGACGAGCCAGGGGAAAATACGCTAAGGGAAAAGCTTCCTCACCTCTTCAATCATGTCCAACAGAGCTTTGTTACAGCTCTCAAAGCGGGCTTTCCACGTGGCCGTGTCCTTTTCCAGCTTCTTCATTTTCTTAGTTGTCTACAGAAATTAGAGTGCTTTAATATTAACCCTGAAGAGTTAATACATCAAAGAAGCTATTAGTTCCATATGCGATATCAAGAAAAGTCCTTTTGCCAGCCGCTGAAGCCAACGCAAGTTTCATGTCAAGGAATGAAGAGCGTAGGGAGAGTCATGGTTCATTCCTGAGTCATCTAGGTCAGTGGCGAGCACACTTTTTTGGCCCTGGAGCCAATGCAGGCAACTTAGGGCCACCCTGTTTTGTCATTGGTTTTTCTTTCACTCAAAATAAAAATAGCAAAATAAATAAATAAAACAAAAATAGCTTAATTCAGTTCCCCAAATAAGCTTGCAATTTTGATTATTTACGCTATTGAATAGAAGACTCTCAGTGAGAAAACTGTCCTGCCTCTTCAGCCATTAAAATGTTGGTAATATCTGGGTCCATCAGAGGAGTAGCCACACACGGCAGCTTTCTAAATATTTTCTCAGTCTTTACATTTGTAGAGTGCCGTAGGGCTCACAGAATGTAATTTACACATCACTTCATCCTTGAAACAGTCCCACGAGGAGGGTTCTGTTTTTCACCTCCACTTTATAAATGGGGGAACCAAGGCTCAGAGTGGTGGAGTAACAGTCAGGTGAGTTAGCAGAGTCTGGGGCTGGAGTTATTTCATTCCATTTAATACAACGTGTGTAGAGCGACTGCTCGTCACCAGGCTGGGACTGGGTCTGTGGCTACAGCAGTGAAGGAAACACAGCCTGTCTTTTTCAAACCTGAAACTACTCACATTTCTGGTTGTCGGATCTGCTATCTGCTTGGCTAAAGGAAAGGAAAAGGTATGTAATCTGGCGCAACTTCCCTGGTGAACCAGAGCTGGGCACTTGCTGCTTTGTGCCAAGCTGCCCGAGGCTGGGCGAGGCCACATGCTGGGCCCAGACTCTCCGCTCCTGGGCTCTATTGAGAAGCGAGGTGAGCCTCCAGTGGGTTTTCATTTTGATAATTTCTTAACCAACTTATTTATAAACTTTTTAAGGTCATCAACCCTTTTCAGAATTTGATGAAATCTATGGGACCACATTCAGACAAATGTTAATATGAATATGAAATTTTTTTGCTTATTCTTAGGTCTACTACTAAAAGTCTATAAAATCCAGAGTAAGAAATTCTGCTCTTAATCATGAAGATTAAGATTTCTCTTTAAGATTTATTCCAATCTTAAAACTATGTAATTTGTTGTTGTTTTTTTGTTTTGTTTTGTTTTGTTTTAGCTGAGCCATCCTGCCACCTGTTGGCAGTTCAGCGGCAGCTCAGCTTGGGCCGGGAATCCAACTGGCGACCCTGTTGCAAACTATGTAATTTTTAAGTAAACATATTTTTTCTGCTCTAATATTTATTTCAATCTTAAGACTCGATAATTAAAAATAATTTTTTTAATTGGTTGGATCCATCCATAAATGGGAAAGCTGTAACTTTTAACAAATGTTAGTAGTCTGCTTAAGTTTGCTCACTGAATTATGAAATTTGTCATATTATTTTATGAAAATGTTTTGAAAAAGTTTCT
>NW_017731470.1:3324283-3350346 GCF_001890085.2 Hipposideros armiger
CTACTCTTGTGAAGTAAGCAAGGGAAATAGTACCTTGATTTTATAGATAAAAACAATAAAATTGAAGGAAGTTGAGTGAATTGTTTAACACTGTGTGATGAGTAAGAACACACCCAAAATTTGAGTTCAAGTTTCCATATTCTCATTGAAAGGCTTTGTCAGTTACATCATACAACATATCTTCTCCTCTAAGAAGGATCCCATGAAATGGCATTTTATACTCTAATATTCCAGTCTTGCATATTTGTATAAATTTTTTTTTATCTTCAGAACAGATTTTTTATTTCAATATAAACAACATACTGTTAAACTGCTAGTTCTTGTCTTTTTTTTTACTTTCCCAGGGACTGGAAAAAAAAAAGTCTTCATTGGAAAGAAAATGTATTCTAGTGTTTTTGGACTCTTCTTAAGATTAATTCACCAGATACTTGCCAATAAAAAATACAGCCCAAATCACATTGGCACCTATAAATGTTTCATTACTTCATGAAATGCACTGGAATAACTTAGCAAGAGAAAAATGAACCCAAAGGAGAATTGCCTGTCAAATTAGAAAATGTCAACGCTTGGTGTGGGATAAGCAATACTCACTTTATCCATTTCCTGTTTGAAAGTGGCAAACACCTCATTGCTTTTTGTCAGTGTGCTCTGGAACTCTTCAAACCTTCCAGAGTAGAGAGTGAGCTGTAAGCAGGGGAAAGAGTGGATCTATTTTAGGGCTGCTTTCCAAATGCTTCCAGAACAAAACAACCTGTCATTGTTCATTATTTCAGAAGAAAAATGATTTAAGGGAATTCTCAATACAGTGTTAGTAACATTTTAAGTTCTATTATTGACTATCAGCTCAACCTAGGTCAGTGACTATAATTGAAGTTCTTCTTTAAAGAAAACTGAAATAATAAAACACGTTATCACCATTTCATGATATCATGACTTTTACCAACAATCGTTTATTAAGCTCTGAACATATGCATGCGCTCTACATACAAAAATACCGAACGCGTGGCTCCTGCTTTTAAGGGACTTGCGCTCTTGATGGAAAGACAATCCCAAAGGTAACTTGACTATGGGACAGTGAATACAAAGTGCTGAGGCAGGTAAGTACAGTGCCTGATCAGAGAAAGAGCCATGTCTTTGTGGAGATGGTGAGCCTTGAACTTGGTCTTGCAGGCAGTGAGGATGTAGACAAATGAGAATAAGTGATAAAAGATATGTGGGTGAGACATGGACTGGGGCTGCTGCCATTACGCAGGTTGTGCCACTCTAAACAATTACTATTTCCATTTTAGACATTGTGGTTTTGTATATTTCTGAATACAGTGTTCTAGCCAATAGCAGTTAAATGTCCCTTTTCATCAACATCAGTTTCTTATACCAATTTTCTACAGATGGAAATAATGAGCCTTGAAGAAGGAATGTTTTTTTCTCATTTGCACAAAAACAACGTCGTATGAGTTAGCATTGGCCAGTGTGTGGCTCACCATGGGAGTATAGAGAAGAGCCTTCGTACCTCCACATCCGTAATTCCAAAGTTGGCCTTTGGGGGTTGGGTAGGATAGGAAAGTGTAAATACTTGATTGTTAGCGACAGTAACACAAGAATAAACTTTTGCTTTTGAGAATAATTTTAAGATAGCATGTTTTGAGTGGACATTTAACATGGATGATGCAAATAAGTAAAGCCTGCATTTTCAAATGAGCCTTTGGTACCTGTAAGCGCCTGGAACAGCCCCAAGTCCTCAAATGGGTACAGAAGTGTCTTTTGTATAAAGAAGCAAGCTTGCAGCATCCCGCAACAATCAAGAACTTGAGGCTGCCCTTGGTAGGCTGGGATGGTGGGGTTATTGGCCAGAAGGCAGGCACCAGCTGACTAGCTGCTGATACCTGTGAGCCTGTCCTTGCAAAAGCAGAGGAAAGCACACCAAATGAAAGCCAGTAGGATGGAGAGCTCTTAGTCTTGGGGTGGGAGTTAGAGGGTGTGTGTGGGAATCAAACAACCCCTAGAACCCAGAAAATGTGCTAATCTAGAATAGTTCATTCCCAAATGAGTCAGAATAGTAGAGGTTTTACTGAAGAAAAGAATAACAAAAGGATAACATAAAACCTTTTCATCAAATACAAGTTTTCCAAAGAAAAGTCAAACAACAGCTGACCATCATTTTGAAATTATTCATTAGCGCTGTGAGTTATGTGACAGAGTTTGGGGCACCCAACTCTGGTGGTCTAAAATGAGTTTCTCACGATTCCTTGGTGTACAGATTAGAGATGACTGGGTAAAGGCACATCAGGGAGTTTATGGCCAGGGAGGTTTGGTGTGCATGTGCGTGCACACACATGGTGTATAAGACAATATTTGTTATGTGCTATGCATTTTTGATATATTTAATTCTGTTTCATCCAAAGCACTGGCTGGGATCCACTGGATTGATTTCAGGGCCCATGGATAGGTCAAGCCTCTCAATTTGAGAGGCTCTACCCTAGTGTGAGCTCCTGTGGGCCTGGCAACTCATACTGCACATGATCCAGAGACCTAGGGTGGGGGCAGCTACCCCCAGCTGATCCTTTCACCTTCTGTCACAAAATCTGATGATTTGCATTCTTGGCCAAGCACCCCTATTAGCTTATTTGTCTTCCTCACCCTTCTTTTTCCAACTTTGCAGTAATTCTAGCAGAGTTCCATGGAGGGTCACAGATACTATGGTCTCCTGAGCTGGTCCTCCCAAACCCTCTTTTGTGGCCCTGTAGTTGCAGGCTGCAGACACGAGGGGGCAGGAGTGAGCAAATGTGCCGGCCAGCTCACAGAGGCAACCTTGATTGACAGTTATTAGCAGGAGCAACTACACCCACCTGGTCCAGCTCTCCCCTTTGTTTGGGCAAAGTGTTCTTTTTGTTGTGTCAGTTGGACAGGTTGAGAAGACAGGTACACCCAGAGTGTCAAAAAAAAGTGTCTTGCTTCATTACCACCTCTTCTGGCCTATTTCTAATGATTTTTTTCCTCAACTTTTTTCCTTTCTTTACATTTTAAATTTTGCTAAAATATACATAACATAAAATTGACCTTCTTAACCATTTTAAAGTGTAGAGTTCAGTATTGTACGGTCATACTGTTGTGCAACCATTCTCCAGAAATTTTTCATCTTGCAAAACTGAAACTCTATATCCATTAAGCAAGAAGTCCCTATTTCCCCCTTCTGGTGACTGTTTTTAATATTCTGCTTTTCTTTCTATGGACCATACCTCACAAAATCTGTGTTGATTATACCTTTCTCAAGGAACCAACTCTCACTCTCCCACTATGCTAGCTAAGAACGTACACTTCGTGTTTCCTGTATGGATATTCGTTTGGTACTATTTTCCCTCTCACTAGTTTGCTGACATGATGCATGTTTGGCTTGATGTGTCATATTCCTGTTGTCACTTTGGTATTTCAGCGAAGCATGGAAGGGACACCCAGAGGTCATCCACAGTACCTCTCCTGCCAGAGACAGAAATAGAAAGAAACTATTCCAGGGTTGGTAATAACAATAATTGCCTCAACATTTCACTTTCAAATGGGCTGAATGACAGACACATTCTTTTAACTGAGCACTGGATTTTAATTACAAACATTCATAGCATACAGGAAACAGAGCTGTGTCCAGGAATGGTCTTAGCAAACCTGTGAGATTTGGTTTGGGAACAAGTGAATTATGATAGCAGTTGCAGAGGAATCTCCTCTCATCCTGTATTGATAAGGAGAGGACTTCTGAGTTGAAAGATTATGATTACCCGTCTTTAACAACTGACTCACTGATCTTTCCCCTCGGGTAGTATTTTGTGTCTGTGTTGTCAGGTTATTGCTGACTTTCCCCATCAAGTACCATCTTCCTCCTTATCGATCCAATGAACACTCTATCTGTAGCGACAATTGCACCCCATTGATCATCTCTGACATTTACTCTATTGCTTTGGTTTGTATAATTGAAAACCAGACATCTCTTCCCTAAGTGAGAATCATGTCCCAAACTCGCAAGCTGTTGTCTTATGACTGAAAAGTGACTTCCATCGAGGAAAACATAATGCCTCCTTGATATTTCCCTTGCTCAGGTGGTAGAAATGGGACTAAAAACTCCCTCTCCTACCATCCATCCCTTTAAAGATATTGTAAAACCAAAGAAAGGGTTTGCGTGCTATGCAAAATAATCCGTGATAGACTTTGTTTTCCAAGGTTTAAAAGTTTTAAAAATATAACATTGATACTGAATGAGTCATTCTGTAGCCCAGAGTCTGGTGATTAATCTACACTTCTCTAGTTCATTATCTTTATTTAGCATAGAGGAGTAGCGATTGCTTGTAACATGACACAAACAATATAGCTTCAAGTGTGTCTATTGTGCCCCTCAAGGCTCTGTTGTAAATGGGGGCAGAAGCCTTGGCTAGCTTCTCTGGACTCCTGCTATGACAGTGAGGCCACTCCTCCTTTCCCCCTGCCTGCCCCAGCGTGCCACCTACCCCGCACCAGGATAGAATGGGTTCTGTGGCTGCTGGAAGGGTGATCTTGAGCTTGTAACTCTAGAGTTTGGTCTTTTAACTCTGGGTCCTTTCCTTCTATTAATAGTCAAAAACATTATGGCTCCAATGTCTATGTCTATGTAATTACGATTTTAAAACTATTTTGATATCTTATTGGGGGAAACAATTCATTGTTGCATTTGGTACACACACCGGAAAAGTATGCTTTAGAAAGGTTAGATAGCTAAATGTTATCAGTGATTTTGTCTGTGCAGTGGTATAATTGGTGATTTGAACAATGTTATTTTTCTTACTTGCTTTTTATTTTACAATGAACAAGTATTCATTACACTTCTTCATTCAAGGAATGAACAAGGTTTGTGTGTGTGTGTGTGTGTGTGTGTGTGTGTGTGTGTGTGTTTTGTTTTGTTTTTTTGTTTGGTTTTGTTTTCTAATGAACAAGTATTCAGCAGTCAGCACATAAACATTTACAAGTGAATTGCCCAAACCTTGGATTAATGCTGCCCAGCCTGGAAGGGCACTTTCTGTGAATTTGCTTTCTGTGATTTCACAGCTCCTTCAGCATTTCTCCCAGCTGGGGAGCTACCGCCCCTAGTGACCCATGGCAGGATGGCTCTCCTGGAACCTGACAGGGAGTGTTTGCCAGGAGATGCAGATTCCCCAGGATGCAGGAAAGACGGACAGGTCTGGCTTTCCCCCCGAGTCAGCTGTTGCATGAGGCTTTATTTTTGAATCCCCACAGTCTAGTTAAAACAAGCACATGACATCAGGAAGCCAAATCAAAATGGCTCCTGACTTGTCCACCATTTCTAGTCATTCGCCACTGACAAGGCCAACCTCTGATAGCGAAAAACTTGGGCGCTGACTCTAGTTTTCTAAATTCCTTTTATTATAAATAATATCAAATGAGTCAGAACACTTTCAGTATTGACAGTTATAGATGGCGCATATGCACACTTAACACGTTATTCTTACCTTAATAGGGTAATAGGGGAGGGGAGAGAGAAGACATACGAGCAGATAGGCAGGAACCTGGATGCCAGCTTGTTCTCATGGACCATTCGGGGGCTCTCATGCGCATGTCAACAAACCTTTTGACTGCATGTTGTTGGTGCAAAAGCGTTTCTTTTTCTTAGATATACATTGTGCTTTTATTCTTACTTAATAATAAACAAAGTTAGTCTTCATTTACAACTCCTGTCCCTCCACCCCCTGCCACCTTTGGTTCACAGCCTCTTGGGTAGAACAAGGCGAGCACACCCCAAGCATTGTTGTCCCCCTTGCCTCCCTCCCCCCCCAAAACACACACACTTCACCTGAGCCTGCAGGACTGTCTCTTGTTCCTTCAGCACTTTGGCCTGAAGTTTCCACTCTGCTGCCTGGTTCAGCAGCTGTGAGGAGACAGGATGCATGGAAAGACTGTCATTTCGTCTTTTAAATTACAAATTTATACAAATTGTCATTTGTATAAACTTTGCATAAACTTAATAACCCTCTTAAGTAATATTTTGGGAACATTGGAAAGAATCTAAGAAATCTAAGAAAACAACTCATTTAAAAAGTTGGATTCTCAACTAAAAATTAGTGACTCTATTGGGAAAAAAAGAGAAATCATCTTCAACTCAAGCATTAATCGCACAAAATTCAACCTCCCACCAAATTCTGGAACCTTCTCTCGAAATCCTGCCCAACCATTATTTGGCCTGTGCTTGAATATGTCCAGAACATCCCCACCTGGGGCACTGTTGTGAGTCACTGTTCCTTTAGGTTAAACCCGGAGTTAGACTCCTAGGCCCCGGTTCACCAGAGCATACATCAGAATCTCCTAGGGCACATGCTAAAATGCAAATCCCTCTCAGAGGCTATGAGTTAGAAATTAATTCGTGTGTGATTGGAATCTGTACTTAAAGCAAATACCCAAGATGGTTTAGGTATTGGTGGTCCATGGATTACATTTTGAAAAACACTGGATTAGAAATTTGACCTATTGTCCCAAATCCTATTTAAGGTTTACAAAATAAGTCCTGTATAAGTTTGCAAAGTAAGTCCCCTTTTCCTTAAGGTAGCCCTTCAAATACAACCAAGGTCCCTCATGTGAAACCTAATCAGAACTGGGAGCTGAGGGGCTATATTGAGAAAAATTGCTTTAGTCATAAAAATGACACACATGTAAAACATGTTATTTTAAGATGCCTGTTCATCTATCCGCTTTGATATAGGGCTCTGGCCTTTGTTTTGGGTGTGGACTTTCAGATTGGAATTCAGAGGGGTTTGTTTTTACAAAAATCATATCCATAATGTGCCATGTAGATTTAGAATATTTTTTATTCTTTAAGCAAATATGCTGGAACCTAAAGATACTTGTGAAACCACTAGATTGTTTAATTCTCTAGAATTTTACAACTTTCTCCCAGTTTTCATAGCTACTCACATCTAATTTGACAATTGTTTCTTGCTGTTTGCTTAGGTCTAGTCTTTCAAAGCATTAAGCATAGTTTTCATAGAAACAACTCTTTATTTTCACACTTGTATTGCTTCAGCTAATGTATGATTCTGTTGATTTACATAATGCAAAAATAAGGATAACTAGAAAGAAAAGGTTTGGGAGCAAAGGGCTCATTGGTTGTTGATCTGCGCCATCTTACTTCATGGGGGCAACCATGTGTAGACAATCTAGAGTGAGTTACTAGCCACAGGATTTGACATGCTGTGGGCATCTGTCAGTGCATTTACAGAGAGAATGGTGAACGTCATGGATTAATCCGGTTAGTCAGGCAGGTGGCTGTAAGTTAAGATTCTAATATATTTGAAGAGAGCTGATTTCAATTTTCTTCTTTTTATTTATCTTTACTTTAAAAAAGTATCCATGAGGTTCATGTATTTCTTTGGTAATCAGAACAACAACAAAGAAAATAATGAAATCATTATTTTTAAAAACCTGAAGGCATCTTTTTTCTTATCCAAGTTTGTTTTTTTCCCATGGCTCCACCTCTCCATTCGTAAGATGGGTTATACATGTTCCTCTGTACCTCCCAGCATGCTGTGCAAATGAAGTATTGTAGAAGTGCAATAATTGGAGAGGTCTGGGGAGCTGTGAAGTAGAAGACCTACAGTGCCCCCTTTGACCACCTGAGTGGCATGGTGGCCCCATACCTGGTCCCTGCTTTCCTAAACAGGTTGAGGAGACCTGTTGTGATGGGCGGTCATTGATGGAGAGGAGGCAGGTGGCTGCCTTTTCTAGTTGGAGTGAAAAACCTCCCAGCTTCATGATATTTCATCACTTTCGGAAAGAAGTATCAGAGCTAGAAACTGGGCAGGTGGCTGGCCAGTTCTGATGAACTGAAGGGGGCTATCTTTCTTTGACTCAGAATTGGCAATGTGTTGCCAAACCAGGGTAGAAAAATACATAGCGTGGTCGTTTTTTGCTAAGGCTGGGTCACCCCCATGTCTGCCCCTCAGCCTCCCTCCTGTGAATCTTTGCCTAGTCATTCCTCTGTCATGTCTCATCTATTCTATACCAAAAGTACTCATATCCTTTAGGAAGCATATGTTACCTAGGAGGGTAATTATGCCAACAGTGGAGCACCTATTTTCCTGGATATGAATAATAACTAAATTTTTTTTTCTTACTTTGAGAGCTAGGTTATAGATGGCTTTAATCATTTAACCTTTTTATTAAGAGCACATGGACTTCTGATTTGGAATTAGTCAATGTCTACTAGGCTATGTTCTCCAAAATTTGTCTTTTTGTGGCTACATTTGAAAACCAAAGTTATTAAAAAATGATTATTCTAACAAATTGAAGTGATTCTGGTCTAATTTTAGGTAAAGGCAAAGTTTGTGATCAATTGTTAAATGGCCAAATTCCAATGATTGGTCCATTGACTGTGCCTTAAATCATTCTCTCTCCCTGGCAATAGACACACACTTCAACTCTCACCTCTGAAACACACCTCTGGGTGTAATGTACTGTCACAGGGCTAGGGTTTGGGGGAAGACACACTTGGGTATACAACACATTTCGGTTGCCAAGCAATATGTGACCTTAAGCAAGGTGCACATTTTCTTTGAGCCTCTTGTCTATAGAATGGCCTTACAGCTAGCTGTCTTGGAGCATCTGGGGTTAATGAGATGTCAGTAAAAGACACCACTGCGTTTCTTAACCCCAAAACTATTGAGTCTTCTTTGACTCCTCCCTTTCCTCCCTGTCGCCATCTTCAGTTCACAGCATGGCCTGCTGGTTTTACACTGAAAACATAACTTTCATCCATATCCAGCTTTCCTTCACAGCTGCCACCTCTCTAAGCCAAGCCGTCATCATAGCTCGTCCACGTTGCTGCAGTAGCCTCCTAACTGTCCTGCTTTCTTGTCCCTCTTTAGTTCATTTTCCACCCAGGAGCCAAATTCATCTTTTACAGATGCCAAACAGATCACATCGCTTCCTTTGCTAAAACTACCCAATCCTTTCCCATTATATTTAGAATACAATCTAAACTACTTTGCAAGCCTGCAAAGCTCTACAACTTGACTCCTGCTTATCTCTTCAACTTCATTTTGAAACTTGCTCCCACTGACTGAACATACTCTTGCTACGCTGACCTCTTCCTGTTTTTGGAGGATGCTAAACTGGTTCCAGCATCAGGGCCTTTGTCGCGGCTGCAGCTGCTGCTGCTGGAGCCCTCCCTGACTCCTTCTCAGCGAGCAGGGCTCAGCTCAAGTATCTCCTCGAGGGGAGACCTTCCTGGTCCCCCAGTCTAAAGTAGGTTCCTTCCTTCTGCCCCTCTCAGTTCCTCCGATTGCCCTAGTTGCAATTATTATTATCTGAAATGACCCTTCCTTGTTTGTTTGTTAATTGCCTGTCTCTTCCCAGCTAGACACTAGTCTCCATGCTGGGTCACGGCCTTCTCCGCCTTGTTCACGGCTATAACCCCAGCACCCAGGATGGTGCTTAGCACATGACAGGCAGTTGAGAAAGATTTCCTGAATGGGCACATGATTATTTTATGTAGAAAATAGTTTAGGTATAGTGCCTCCTACTGGGTCGGCCAATTTAGTCTCCAGGGAAGCTCAGGCTCTTTCTCCATCAGTGTAGGGCTCTGTGACCCTTCTCAAAAATAACTTTCTCCGCACCAGACCAGACAAGCACACGGACTCAAATGATAGGTACATATTCCTTTTCGCGTTTGTGTCGCTCCTCGGCTTCCTTCATCATCTCTTGTGCCTGCTCAAGTTTTGCATCCACCAGCTTCTGCTGCAGTTCTCTGTGTTTAAATATTTTGTCCAGATGCTAAGGAAAAAATAAAGAGCACATATCAAGCTTGACTTGTTATTGGTGCTGAAAAACGGAAAATAAAATAGTAATATTCACATAAACACACGTTCTCCAGGTTTTAAGATTTAAAAAAAGAGGGGAATGCATACATTGGCATCACTTAATGCTTTGTAAAAAAGCCATAAATTGGTGAAGTCCTCTGCATTTTGCATTATGCAAACATGGTGGCAAAAGGTAGAGGTGCCGGAATTCAGCAAATAACTCCAAAGGTCACATTATTTTTCTAAATTTGGTAACTATTAGATATGATGCTGCTAATTATGCTAGGCAGCACAGATAGCAATATACATCACAAGGGCTAAACACTGTCACTCAGTATTTTGGCTCTTTCTATGAATATAAAACCACATTTAAGCACAACATTAATACAATTTATCATGGTAAATTCAGCTCCGCACTCTTGCCTCAAGGGTTGGGAAGAAGCTCTGGGGTACCATGTGGCTCTAGGTCAGGGACTGAGGCCAGAGCCCCCTGACTTCAACTCTGTTGCGCTGGTGGGTAAGACAAGGCCAAGGTCACAGATGTATTAATATGCAAACGTGCCACTGTGTGCATCTATACGTTTTGATCTCTCCACTGGCTTGGTGAGGAGAAGCTTCTAACTCTACCTCAGAGTGGAGAGTTTCTTGGTCATTAGGGGGTCCGATTGGCAAAAGGACATGTGGAATTCTATCCTTGGGTGTTATGTAGAACCAGTCCCGGGAATATACAACCAGTCTACCAGGCCTTTCCCATCTGAGATCTTTCGGAAGAGTGTAGCCGTTTTCTTTTTGGCTCCTTCCATTTTGCTTTGGCCCAAACCTCCACTGTGCAGCGGGCTTGATCTTCGTGACAGGGTGAAAGGGTAGCATGGCCTTTTGGCTTACTGTGAGAAGTTTCTCCATTTACCTAAGTGCTGTGACCGTGTGCTATTGGCTCAGTTGTTTCCTTGACAAAATCTTAGCGTGTTGCCAACAGAGCCCCTTTGACTATGTTATGTTACATTTTAAAACAGCCTTCAAATTTGGGTGCGATGGGGGAAGAAATACGATATCTCAAAATCCTGAAGGCACATCTGGAGTCTTAAAAACATTTTCAATATTAAAATCTAATTTTGGCACGATAAAAGATCCTTATAGTTCCCCTAATGTAAACTATTGAAAGCAAAGCTCTCTTGGCTTTTGTGACTATGGATAAGTGATTTAGTCTCGTAGCCTGCTTCCATCTATAAAATATGGATAATATATTATTATCCTGTGCATAAGATTCTTGAGACAATTAAATGACACATTGTATGCATAATTCTTAGCATATGGCACACACTAAGCTCTGAATAAATAATATCATTATAATTATATTTATTCCATTACTAATACTGACTGGTACTGGCTTGTGGGGTATATAGAATACAGACCCTTAATGACATGACGATTCTTAAGAGGGAGTGTGTGTGATGTTTCTTGGCTCTGCAGAAAGTTAAAAAGGCTGAGAAGTACTGTTTTCAAGGATAACTGTGCTCACAGCCTACCACTTTCTATTTATTGTCTTTGCTTTGCAGTGATTCCAGTTCTGAGGAAATTCCATACTTTCAGCCAGGTATTTTGTAATACCATCTGGTTTTATTTGGCTCGTAGGAGACATCCAATCCTAAATATTAATCAGTTGAGAAGGTTGGCCATAGCTTTCTGATTAGCCCCATCCCCCACCTTCTCAACTGGGGTCAGGATCTGCATGCAGTGTTCTCAGTCGTGTGATATGGCTCTCACCTCCTCTCTGAGCTCATACTGATCAATGATGCTTTTCAGTTTCTCTGCGAGCTCTGTGTTCTCCTGACACAGCTTCATGTTTCGCTCACTCTGCTGCTCAATCTGGGCCTGGATATCTGTCAGCGTGCTCTGAAAATGACTTGTGATCTCTTTTCTTTTCTCTTCTTCCTCACGTGCCCGCTGAAGAGTTTCCTCCTGCAGAGAAAAAAAAGCAAAATCTTTGGGTTTCCTCGTTTACATCACCCCGGGTTTGCAGAGCTCAGGGTTACAGTCAACAAAAGGAGATTAGCGTGCAGGGGAAGTGGGATATTTTTTTCTCAGTTCTCTAGAGCTAGTGTTGCTCAGCCCCAAAATAAATCTATGAGTAAAGGCTTCAGTTGTGAACACACAGTCCCTCAGAGCAGGTGCAGTGAGAGTCTTGAATTTGATAGCTGGTGATGAATAGGCTTGTTTTAAAGATGATAGGTCTCCTGCTGAGTGAATAAACTGCAGCGATTTCTAATAAACATGCAGTTGCCCGTTTTTTTGCTCTCTTGACTGTGGCCTGGAAGAAAGGGCACTCAGTTTTACTGATTGATGAGACAGATCATGCATTCTTTTGGTTTGGTAAAGAAAGAATAGGTCTTATATTCTTCTCTAAAAATTATGGCATATTAACCACATAATTGTATCACCCAAGTTTTGTAAATATAAGTGATCACAACATAAACTATTTTGGCAAAAAAAACTTGCATCAAAAAGCTTGACAAGGAAACTAAGACAGCTAGAGATAAATTACAGCAATTCAAGAATGTAAAAGGAAATATTAAAAAATATGCTGGATATTTTATTTCTGAAGACCAATCATCCCACATATCATGTAGGGTAATTGAAACATTCAATGTAAATTTTGAATCTGAAAGCAATATTAAGTGTCAAATCTTCTTTAAATCTAAAATGAAACATCTAATTTTCCCCTCTTCTGCTTTAACATTCAAGAATTGGTAATTAACTTTTGTATCGTTTCTGTTCTCTTTTCTCCTACATCAAAACTCTCCCTTCATTGCTAACTAACAATGTACCCAAATCTCCCCCGTATCTATATTGAGTATTGTTTGCTTTGTGATTATTCCTCTCATTCTTTTAGAAGGAAAGGATTTAATCTTGCTACATCATACCAAAGCTACACGAACAGTGCTGACAAGTGATACAGACATTTTAGGATTCCTTTCAGTTCTGATTAATTGTTATTATGAAAGCTTGCTTCATTGTTGGCAAGTAAAATTATACTGCATTTACTTGCTGACCATGATCAAATTGTGTAACAGAATATTAAAAAAAGGAATAATGATGTAAACAGAAGTAATTGTGCAAATCCTTATTATGATAGTAGAATAATGTGATCAAAATAAAAACTGATGCTGGCCATATATGCTCTGGAAATATTTTAATTTATCATAAAGTGCCCTCTTTCATGTACAATATTTACATAGAGTTTCTAACTCTAATATGACTCCTGATACCAGAATCATAATTTATTCATGGTATAAACATTTCTTGGATGACAGTATCTTAGGGATATTGTAGAAGATACCTGTACTTTTTAATCTGAAGAAATTAACTATCAGAGATGTTATTTCCCTGAACTTTGTATGCTAACACTTATACATAATTTCACTGAAAATGATTGTGGCCATTTGTTAAGAGCAATTGAATATACATGTGATAGTGATTGTTTCTTCATAACTACTGATTAGCTTAGAAGTCAACAAGTTCCTAGTCATAGAATTACAGACCATGATCTGAATACCATTTGCATTTATGACTATTCCAACCATGAATGAATGAATACATGAAAGAACCATCTCATGCTATGCAGCAACTCTGAGTTTTTCATTGGCAGCTGGCTACAGAAAGGAGGTGTGTATGTTATGATGGCATTAAACAAATGTCACACCAACATAGCACCCATTGTTGGCTCACAAAATGACATCTTACATTTTATATTGTGTTGTTTTTTCAATGAGAAAATAAAATCTAGCACAATCTTACAAAATTGAGCCAAATTGATAAAGAAAATACAATCATTTGGACAGTGAGAAAAATTTCTTTTCTTTATCAAGCACATAATTCAAAGTAAAAATTAATAATGCAAAGAAGGTTGAGAGACAAACTCTGAAATACCTAAGAAAACAAACTTTGCAAACATCATTGTACATCTAAGAATGGGTGCTGTGCCTGGATTGTGACCCACAGGTGTTCTGTACGTGTGTTTATTTAATGAATCAATGAATTATTAATTTACATATAGACATAAGAGTAGCTTGGACTGGATTTCTTATAGTTCTTTCCACATTAAAATTTTGTAATATTCTGATAACAAATACTACTTATTCCTATACTAAAATCATATTCTCTGAGGCACCCACTCTGGCAAGGCAGTTTTTTTTTCAGTATAATTTGAGGCTCAGATTTATTGCTTCAAATATATGTAATATTTTGTTGAAATAAGCCCATATCTCAGATTTCCACTGGTCATTTTCTAAGTTATCCTATATTGTGAGGTTTTTTGGAGGTGTATTTTTTTCCCCTTCACTGAAGAATCAATTTTAATAAGGAGCAGTAAAATTTAAATTTTACAAAATAGCCTGCTATGCATTCTCTTTCTACGTTTTCCCAAGCTCCTAGCACATGGATTTTCAATTCAGGTATACTTAGGCCGTTTCACTAGTATGGTCAAGGAAGATTATAGCACCCTTCTGCAGATAATGACTATAAACTCTGGACAGAATGCAAGAAAGAACTACTTAAAGACACTGGAGAGTAAACAAAATCAGGCAGATTCTGGCGGGAAGGTGACACCTGCAAAAAGTGAATGGTACATTGTTAAGTTTCCCAGTTTTTAGCTTGAGGAAAGACTATACTTGGCAGTTGTATGGAATGAGTAAAACTCGCATAGAGAACCAGCCATCTTCCTGGTCTGAAGAATATAAGTACAGAGTTCTGAGCAACTACAGCTTCTGGAAGGTGAGGGGCGATTCCCATGAAAGAGAGACTCGGAGTGAGAGAGCCATAAATTCTGTGAATAAACTCTGCCCAAATCTTTGGCTGACCCTGAACAACATCTATGAAGGGCAGACTCAAAGCATTCTAGCTAAGGAAAAAGAAATTATCTAAGATTTGAGTTGCTGCCTGAGAGAGAGTTTGTAGTTTGACTCTAACCAGTTAACTGCCTACCTAAAAAAACCCCCCAAAACCCCCACATTTTTCAAGGAGTATAGTAGAATCCATATTCTCTACAACATAACAGCCACAACATCCAGGATATAATCTACAGATATAAGAACAGATATAAATATCCTTCAGATATAATTAACATTTGAAGAATCAAAAAATGATGATCCATTGTCAAAAGAAAAGATAATCAGAACAAGCATATTCCATTATAACCCGGATTTGGAATTAACAAACAAGAATTTAAAAACAAATATTATAACTATGATCATTGATATAAAGGAAAATATTGTCTTGAAAAATAGGAAATCTGAGGAGAGAAAAATAATCTAAAAGAAAGAACCAAATGGAAATTCTGAAGTGAAAAGTTACCAAATATGAAATTTAAATATCACTGGGTATACTTAGAGCAAAATAGGGACGGGAGTGGAAACAGTTAGTGACTATGAAGTTAGACCAATATAAATGATCTAACTGAAGAAGAAAGAGAAAAAACAATGGTGAAGAACATGAAGAGTGATTCAAGGACCTGTGGGACAATATCAAAAGGTCTAACACACATAGAATTAGAATCTTAGAAGGAAAAGAGAGAGAATGGGGCAGAAAAAATATTTGAAGAAATGATGGTTGAAACTTCCCCAAATTTAGTGAAATATACAGAGTGCCCCAAAAATGCATACACATTTTAAGAAAGGAAAAAACTGTATTAGAATTGTAATGCTCAATATATACTGATAAAAAAGATGAATACAAGTCACGTTTGACTTCTGCAATTGCAAGAGATGCTCAAAGTGGTTACCATCAGTGTCCAGACACTTCTGATCACAGTGAACTACTGCTTGAGCTACGTTGACCAAAGTGTCCACTTGTATACATTTTTTTGGCATCCCCGGTATAAATTACAGATACAAGAAGCTCAGAAAATCTAAAATAAGATAAATATGAAGAAGACCACACCTGGGCATAAGGCCCTCAAAGTTCTAAAAACTAAAACCAATAGAAAAACCCTGAAAGTAGCCAGAGGTAAAGGACATATCACATACAGGAGAATAAAAATTCAAATTATTGTTGATTTCTATTTTGAAATTATGGAGGTCAGAATACAGATTCTATAAAAGGCTGAGAGAAAGAAAAATAATTAAAAAAAACAACCCTTGTCAACCTAGAATTCTATATCCAATGAATATAGCCTTCAGTAATGAAAGCAAAATAAAAACGTTTTAAAGATAAAAAACAAATAAGAGAACGGAGTACAAGCAGCTCTGTACTATTATAAGAAATGCTAAAGTTAGTTCATCAGGCTAAAGGGAATGATACCAGACAGAAATGCAAAGATTCAGAAGAAACAAAAAACATCAGAAAGGTAAATATCTGGGTAAAAAAAGAGATAGCTTTGCCTTTAATTTTAAAAGATACACACACACACACACACACACACACACACACACATCAGGGGGTGCCAAAAAATGTATACACATTTTAAGAGATGTTATCTATGCTCAAGCAGTAGTTCGCTGTAATGAGAAGTGTCTGGACGCTGAAGGTCACCACTTTGAGCACCTCTTGTCATTGCAGAAGTCACACGTGACTTGTATTCATCTTTTGTTATTGGTATATATTAAGTATTGCAATTAATACAGTTTTTTTCCTTTCTTAAAATGTGTATACATTTTTTGGGCACTATATATATATATATATATATATATTTTTTTTTGGCACTCTATATCAATTTTTTAAAAAATTATAATGTCTCATGGCTTTGTAAATGTATGTAAATGTAATACTTATAACAATTATAGTGTAAAAATGGGAGCCAGTAAATTGACTTTAGTTGCTTGTTTCTACATATTATGTAAAGTGATACAACGTTAACTCCAGGTAGACTGTGAAAAGTTAAGAATGTATATAGTAATCATAAAGCAACCACTAAAAAATCCAAGAGATAAATTAAAATGGAATTTATAAAATATTCAAATAATCCAAAGGAAGGCAGTAAAAGAACCGAAAACAGAGGTGACAAACAGTAAATAAATAATAAAATGGTAGCTATATATCCAGTCACTCCAACAATTACATTATATGTTAATGGACTAGTACTCTAATTAAATGCCAGATACTATAAGACTTAAAAGAAGCAAAGTCCAACTACATACTGTCTATAGCAGATGCACTTTAAATATAAACTCTCAGGTTGAAAGAGAAATACCATGCAAGCAATAAGAGTAAGAAAACTGGAGTGGCTATACTGATATCAGATAATGTAAACATCAGGATAAAGATTATTACTAAAGGGCATTTCATAGTGATAAAACAGTCAAGTCATCAAGGAGACACAACCTACATAACTATGTAAATACATTATATTAAAGCTTCAAAATTCATTAAAGCAAAAATTGACATAATTAAAAGAAGTAGACAATTCCACAATTATGCTAGCAGATTTTTAACATCCATCCCTCAGCAACTGATGGATCAACTAGATAAAAATTCAGTAAAGATATAAATGATCTAGAGCTAATTGTTACTTATGCAACATTATACCTAACATTTGAACAGGCCTTCTTTTCAAGTGCACATAATATGTTCATCAAGACAGATCATATATGATGGGCCATAAAAACAAACAGTTCTACATCATCCCTGGGTGAAAGAAAAAAAAAATCAGAAGAGAAATTAGGAAATATTTAGAATTTGAAACCTGATTTTGACACTTAAAATATGTGTGACCTTGGACAACTGATTTGGATTGATGAGTCTCAGTTTCTTCCATAAAATGGAGATATTAACCTTCATAAGGTTGTTGTGAAGATTAAATAAAATAACATCTGTAAAGCACTTAGAACAAGTCCTGGAATAATAATGACAGTTTCATTGTCCGTAACTGGAAGCATTATTGAGGGTATGTGAGGATACCTACAGTATCTCTGGCCACTTCCATCACTCTGTGTTTGTATGCTACCCAAACAGACCAAGCCACATCATTTGCTGTTTAAAACTCCTTGTTGATAAATCTTCCCACTATATCTGATTTAACATACCTCCTTACTATACAACACTGCTGAAAGCCAGGAGATTTTCGTAAACACAGAGCACTATTACTTGAACACATGTCTTGAGTTGAAATGATGTTCCCATTCCCAGTCCCCCATCCAATCTGGGGTTCAATTGTGCCTAGAACAATGATTTGAAGAGATGCCAGAAGCCCATCGCCTATGTACAACTCATAATTCAAGAGTTAGAGTTCATCCCACTGGCCTCCTATTTCCCAGATATCAAAAAACATTGTTGGAATATGAGGAGCTATTAGCCTCTTCTGCCTTTTTCCCCTAACTTCATTGTACGAACTCAGCAATGATCTTAATCTCTCTGTTTCTTTAAGTATCTCCTCTTAAACACATGTAATGCTAACTCTCTCACAGGAATATTGGTCTAATTAATTCTTGTTTGTCAAGAGCTTTCGGATCTTCAGCTGGAAAAGGGATTGTGGACGTGTGCAGTATTATCTTGGAGAGCCCTGCGTCTTGCTCTATTGAATGAGGCTAGTGTCTGTGTGTAATCAAATTAACCACACTGCTAGAGGCTTATGTGTAATTAATGAAACCCATGCAGACAGAATGAAGTGATCAGTCTATTATTCTTAGATTGAATAATCAAGCCTGAAGAGCTTCAGTGTTTTTTCAAGTAGCTTCTTTTTTTCAGATGACTATTGACATTTTGGCTCTCGATTTTGCTTTACCGTGTCAATTAGCTTTGTGTCAATTTAGTTCGTGTCATGCAGATTTCATTATCATACAATAAAATGTTGCATTTTTACAAGTTTGTGTTTTAAAGAGTAGAACTGAGGCCTACCTTAAAGAACAAAGCAGAACAAGCTGAACATAAGAAAAAGGTACGGGGAATGGCACACATTCTACAGGGGCCTGCTCTGTGTCAGACACTGTGTGGGCACCTTTCAAATGTGCCCTCATTTAGTTTCTCCCCAACCACACAGTGAAGTTGATCTAATCCCCATTTTATGGATGAGGAAACAGTCTTGGGGAGGTAACATAATTCACTGAAGGTCACATGTGAGCAAGTGGCAGGGCTAATACGTGAACCCAAGCCTCTCAGATTCTAAAACTTGTGCTCTCTCATGAGCAGAAGTCTGCGGCTGTGCAGCATGCAAGGAGGTGTGTGTCATGCAGGCCTTGGTGCTACATACCTTCAGGGTCTTGTTATGTCTCTGCAGCTCCCGGCACAGGCTCTCCAGTTTGCTTCGAGCGAGGACAGCTCTGCTGTGTTCACTTTGTAACTGGTCCTTTTCTTTTTGGATTTGTACCTGTTTCTTTTGTAGAAGCTTTAAGGTCTTTTGCTCAGTGCGATGTTCATCCAACTAGACATGGGCATGCAAATGTGAAAGAACATGGCAGGAATCTTTTTTGAGTTGATAAAACAAGAGCAAAAGAGGAAATGTCTAAAGATCACTCTGTGGTTGTTTGGAAAGAATTTTTTTTTTTTTTTACTATTATCCCTTTCCTTCTGAAATCAAATGAATCTCACCAATGTTACCTTTGTAGTACAGTTTTAGAGCATAACAATTACAGGTTTTTCTTTACCATCACTATTATTATTGATTTCTTCTTAATTTGATCTTTTTTTGTGGTCCAGAAATAGCTTTAGCTTTTTTGAGTCTATCTAATGATGCCGGGCTGTATTAGAAAGGCATGTCTCAGGATCTGTAAACTGCCAGAAGTCATGATAATTAATGCCTTGTGTCGGGGCAATGGTCAACAGCGTGTCTGCATGGTTTACGTTTAATTCTCAATAGTCTTTCTCAAAATGAGCTTATAGCAACTATTTTTAAAAATAGGAAAGGGAAAAGCAGCCTTTCTGGGAAATAGAAGATGAAGTCTGTGGGTTGTGAGAAAGGGGGAGAAGACAAAGTACCCCCTGACTATCTAAATATTAGCGATCTGTCACCAGAGTTTCAGAAATAGCCACTGCGCAACTCAGCACCATCAATGGCTTGCATCTGTAATATGCCCACCACATACCCTCTGTGCTAATGGCAAATAAGTCGTAATTGTTTCTGCTGAGCACAGGTGGGGCCTTTTCTCACACTCCTCCAGCAGTGTAACTATAGGGTCAGGGATGCGAGTACATTGTTTTATACACCTGAAACTAATAATGATAATAATGATAATAAAAGAGATAATAAAAGATTAAAGACAAAAGTAAAACTAAATAAAGTGTCAGGGGCAGCATGGAAAATGGAATCAGTGTACCCCTGAACTTGCCATCTCAGATGCTAAAGTTGTAGGGTAGGGTTGCCAGATAAAATGTGGGACACCCAGTTAAATTTGAATTTCAAATAAATAAGGAATAATTTTTTAGTGAAAATATATCCAAAGTAATGCATGGGACATACCTTTACTAAAAACAAACAAACAAACAAAAAAATGTTGTTTGTGTACCTGACATGAAAAGTTAACTGGGCATTCTGTATTTTTATTTGCTAAGTTTGGTAACATTTTTATGGAATTCTAGTTGGGCTGGGGGGAGTTTGGGGATCAACCTTCTGAAGCCACCAGAAACTAGCGTATTCTAGGAGTGTGGGTCTCAGACTGACAGTGTGACCACACGCAGGTGGCAGCCTGTGAGCCAGAGCCATTTCCTCTGCTGGACTCAGTTCCCTGAGTGCCTGAACGGTGCTTAAGCCAGGTAGGTACTCGTTCTAATAATGAGCTTGTTGGCTAATGAAGAGAAGAAGCCTTGGGGAGCATCTGGATGCTTCAGGACCCCAGGTGTTTCTGGTGCCTCGCATAGTGGTACAAATAGATACACACATGACATGAGCCCTGATATGTGTCTCAGTTTCTCCATCTTAAAGCACTTGTTCTTTCTGAACTAGAAGAACAGAACTGTCACACTTTTTTCAGTTCACAGATCATTTTACTCCTTTCCTCCCTCCCCCCCGCCACACTGAGATGTCCGTTATAAACCCTTGCCAGATTAAGCTGGGGATATTCATACGTGATATTCTATCTTCATACTTACGGGCAATTTTTACTTATTAGTGAGAATTAGCATCAGTAAAACTAGCCTCATATCACTATAAATATTGATTAGAATTGATATCCTTCTTGAGGTTCAATTGGAAAATCAGTGATATTTTATTATATATTTTTCATGCTAACCTTCTAGTCATAGGACAGATGAGGTCCTTTCATTGTGCACCATAGTTATTAATTAGGGGTGAAACTTCTGCTTAAGTTCTGACTTTAAATGACCTATTGTCCTTTCTTGAAATTTATATGTTGTTATGACTGTTATTGCCATTGTGGTTTAGTCTTTACCTATTGAAGGTTAAACCATGTGTGAGGGTTTCTCAACCTTGGCACTATTGACGTTTTGGGCCAGATAAGTTTTCGTTGTGGGGTCTGTCCTGTGCATTGTAGGCTGTTTAGCAGCATCCCTGACCTCTACCCACTAGATGGGGTAGCACCCCCCCCACCTCACTTGTGATATCCAAAGTATCTCCAGATGGACATTGCCTGTTGTGCCATGGTGGGCAAACTGCCCCCTTTTGGGGAGCACTGCCCTGTGTGATTTATCTGAGTGTCAGGAGGATAGCCTTACATGAGTTTCGCAAGCTGGAAGAGATCATCTGTGTTGCTCATTGACCATTTAATGTTCTTGTTTTACTGCAAGATCATGCACATCTGAAATTTAGCTAGGTCCATCTTGCTTCATTCTAAAAAGAGATGCTTAACTCTCTGACAGCTTTTTATTTTAGAATGTGGCTAATTTTGTTTAAATACTTCAGACTTATGTGAATGCATATGGGGTTTCTTAATGAATGAAAACAAACATATTGTAACTGAGTCAACTTCAGTCAAGTGCTGGCTTTGTGATTTAATAATAACTTTGACACAGTTCTGTACAATTGTAATAGGCATATAAGATTATTATCTTCAGTTTCTCTTTTTCTCTCTCTTTTTTTATTAATTTAAACAAGTAAAATTAATACCAAGCAGTAAATAAGAGTAGTATTAGTGATGTTATAACTACATTAAAAGTTGAGGAAATTTGCAAAAAAAATTTCTCCTTGATCATTTCTTAATCTAGTCATGGGCTGTCCTTATTTATTAATGAACTTATCCTTATTTATTAATGAATGGTACAGTAGATAATATTACAGGATTGAGAACCTGTAAGGATGAGTAAACTGGAGTGACAGTTTGATTCACAGCTTTGAATATGATGATTTATTCTATTTAACACTTATATTTCAGATGACACTTTCTATATTAACATCCAAATCAGTGAGCAGGGAAATAGGTATTAGTCTCCAAGTAAAAGATTGAAAGTCCTCATAATTTTTCCTCTCTGAAGAGGAAATTTAATGGGTTTTTTTGGTCAATCTCTTCCTATTTATTTTTTCTAGAATCATCTTTTAAAATTTATTATAAGACATGATACAAATGCCAAAATATAATAAGTCAGTCTTGAATGAGGTAGGATCTCTGGAAAAATAACTTCTGTGCGGGTGACTGCTTGGCTAGGAGAGTGAGTAGAAGGAATTCCCTGAGACCCAGGTGAGTAGTCCTGGCTCCTGAAGAAACACTTGGGCAGAAGGAAGGAGTGATTCTTCCCCGATATACTGCTGTGGGTTGCAGCCCTGTACATGAATTCCTTTGCTAGTCTAGACTGCTGTCCAGTCCAGCCAAATGCAGAACATACACTAGAAACTCAACATGAATGGCCTTGGGATGAGTAGGTAAATTCAAGGGGCAAAGAGAAGATCACGGGGAAAATATTAAAAAGAGTCAGGATGCACAGATGAAAATGAGTATCTTGTTTTTTTGAAAAATACTATTTTTGACACCTAACTTATTATATGGCATTGAAATCGTTCAGGGGTGGTTAATAGCCCATATTAAATAAGTTGCAATAAAATCAATATACTGATACTTGCTTTATAAATTTTTACCATTCTTTTGGAAGGCAGTATGGTCATTTAAAAAAAAGGATTCATGGGCCGGCTGAGTGGCATATTGGTTAGGAGTTGGCTTGGGATGCCAGCTCTGAGCAGCAGGGCCCCAGTTCAGATCCCACATATGAGGGCCAGTGATGCTGCGCCCTCTACAGCTAAGATGGTGAACAACAGCTCAACCTGGAGCTGGGCTGCTGTGAGTCGCCGGCAATGGCATAGGCTGCAGTGGGGCCGGCCGGCAGCTGGCGTGAGCTTTCGTGAGCAGCCGTGAGACGCCGTGAGCGGCTGTCCAATGGCCAGCAAGTTACTGACTCACCCAGGAAGAGCGCAATGATAATACCAATATGGGCCAGTGAAGCGATGTCCTCTACAACTAGACTAAAGAACAAAAGGACAGCAAGTTGTCTGTTCCCCTTTCCCAATTCCCCAACACTCTTCCCCTCCCCCAATTCCCCCAAATCTTTTTTTTTTAATTTTATTGTTAGTTGCAGGTGTATAGAACAATGTAATAGTTATCCTTTTCACCCTCACAAAGTAACAACCCCTCTCCCCCATCTACTGCCCTTCTACCCCGATATCATGCTTATCTATTACAATTCCATTGACTCCATTCTCACTCTCTACTCCATGTCCCGTGCCCAATAAAATCTTTTTAAAAAAAGTATTCATACTGTTTGATTTAGTAATTCCAATTCTAGAACTTTTTCCTAAGCTCATAAAAAAGAAAAAGAAAGAAAAAACCTAATGCGTAAAGAGGTTCACTGCAGCCATAGCTGGTAAAAAAAACAGTGGAAGGAATCTAAATGTCCCCAAATTAGAAAACCAGTAGATATGGCCACTTAATGGACAATGACATAACTTTTACAAAATCTAGTTATGAAGACTATCAACTACATGGGGAAAATGTCTGTCATATGAGCCAAAAAACCAGACATCAAATTACAGTTGATGTTTGAACAACACAGGTTTGAACTGCATGGGTTCGCTTTTTTCAGTAAATCCTGTAAATGTATTTATTTTCTTTATGGTCTTCTTAATAAAATTTTCTTTTTTCTAGCTTATATTATTGTAAGACTACAGTGTATAATACGTATAACATACAAAATAAGTGTTAATCGCCTGTTATCGGTAAGGCTTCTGGTCAACAGTAGGCTATTGGTATTTAAGTTTGGGGGGAGTAGAAGTCACACATGGATTTTGACTGTGCAGAGAGTCAGCACACCTAACCCCCATGTTATTCAAGGGTCAACTATATATGTACCTCATGATGGTAATTATAGTTAAAAGTATCTCTGCCTATATAGCAGAACTGGGAAAGAAGATGGATAAATCAAGGTTTGTGTTTTAGATGATAAGATTAGAAATGTTTTTGTGTTGCATATTCAGCATTTTTCTTATATCATCATGATGTAGTTTATGTGATTAAAACAATAATTAAAAAGTATTGTTGGCAGAGTTAAGCATTCCGCCAGTAATTCAGGGTTTCAGAATTTCTCTGGCTCTATTGCATGATAATTCAACACAGCAGGATGCGCCAAGATAAAAGAAAGAACAAACAGGGAGTACAGAACTAAAGTTAGAGTGGAAAAAAAAAAAGAAAAAATGTCACTCATTAAACAATACTCCATCCATAGGGATAAGATGTAACCAGGGACCTGAGGGGTTTGTGTCTCTGAAGCTTATTTGGTTTTGGAGGTCCTTTTCTTAAAAACAAAAAAACAAAAAAACAAAATTAAGAAAAGAGAATTATGCACAGGGCCTCAGAGGGGCCCATGCAAGTGAGAAGTCCAGGCTCTAAAGCTTCGTTGGCTGCAACATAAACCTGCTTTCAGGAGCAGGTCCACTTAATGCCTTGGAGGAATGGCTTTGCTCTGTGTGTGGACGTATTCTCCTGTCACTGCTTTTCCAAAAGAAATAAGTAACTAAAAAAATTGTTTTTAAAGAAAAGAAGCAGACACGAGAGAGAAGCACATTGCCTCGCTTCACTTGAG
Source organism: Hipposideros armiger (assembly GCF_001890085.2). Taxonomy (NCBI): domain Eukaryota; kingdom Metazoa; phylum Chordata; class Mammalia; order Chiroptera; family Hipposideridae; genus Hipposideros; species Hipposideros armiger. The sequence continues at coordinate 3,349,051 of NW_017731470.1, forward strand.
AGGATGCCACTTCTCAGCGGTGGGCCTCACACACTCCGTGGCGGTCCACACACCTGTGACGGCACTCCTTCCACAAGCATGTGACAGGGTCCACTGATACCAGACATGTTGGCTTCATTGAACGCTCCTTTTTTTCCCAACTGGCCCATTGTAAAAGTATTGGTGAGGAAATAATGCACATCGTGGATTCTCTGATGTCTGGGAGTGGCTTCTCTTTCTCCCAGGAGCCCTAACTTATGGAGAGGGAGACTGCATGTGGAGGACCTAGAACTAGGCCCAAAACAGTCCACATCAAATGCTTTGCCATTGTGGAGGAAGGGGAGAAGAATGTAGATCAAAGAGAATGAATGAATGAATGAATGAATGAATGAATGAATGAATGAATGAATGACTAAAGTCAAGACCAAGCAAGAATGTGTCACACAGTGAGGAGGTGGGATTAACTTAAACTTCTGCCTTCTTGAGGGGACCCCCACAAAAAAATAGGGCACAGACCAAGTGAAAGTTTGCCTTTATGTTGAGTGTACTTGTGTTTTATTGCAGTGCCAAAAAGAACTTTAAAATATCCACAATTTTCAATTCTCTACACTTCTGTCTTCCATCCCTCATTTTATACACATACTTGAAGGTGGAATAAATGGCAACTCTATCCTCTTTCCCCCTCCTGCTGTTATTCCTCAGTCTTTCTTTTTCCTGCAAAAAAAAAAAAATTCTGCTCTTATGAATTCTCGCTTTGTCTTGTCTGAGGTAACCAGTTATGGTCTATAATGATGTGCCTGAAAAACTAACAGCCTCCTTTTCTCAGCTCTAACTGAACATGAACCTTTCTGACAAAGAGTTAATAAAAAAATCTTACCAGTTCAGCATACTTCTTGAATAAAAAATCAAGCTTTTCTTCAGGTGTTTGCAACTTGTTCAGATTTTGCATTAGTAGGTTGGCTTCTTTGCCTTAAAAGAAAACAAAAACTATAAAGACATTTTTAAAAGTAACTGTTGAACTTAAAGTCAAATGATATGAGCTAGAATCTCAGATTGTCCACCCACTAGTTAATATCCACCCTTGACCAAGCCACTTAATCTAGCTGAGCCTCAGATACACATTTCTTTTCCTGTGAGAAGGAATGGTACTGACCTTACAGGGTAAATGGGACTTAGTTGAGGAGTTTGTGAAACTATATAGTATAGTATCAGACTGATGGTAGAGCCTTAATAAATGTCTGCTATAACAGTAGTCCCCAAATTTTCATCCCAAGAATTCATTCTTGTTACTTCTCCCACCCCATATTCTAAATGTTC
>NW_017731470.1:3352337-3364834 GCF_001890085.2 Hipposideros armiger
AGGGGAGTACTTCAAAGGTGACCATAGTGATATTCAGCAATGAGGTATGTAGCACTTTTTCTAGGATGAGTTCACAAACTTAATTGTCTGACCATGTAGAGAGAAAATTGACCCAACACATGCAAGGCCTTGTCCACAGGCCTTTGTGTGTCTCTCTGGTTCCAGGTTTAGCCTGCCTGGGCCTTCCCTTCTCTCTCCTAGAACTTAATCTCTGTTGGCAGTTTCATTTTCTGTTCCCAGTTGGAGTTTATGCTACATTTTAAATCTCATCTGTTCATGATTATTTGACAGTAAGCCTTGAATTCTTTTTTTTTTTTTCTTTCCTCATTGTTCTTTCTTTTGTCTCCTTCAGCTCAAACTGCCCAGCCTGCCTTTCTGTGGTGCCTGTGAATTGTTAAGTAGCCATTGGGTTGAGTGCTGGGAGGGAGGAGAGGGACCCTGAGGCCTACCTGTACCACTGAGCATATCTTCTCAAAAGTCCTATCGGAGGTGGAACAGAGTGACAATCACTCTATCTAATCAGAGTAGGGAGGTCAAGTCATTCAGTGGAGCCCACGTTTCCTGATATAAATCTGCTTAAGAAGATTAGCAACTTTGACAACCTTTTCCCCAAGAATAGGCATTTCCCCTTTGCTGGAACTTTTGCTTTCATCCTGGACAGGCAGATAAATCACGGAATTAGGATTGCCAGATAAAATACAGAACTTGGGACATAGTTGTTCTAAAAAAAATTACATATTGTTTATCTGGAATTCAAATTTCCCTGGGCATCCTGTGTTTTATTTGCTAAATCTGGTAACTCCAATGGCATCAAAGAATTTTAGGTCTAGAAGGAACTTCAAAGGGCACACAGACAACTGGTTAATTTTAAAGATAAGGATCTATAGCCCAGAGAGTCCAAAGTTACATGATTAATACTGGCAGAGCCAAGGCTTGCATCCAAGGTTTGTCTACTTGCTCTAAATCGCTCTACTCCCATGTGGAATTCCGATGCCAGGGAAACCTAGAGAAATAAAAGGAAACTTTTTTGGGGGAAAAAAAAAATGACCTCATTTCTAACAGCTGGTTTTGTCTGTCTTTGCCCAGTGAGTCAGTTCATATTAGAGACATGGCCTGAGACAGGGGAGAAGGTGGGATGCACGATGCCCCACCAGCTCTCCAACTGTGGCCTGCAGGATACATCCTGCCCCTAAACTGAAAATCACTGCTGCCCCGCCCCCACCAGGCCTGGGCTCTGAGTTACTTCTTTAGCAGCAGGGATGATTTGTATTGTACAGGTCGGGCCATCTCTTTACCCTTGTCCTCAGTCTGTGTAAGGTACCACATGAAGATGGCTGTCCTGAGTTAGTGTCATCTGTTAAAAGCAAGACACTGTACTGTTGATCAGATTTGGTCCAGGGCCCAGCACAGTGTTTGGCTCATGGCAAGTGCTCAGTAAATGTTGGTAATAATTGAACAAAACAAAGCCAACCAGTGCATATGACTGTCATGTCAATCAAATGAAGACTGTCTTGAAGATAACTAACTGTGTGACTGACTAGATGAAAGATAGGTCTTCCTGTCATCTGTGATAGGAAGTGTATGTTAGGCTACCTAACATTGCTGTGAGCACCAATACATAGAACTATTACATCTCATTTTGGGAAATAGAGATGCTTGAGTGAGTCCAATGGCTTTCTTTTTCAGATTTTGTATCATTAAGTATCTTCTCTCCTTTTTGTTTTCTTTGACTGTAAGAAGGCTTTTTTCTTTTTGATCATCACACTCACTGAGGTCTCTTCTCACATGCTGTTATTTTGTATAGAAGATTAACAGTCAGCAGCATCAGTCTTTCCTTCAACAAAAAAATCCAGGAAATCAGAACCAGGCATGTGCAGAATTCATAAATTTATGACATCAGAGAGCTTAATTTTGAAATTTCCATTGGTTTTGTTGGACTGGAGTGGTGTGTGGATTTATCATGAAGGAGAGAAGTAGACAAAGAGATTTGTTCTAGAAAAGTTGTAATTGCAGTTCCATGGAAATGGGGTCATTTGGTGACAGTGTCAGACATATGAGGAAAGATCGACTTGATTCAGGGACATTTTATTGGGAGGGGATGATCTGCCTTCTCCCCAATGTGTCATTGTAAAGCAATGTGATGGTGAGGTTAGTCATGAAGAAAACCAGGGGCAGACCTGAGGTCCCCATTAAAGGTGACACATGGCCACCACTCCGCAGTGTGCTCAGTTTGGTTGTTAAGTCTACATGAAAGAAGAACCACAATGTAGCAAGAACAACTATGTCACACCCACTGGCACTGCTGTAGACTGAGGGAGTGTTGGAATATGAAGGAATTATTTTCACATCAAAGAAGCTAAGATCCTTAATGAAGTCAGCTTATAGAAGTGCGGATCCGGGATTTTTCTTCAACTTTTAGCATGGTGATGACTGTTTATATGAAGTTCAGTGACAAATTATGTAGATTTAATGAGTGTTCAAAACTCTCCCTTGTCTCTTCCAAAATTGTCTTTTAGAACTTTGGGGCTAAAATTTGATTCTTGGATACACATATGCACCTCTCTTCTCCCTTCCCAGTTTCCAAGCGTGGTGGCAGAAGCTTAAAGCAGGAAAAGATTGTAAATGTTCTTTTCAAATGTTAGACCCAGAACTATATTTCAATGTTAACTTTGTTTTCTCTCTAACATAATTTAAAGATAATGAGGGTAATACAAATAATTCCTGAGCATCTATAGATATCTTTTAAGGGAACTGTATGTATGTATGCAGATAGGAAGGATAGTGTAAGCTTCAAATATGTAGATAGGAAGGATAATATACCGAGGGTGCCAAAAAAATGTACACAAGTGGACGCTTTGGTCAGTGTTGCTCAAGCAGTAGTTCACTGTAATCAAAAGTGTCTGGATGCTAATGGTAACCACTTTGAGCACCTCTTGTAATTGCAGAGGTCAAACGTGACTTGTATTCATCTTTTTTTATTGGTATATATTGAGTATTACAATTTTTATACAGTTTTCCTTTCTTAAAATGTATATATATATATATATATATTTGGCACCCTCTGTCATTAAATTCACACTAGACTAAGGTTGGGAGACCAAGGTTCTAGAACTGCCTCTGGCATCTACTAGTTGAGTAACCTTTTTTACAGACTTTCTAATTCTCTGGGCTTCAATTTCCCTGTCTACAAAATTAGTAGGTGACTGTGTCTTCACAGGTCCCTCCATGCACAGGCATCCATGTGAGCTGTCACCTCTTTGGATTTTATGATTCAATGACTGAAATAGCTTTAATTATTTATAGCTTGATTTAGATAACAACAACAAAAATAACATTGTTTGGATGACATGTTTGTTTTCCTTCAATGTTTTAGCCCGCTCAAAATTTATAAAGATTCTCTTACCCTCACTGTCACCTCTCATAGTTATGGTTTTTATTTGTTTGTTTTACTTGGTTTTATTGACTATATCTATTTTAAAAATACTACCTTCTCTGTATTTTCTAGACACATTATTTTCCATTTGGCTCGCATTTTATTTCTCTTCTATTTTAGTGAACTTATTATATGTAATTGGAAATTTGGCTTCTCACTCATTCGGAGAACAGACCTGGACTTTTTTCTGTTGTTGTTGTTTAATTAAATTTATTGGGGTGATAATGGTTAGTAAAGTTACATAGGTTTCAAGTGTATAATTCTGTAATACATCATCTATGTATCACATTCTTATTATAGGTCAGTTGATGTTGTGTTTAAACTACTTGCAATTTCTTGGCTGCAACTATTAAAAAACAAACAAACACAAAAACTGTCTTAAAAAAAGATTTTAAGAGTCTAATAATGAGGAAATGATTCTAGGGAAAACAACAACAACAACAAAAAGCAAAGCTTATAATAATAAAGAAACATATCTGAAAGGGCAATAAGAAATGAATACATCCTTTCCCATATCAGCTCAGAAGAAAATACTGATCACTTTGCTCAAGGCATATTTTTCTCTCTCCTTCTGCCTCCTTACCTAAACCCTCCTCTCCTTTTAGGATCTGGCCTGTTTCAGTTTCCGTATTAATCTTCTCATGAAACTTTCAGTCTCTGCTGATTCTTTTCCCCATAAATTCCTCTGGTTTCCTACCATCTCTTCCAAAAACAAACTGAGCATTTGTGTAAAAGCAGCAGTTTATTTCGCTCTCAGAGTGAAACTAGAAATCAATCTAAAATGGATGAAACAGACCATCTAGAAAAAGTGAACATTGTAAGGCAAAGTAAGTAAATGACGACATTTCAGGATACCAGTGTCCTAGTCAAGTTGCCCCTCAGAAGGTAAAACTGAAACTCACTTATAACCAGAAAGATGAAGCCCATTGACTGAGCTAAGTAAATGTTCCTCAACCAACATATTGATTATTTTAATATATCTTTGGTTCTACATTATTAATGACTTAAAGCCTGCTCCTTGCTTTCTTTATGACTAATTTCACAATCACATCAACTAGTTGACTAGTTAAGTAACATTTTCTCTCTCTTTTTTTTTTTTGCAGTCTTTACAACCCTCTAGGCTTCACTACTCCTGTCTGTAAAATTAGTGGGTTGACTAGGCAGAGTCTGAGCTTAGAATGGACCTGTGGATCAGCCAGCTTTCTCTCTCTCCTGGCCTTGTGCTTCAAACCTGTGCTTCCCTACTCAATCAGTTATCACCCTAACTATCAGACAGTATATTATATTTTGTCATTGTTTTGTGCTTATTACTTTGTGGTGCTAGTGCAGCCCACATAATGTTGACAGAGAAATGATTAGTAAGACACTTGTTAGCCTAGAGGATGAGGTGGGGACTTTAGATGACAAGAGGACATGTCATGTTCTCTCTAATGGGGAACCTTTTTTTGTTTCTTTCAGTTCAGATGCCAAGGAGAAAGTGAGTGTACCAAGTAAAGAGATTGTAGAATGTTCTCCCAGCAGCTCTGGTGTTAGCGTCTTGATTGTGGGAGGGTACTCAGCCTCCAGAGGAAAAATAGGTCCTGAGTACTTGGGCTGTAGAGACATTTTCCAAATATTCAGAGGTATTCTATGAAAGGAGAGTAGTTTGCTTCCATAAGTTTAGAAAATGTTGTAAACTATGCCCATCAGTATTGGAGATTTTCATTGTTGTATATATTACAGAGAATCCTGACAATAGGAAAACTTTAATTTGGTCCAAAAATCTCAAATTTCCCAAACTTGGAAAAGTGGGAACATTTCAGAGTATCAAAAAATCCCAATAAAGCAAATATTATCTGACAAACATACAATAACTAGAAACTCATCTTTATCAAACACATAAGCAAAGTCTAAGGGTATATTCAGGTATAGGAAGAATGACTTACTAAAATTCTATAAAATGTCCAAATAGATTCTAAAAGAAGGTCACAACTGGCACTCTATATTTTCTCCAAGGTGGAGGAAGTGCTTTTTTTCTGAAGCATTAGAACCACTGTTTCCACAATCTATTTGTGTCAAAATGACCCAGGGTGCCTTGGCCCCAATCCAGGCCTACTAATTCTGAATCTCTGTGCCCAGGGGGAACATTTTTGACAAAGTCTGTATTTGATTTTCATGCACAATTAAGTTGGAAAACCATTGGTCCATATGACAGTGCAGCGCCACTTGATAAATGGCCAAGAAGCCAGTTAAAATCACGTGCAGGCAACTGAAATAATGTTTAAAAGGGTAGTTACATATTTAGATTAGCCTAAAAATGTTGTTTTAACTCATATTGTATCTGAAATAGTACAGTGATTGAAAGAATATGCTGATGGTGTTCAGAGGAATGGCATGGAAAGGGTGGGCAGCTCACACACATGTGATGAGAGTGGATATACCTGAGCACACTGATTCACAAACACTGGCTCTGATCAAACACATTTAATTGAAATTTAGTAACTTGTAGATAGTGGCAGAATTAGAGTTATGGGATTTTTTTTTCTCTAATGTTTTTTTTTATTACTTGGTAATTATGAGGTTAATACATATTTTGAAGTAACTCATGGAAGACAAGAATAGAAACCAAAATTGGTCATCTTTAACTTCACTCCTACTTTCTTCATCTCCATTTCCTCAATACGACACATACACATTCGATGGAGAAGTAGTTTTAAAGTAACAAAGCAAAAGAACTTCCCTGGTTGGGAACACTTGAAATCACCTCTGAGTTGTGATTTTGTATTGTCTTATGGAAAGTTTAACAGTGACTAATGCAAAGGGACTTTTTTGAGGCGACTTGGATAGAGAAGGAACAATAGCTCTGTCACACAGACCAACTTTATTTCCTTCTCAAACTTCTAAATAGTACAGTGATTCCAATCTTGCACATTGGAACTTGGTATTATCTGGGTTAATCTTTTGCTGCGTGGGTCATGTATGCTATTTGAATGTGTCTTTTAGCCCTCCTTGAAAGCATTGCCAGCAATGGGTTTTAAGCATCATAGGACAGTCCTATGCCAGCACAGGCACACATTTGAGTTCACAGGTAACCTGTTACTGGAGTCTGAACCAAGTTCTGATTCCAGCGCCCACAATCTCAGTCTGCCACACTGACTTCCAAAAATGAATAAAGTATGATCACTGCCCTTGATAGATTCTCTATTCAGCTTGGGAGGCAGGTGTGTAAACAAAATGATTGCTGCAGAAAATTTAATGGAGAACTAAGGAAGATGATGCTAATGCTACCTGGGCATGTCAGGGAAGATTTCACATAAGAGGTGGTATTTGTAATGAGTGTTTCCTTGAAATTCATGAAGGAAGACAGGCAGAGGGGCTTTCATATATGAAGTAACATACTTTCGCTGGTAGCTAAAAAATTAGCTCTCTCACCCTTCTTTCACAGCCATTTTTGGTGTTACCAATTCCTCGTGTTCTCCTAACAATTTTCCTGTGCCTGTTTTAGCACCTATCCTATATAATAATTAGTTTACATGTCTGTTTTTCCCTCCATACCTAGAGCTCTTTGACTAAAGGTCCCTGACAACTTATTTATCTTTGTGCACCCAGCACAGTTCCTCATAAAGACTAGGCATTAATAAATATTTGCTGAACCAATCAAATAATGAGAGCAGGAATATTTTCTGCAGTTGTTGATATTTTAAAATTGATATATTTCTAAAGAGTTTTGTTAAATAAAAAACATTTTGTATAGTAATGGAACATACTACTAAGTGATCTAACATACAATCATGTTATATATACAAAACCATCCCTATATTATGTTTTGTTGAAATCCAAATTCCATTAGCTCTGCTTTAAATAGCTCATTCATTCATTCATTCATTCATTCTTACAACAAATATTTATTGAGCGCCTAGCATATGCCATCCATTGTCCTAGACACTAGGCATCTTATTGAGCGCCTAGCATATGCCATCCATTGTCCTAGACACTAGGCATCTGATGATGTCAAAATACATACACAGTCCCTGCCCTTGAAATAAAAGAGATATTGGGGAAGACACACATTGCCCAAATAATCACAAAAGTAAATATATACTCTTAAATGCTAATAAATACTAGGAAGGAAAGATGCATAGAAACAAACAGAAACAAAAAACAGACTTCATCTAGGGTTGGGCTAAGAAAATGCCATTTGAGTGTGATCTAAATAAGGAAGTAAGTGTCCAAAGGGCTGAACGGGGGTATGGGTAGAGATTTCTAGGTAGAGAAAATAGGATATACACAGGCCCTGTGGAGGATGGAGTAGGGCAGGTGTAAAGAACTGAAAGAAAATCAGAATGACTATAGTTACTAGACAGTAGTAGAATGGTAGTGATAGGGACAGTGTTCAGGAAGGGGCGATTGTAGGGTAGGGTGATAGGAGATAAAGCTGGAAAGACTGGTTTGGGGTAGACCATCAGGGCCGGAAAGATTATCATAGAATTCTGGTCTTTGCCCTAAGAGCAATGGGAAGCCATTGAGGACAGAGGTAGGTGGGTAGCATGTTGAAACTTCACTTTAGCTCTGTTGAGGGGAAGGGTGGGGACATGTACAACAAGAGGAGATGCAGGGAGACCCTGGAGGAAGCTGGTAGTAATCCAAATAGGAGATGTGGGCTTTAGTAAAGGTTGGAGGGAGTGCCCTTTGTAGGATTAACTCAAAGAAAAGTCATATATTAAAACATAGGTACTTGCCTAATCCTTTTAAGATTTTCTTTTCCAATTTTTGCTCTTTATTGCTGACAGGCTCCTTGGCTGTGGGTGGCTCTTCGGAAGCCACAGGTTCTCGCTCAGTCTCTTCCGCGGCCTCCTCACAGTCCCCATCCTCGTTGTCGGCTGGTTCTGTGTTCTCAGGCGGCTCGTTGGCCTTGCTGGGGCTCTCCTTCCCTGCTGTGCCAGCAGCAGGTCCATATGTGTTAATGATGTCTTCCAGTTGTCGATTCAACTCTTCAGAGATGTCATGAGCTCCTGTTTCAGGCTGCACGTCTGCCTCTTTCAGAGGTGCTTGGACAGAGATTGAAGAGGCCTGATCACATGGCTTCTCCAGGCCATTTTGACTGGGTACCGATGAACTGTCCCCCGGAGGTGTTGACTGTGGCTCTCCCGAGAGCTGTGCAGAGTGATTCACCTCCATGCTGGGAGTAATACCTAGTGGTAAGCACAGTCAGGTTTTATGCAGGTAACCTAGTTACATGTAAATGGTAAGGATATCTCCAAATGGGCGCCTACTACTTACGGTTTCTAACATAGAACGAATGTACTTTCGCAAAGATCTTACAATTAGGTAGGTAGGAACAGTGGGAAGCCATTTTTTCCAAATCAAGTCACCCTATTAGCATATTTTGGTTTTGGTCTTTAAATTCCAGTAGTATCTCCTATTATTGACATTAGCAGAGTAATTCAAGGTATTGTTTTTTTTATGGCCCTATCTGTCATTTTGCTTAGAATCGCCAACTTGTGTTACCATTCTCTTATATAATTCTATGTAGATTTATAATCACTGGAAGTACATGGATGTATATATTTAGAATATTTAAATTTTAAATAGTGTTATTTTTCTCAAAGTTAAAATATTTAATACAAGAGTCACTAAACTTACTAAAATCCTTCATAATAATAATGTCCCTAATTTCTATTTTAATCTGTTGTATAATGAAGATTTGATTAATATGAGTACATTGATATAAATAAATTATTATACTGGATATAGGAAATGCTTTCTTGCTTTTCTGGTACTTTCCTTTTCCCAGATGAGCAACATGTAATAATTAATGATGAGAATACTTTTTTTGAGGTTCTAACTAGCATCACTTTTGGAATAAGACAGAGAATGAGGGAAGGTATAAATTAACAAACAAACTGGCATGGAAACATGGTGATACTCATAATAATAATTCTTTGAATTTCTATAATACATTTTTGTTCCAATATAAAAACTGACTTTCTTTTAGGAAAAAAACAACAACAGATTAGAACTTTCTCTTTTTGGTCAAGAAGCTCTAGGCTAAGTTGATAATTTTTAAGGAATAGCCGTGTTTAATGAACAACGAGGAAATGAATTAGGGAAATTATCCAGGTATAATACGGGTTCTTTGGAAATACGGGGCAAGGAATGAGCTGAGGCAAGGGTTCCAGGGTTTCTGGCTGGAAACCCCATTTCTGGGGTTGCCAGAGATTTGGCTTAGGCCTTTAGGTTGTGGTGCATTTCCTTTGTAAATGATGTTTAGTGGTGATGGTGCTAATTAGCAGGGTAAACATATGACCAGATCCTCAGAATGCACAGGTTTTGCTGCTGTGGAGGTGTGAAAGCGAAAACACAAGCACGCTTCTCTGTGCATTGCACAGCTTCCTCCTCTTGTTCTCAGGGCAGTAGATGTCAAGTGCGTGGCCGCCAACAAGAATGGAAAATGCAATGTACAGATACTGCCACCCACTTGTGGCCCTCACCAAGTGCACATTAACTTAGAAGGAATTACTTTTTTTCCTCCCTCATTTTAATCCACTAACTTTATTATCAAATGATACAATAAACAGCTTCATTGTCTTCATCACTGGAATTTCTTTATCCTGACCCCTACCTACTTCTTGGGCACAGTCATCTATATATAACTAATGCCTCCCCTGAACTTGGAGAAAGACACATGGCACCTGCTTCCAGCCAGAAGCTATTTTAAGCTCTTCTAAAAGGAGACATGGCATTTAGCACTTTATCCTTGAAAATCAAGGGAAGAGAGTGCGTTTTAATACAAATTGAAAACAGTAAACATTTACTGGCATAAATCCACATTGTGGGTTTTAAAGTGTTAAGAAGTGTTCTTAGGATGAAATAAAATCTCAAGTAAACCAAACTTCAAAGCGATGAATTTAAAAACTGACTGTCCATAGGAGTTTTAGTGTGGTTAGTTTAAATGCAAGCATTTTATTTGTATTAGCTTTATTCTTCATTCCTCAGAGGCCATAATCATTGATGGTTTTATATTAATCCCACGGACAGCCTTTAAACTCACATTCCACAATTACTTTAAAGCAGAATAACCGAGTCATTGTAAACCACAGGAAAACTCAATTCCTAAACGTAGCCTCAAGATAAATCAACAAGAGGAAAAAAAAAAAAAAGACAAAGTCAAAGAACTCTGTTACTTTTAAATTGTCTCTTCTAGATTAATTATACAGCAAAAATTATTTCTAAATTTTATCTTCCGTAAACTTTATTGCCTGCCCTTTTCCTCCTCTGAGAGAAAATTTATCACTTGTACTGGCAGCCCCAGTAGATTATCACACACACATCCCTTCCTGAGCAACACATTTTAATTATAAATAAAACAATGGAAAGTTCTTGAACAGCTCACTGGCAATCTTAAAGTTGCAAGTTTTGAACACCACGAACCGCACCCCACATCTTCTCACAGGGCCTAGGGGAGTGTTTGTCATACTCACCAGAAGGCGAGGAGCTAAGCAGAAAGAGAAAGGAGAGGCAAGGGGCAGCAAAAAGCTAGTCAACACAGCAGCAACAGCAGGAGACAGGCAGGCGGCTGTGATCTTACAAGGGGCCCTGAGAAACCAAATACACACACACACACACACACACACACACACACACACACACACACACACACACACACACACACAGGGCAACCGAGCACGGAGGGAGGAGGGGAAAGGGACACCGTATGACACAGCAGAGAGAAATACACCCAAGCTTCAGTAGCTGTTGCCAGGGTCAATGTCTTAGAAAAGGGAAGCAGCTGATAGATCTGATCAGACTCCATCTTTTTTCCTTTCATAAAACTTAGGCTCTCAGTACACAGACCTGTGGCTAGCGCAATTTTTCACCAGTGTTGTTCTTTTAGGCAGAAGTTGGTTTTTCTTACTTCTTGGGTTATTTCCAGTGTGGCCTATGATTCATGTCTCTTTTCCCCCTGCTTATGCTAACCTAGTTAGTGTCAGATTTCTTATAGGAATCATGGAAAAAGAAAAAAAAACAACAATGGCATAACAAAAAAGAGGTGGGAGAACTACTTTAGTTCCGATGTCATTGTTTGGTGTATTTATAAATTTTGAATTAGAAACTTAGACGGCTGTCTTGGCAGTGGGCTGTGTCATCTTCAGGCACACGGTAATTGGCGTGACCTCAGATCCCTCGTCCGACTTGGGTAACTGCCTTCACATCTCAGATAAGCCCTTGGGGAAGTAATGCACTTTTTCTTCCTTAGTTGGCGGCTTTCCTACCTTCTGCAGCAGCATTTCCAGGTCTTCGCCGCCTTTTCCAAACCCTCAACCTGCTCCTTAATCCCTCAGAAAAAGAACGCCTTCGTCATTCACCATAAAATGCTTCTCTTAACCTATATCCATTCCCCTTGTCTTTCTATTTCTGGAGAATGTGTTCCCATACTTCTCCAAAGTGGATTCCTCCATCAGAGTTTCTGCTTTGGCGGCTGGCTGGGCATTGTGACACCCCTGTGGAGACAGAATAATGCCACCCCAAGAAGTCCAAATCCTAACCCCAGGAACCTGTGAATATATTACTTACTTTATATGGTGAAGGGGACTTTGCAGATGTGATTAAATTAGGGATTTTTGAGATGGAGCGATGATCAGAATTATCTGGTTGGGCCCAATGTGATCACAAGGGTCCTTATAAATAAAAAAGGGAGGTGGGAGGGGAGGGGAAGGGGATCAGAGTCAAATAAAGAGATCCGATGACTCAAGCAGAGGTCAGAGTAATGTGAGGCCACAAACCAAGGGGTGAGAGAAGTCTTTAGAAGCTGGGAAAGGCAAGGAAACCCATTATTCTCTAGATCCCCGAAGAAGGAGTGTGATTCTCTTGATACCTGGTTTTAGCTGTGAACTCATTTTTTATTTCTGCCTTCTAGCACTGTAAAATAATAAATTTGCATTGTTTTTAAGCCACTAGATTTATGGTAAATTGTTATAATAGCAAGGCAAAACTAAAATGTCCTACCTGCAAACTTTTCCCTACCACTTTCTCCGTGTTCAGGGGAGGGATAAGTTATATAGATGAACATACCCAACGTGGAGAG
>NW_017731470.1:3368114-3375106 GCF_001890085.2 Hipposideros armiger
ATGCATTTAAGATCTCTTTCAAATATGAGAGTCTATGAATTCTATACTTTTCAATTACGGGCTTAAGGGAAACATAAATTATATAATAATTAAGGTTATATGCCTGAAAATCAGGCAGCTTCCATATGAATTCCAGGTCTGTCTTTTAGTTAGGCTATATGTTAAATTTCTCTTCAGCCTCCATGTCCTACGCTGTAAAAGGGGGACTGACCACCTATTTCTCTGGTTGTTATGAGACCAGCAGTCAATGTGGTCTATATAATGGACACGCAATCTATGTTAACCACTTCCAATAATGGTGCGTTTTAAATGAGGCCTGTGAAATGGGAATTCATATTTTTTTATACTAATAGCCTTTTGAAGTCATTGCTGTCTAGAACCAAGTTCACTTCTGAGAATACATCGTATCATCTCCTGGTTGTGGTTTTCATATGCTTGATCTGGGTTGGACCCGGCTCGGGGTGAGGAACCAATCTTTGTATACTCTGTTCCTACTCAGCGACATCACCTCTCTGTTTCTAGCACAGGGGGGGGAATGTGGGCTTGTGTCCAATCAAAGAGTATTTTCAACTAGTCTAAGTACGAAATCAGGCAGCAAGTTACAATATTTGATCCCTATGGTGGCACCTCTTTAATTTGTACCAGTTGTGTGCAGTTGGTCTCCAGAAGTAAAAAATATGATTCACGTCCTGTGAAGAGAAATTGGCTTTATTCCTTTTTAGCAAGAATCGGGCAAACAGGATTGTCTGCTTAAAAGACAATGTGAACTAGCTTTCCTGAATAATATAAATCACTGGAAATTTACATAAATATTGGGTACTATACCTGTGCTTGAAACAAGCTCCACTTCTTAAGTGGCCTTCTTTAATTACATGTAAATACTTTTTGCGTGTTAACAACAGAGTCATCAATTTCTTCTTATGAATAATGTAGATAAATTTTAGGGTAAGCTCCTTTACACTGACTCTGTTTAATCTGAATTAACAAGATTTTGCCACATGCACGTCAATATTTTATTCAAGGAAGGTCAGAATAAAGTCGATCATATTGTATTAAAATTAGACCCCTCGTCTTTGAAAAGCCCCTTCCTACTGCACTGCTAAGTGGAGTAGAGATCTGTGATCATGGGGCTGTGTGTTGCCTTGTTTATCTGGAACATGTCCACTGGATCGTGTAGAGTTTTAATGGCTTTCAAGGGCCAAAACAGGGACATTACCCTGGGACAGCCTTCACTATTCCAACCTCTGAGTGCCAGCTACTGGGCTTGAGGGCCACATGTCTCAAGCATGGAGATGCTTCTCCCTCGGTCCTGTCTAAGGCTTGTGTCATCAGCGGTTTCCCCAGCAGAATTCTAGGATGTTCTTTTGGGTGAGGGTCTGCTTGTTGCTGCAGATTGGCAGGAAGACCCTGCTGACATTTGAATACTCATAACAAAACCTTGCTGGCGAAGCTCCTGTACTGCTTGTGGCACAATCACTTCGTGGTGTGCCACTTTCTCGGGCTCATGTTCCCTACAGGAAACTTGGGAAGTACATGTCATTTGGAAGAATTCTGGTCACAAGTTACTAAAATGAATGACAACCAGAAGGCAATGATACAGATTGACTAAAATGTCCAGTGTTGGTTGCCAAGCCGCCCAGGGTTTTGGACTGGGACCTCCTGTCAGGTATATTTCTTCCCTCCTTCCCGTCATCTCATTCCTCCTTGTTGTAGGGTTTGGTGGCTACTGTGGGGTCGGCAGAATGCTGGAGAGGGAAGAGGGGACTCTTCTCCCAGGTCATCTTCCTACCTCTCTTGCCCTCAGAGGTCATGTCCAGAGCCACCCTGACTTGTCCTCAAGTAGACGACATTTGATGGGAAAAAAAAATCAGCCCTTCCTAATAAGACAGCAGTACTTACCAAGAGTTACATAAATTCTGCCCAAGTGATAGATCCATGTGTGTTACTGCACAAGCACTGGGTCTCCTTTCAAAGGTTTGACAAAGGTATCTTTTTAAAATAGACTTTTGGAGGTTTGCTAAGCAGTGACTACAAGGTTTACCTTTCTCTTCTTTGATTGTATCAGAAGTTCTTTTGATTCTCCTCCCTGAGGGTCACGAGGCCCTTCTTCCCCTGCCGATCACAGCACAGTTCTCAGAAGAGGTATAAGGTTGAGCTTGTATTTAAAGGAAAATCTGTCACTTTGATGTATTAAAAAATGGGTGTGGTGATCACCTAGTTATAATCTGGTGAATACTCTTTTCCTTCCTTCTTGCAATGCAGTTCTTATCAAAGAGCAGGAACCTAGTTTGTTTGTTTGTTTGTTTGTTTGTTTGTTTATTTATTAGCTGAGCCATCCTGCCACCTGTTGGCAGCTCAGCTGAAGCTCAGCTCGGGCCAGGAATCAAACAACTGTTACTAAAGAGTGCGAGCTCTTAACCAACTGAGCCACTTGGCTGGCCTGAACATGGACCTAGTTTTAAATTCTGTGTGTGGCTTTTTTCTCCACAATAATTTGATGTGCCTTTAATTGGATCTGGAACAACAGACCCTGAGGATGGTGGACAGAAGTGGTCAGCAGGTTAGGATCGAGTGAGTAAATGCTTAGACCTCTGATATCTTTTTTTTTTTTTTATCCTCCTTATGTTCCCTCCTTACCTGCCTTCTGTGGTACACCGATGCCTAGGTTTTGTTGTTCGGAGAGAGGCCATTCACTAAATCTATCTGCCTGTCTGGTCTTTAAGGGCCTTTCCTGCTTTGAATATCTCTTTGAATGTCTTTAGGTTGTCCCTAGACTAGAATTGGTTTACCACGTGTGCACCTTAATTCAAGTTCAAGGACTGTGAAGTAAGCACCTCACCTTGTGTATTCATCTTTCAACCATTTTATGGACCCCATTCTGTATCACTTCGGAATTGTACCAAATTGATCTTGCTAATCAGTTAATTCTGTCAGTTATGATCCCAAATTGTAGTTGGATCTTGGCAGAGCTGCCCTGTTGCCTAATGCCAAGGGTCATCAAACAAAATACATGTGAGGCCCCCTGCTTTGTGTAGCATGGTGGTCCTAGACTTAACCTGGAATCGTGGAATCTGTGCAAAGGATAAGTTCCTAATTGCCTTCCTCAAAGATACCTGAGAGAAGTTGCAAAATCATTTAAAACATGAAGGAAAATGCTGGAGAATGTTCCCAGGTATCTGTATAGTGCCACCAAGTGAAAAAGATGACATCTTCAAGGACTTCGTTGTGGGAAAATGTAACTATTATTAGAAAGTAGCAGGAGCCTGGCTGTTTGGGACATGAATGCGTGAGTAAACTACAACCTCGGCTGGTGCTCTTAGCCCAAAATCTACCCTCCTATGAGGTCCCCATAAACTACCAGGTATTCTTTCTCTAAGGATGCCAAGAAGTCTTCTATAGATAGTCTAGGAATACAATTAAGCCCATGAGACGTGATCACTATGCCACCATGGATTAGAAGATCACAGCCTAGAAGTAATGGGTTTGGGTCCTCACCCAAGGATGTGCTGTCCTGCAGTGTCCCACGCGGCATGGGAAAAAGGGCTCTCACTGGAGAAGTCTGTTCACAGAAACGAATGCATCCATTGTCTGAAATTCACTTTCAAATTACTTGATGTAGATAAAAATGACCTAGTTTCTCCCAGAGTGCATATTTAAATATGTGTAATCATAAAAACTCTGTGTGTGTTAACGAAGAGAGATTGTCCCCTCCCTTAAAACAAAACAAAAAAGCAAAACAAAACAGAGAACCCTTTCTTGGCAGGCTACTAACGTAAGTTTTTAAAATTCAAAATTTAAAAATCAGAGATCTTAGAATCCAAAGAATAAGTGTCTTTTGGGGGGAAGGTAACAACAAGCAAACAATTTTAAAAACCACACTTAATTGAAACTATGAAGTTTTATTGGTTAAAAGCACATATGAAAAACTTGTATTTGAATATTTTGTTGGAATGATTATTGTATATTTAGCTAAAAAATAGGATGACAATATAAATGTATATATATAAAGTTAAATGTTATATGAATTCAACTGTTTTAATTGAATACTTTTTATATCAAAGATTTAAGCTCAAAAAGACAAATTTAACTTTGTGTGAATAAGAAGAAAGTAAGACCAAGGAATAAATAGGAAGCTTGGCCCTAAATAAGGGTCTGAGAGGGGAGAAAAGTNAAAATGACAGCTACCCAGATGATCCCCAATAGTTTTATACATTTTTAATTCCAAATGGAATGAATACAAAGACACAAAATTGTGGCTCCCAAGAATCCATCGCGATCTGCTTGCTAGAGGCCCAAAGAGCTGGAGTAGGTAAATAAGAAACACAGATTGATAGAGCTCAGTGCTTATTATAAAATCATCCTTTGATTTGCTGCAAAGAATAAATCTCTTTTTTGAAAATAACATTTTAATTTTTATGCAGATATTACCAGAAAATAATTTAAAAGTCAAATGATGCTAAAAAGCTTATCACAAGAAACAATAATCCCTATCCTGACCGCTGTGTCTTCCTCCAACCCTGTCATGCTCCCCAGAGGTAATAATATTAAACTATTGCTGATATTTATTCTGTAATTTACATTCTCATTTGTAAATAAAACACCTCTTGCTGTCTGTCAATTCATCAATTTTGACATAGCCTATTGTCTTTCCAAAATGACAGTTGAAGATTTAAGTTATTGACACCCTTTTTTCTCTCCTCATTTCTCAATGAAGTGACATCTCATTTTTAAATTCGTATTCTTTGTTTTCATTATTGAAATAAAGTTCACTGTTAAATCAGGTAGAACACTGTGACTATAGTTCCTTTCTTTTGAAACTTTCTGGTTTTCCTGGAGTTAATGATTACCTTTTCATTAGCTTAGCACTAAGAATACTCTTTCTTCCCAAACTGCACAAGAGCTCTGTAAAATGCCTCTCTCTGCAGTTTTTCCCAAGATCAAATCTGTTAGACAATTTACAGATTCTAGTATATTTTTGAAGTTATCACTCCCACATATTAACACCCTCAGAGCTTTGACTTCCTACTGCGGTCTGATTTGGTGACTTTCTCAGCCTGCTGCACAGCTGTGGCCTTAGCACTTACCCTGCTGTCATTCTGGGAATTCCCTTCACCTCTCTCCTGTTTCCTGATTCTCTTTTTCCTCTTTCTTGGTTTACTTCCTCATGTTGTGAAACATAGTATCCTTTGGTTTCCTGAGGGAGTATTTATGGGAGAATTTGTATGTCTCAAATGCCTTTTTGCTATCCTTATATTTACTTCATTGATAGTTTGGCCAAATATACATTTTTACAAAATGTAAAAAAAAAATTTTTTTTGGATATAACATTTCTATCAAAAATGCTAAGGCATTATTCCCTTGTCTTTTAGTTTTCGATTTTTTTTCTTAAAAGCACAAGATCATTCTTATTCCTGATCCTTTGTATGATATATTTCTTTTTTTCTCTCTGGAACTGTTTAGGATCTTCCCTGAATTCTAAAGTTTCACAATGATAAAATTGGATGTGGTTCTTTTTTCATTTATTGTGTTGGATGCTTAATGACTTTTAATCTGGAGACTCATGTCTTTAACTTCCTTCTCCCTTTATCATTGTTTATCACCCTCGTCCTCCTCTGGACCTCATATCCCTGAGTCCAGAGCCTTTCTAGTTAAGCTTCTCCAGAGAAAAATCTTCAGGTATCCTGAAAAAATAGACACAGGTTACTTGACTTTGTGAGTGGAATTGGGGGCCTTTGGGTCTAACTGTCCATTCTTCTAATTAAAACATGAAACAACAGCCGTCGAATGATCCTACTGTGGTCCCCTGCCTTACTAGTACTTTTGATATTCTCTCTACTTGCTGAGTATTAACCTCAGATTCTTTAGTCTTTTCAGAGGGCAAATTAGTTAGCTTCTCGATTGCTGCCTTTCCTGCAGCCACCCAACCCCATCTGGGTCAAGCACATTTTTCCTGTTGGATCATTTGCCTTTCCATCCTGTGTTCTAATCCTCATTCATCGTGGTTGGGGTTTATGGATGCAATTCTTCTGGTTTCACTGATGTTAGAGTTTCTATTTTTGTTTCTCATTCCTCTTGTTTGCTAGTGAATTTTAGAAGAGAAAGAGGCCCAAAAGGTCTTTAGAATGCCATCTTGGAGTCAAGAAGATCTGTTTAACCATTATGGTGGTCCAGGAATGAAATGAACTATCCCCCCCCAAATAAGAAACTCCAGTTTCAGAAATATCCAGTAGAACCTGATTGTTTTTTCTTTTAAGGAGACTGAAGAAGAAATTTTTGCTTGGGAGGGAGGGGAGAACTAGATTAAATGATGCATTTAAGATCTCTTTCAAATATGAGAGTCTATGAATTCTATACTTTTCAATTACGGGCTTAAGGGAAACATAAATTATATAATAATTAAGGTTATATGCCTGAAAATCAGGCAGCTTCCATATGAATTCCAGGTCTGTCTTTTAGTTAGGCTATATGTTAAATTTCTCTTCAGCCTCCATGTCCTACGCTGTAAAAGGGGGACTGACCACCTATTTCTCTGGTTGTTATGAGACCAGCAGTCAATGTGGTCTATATAATGGACACGCAATCTATGTTAACCACTTCCAATAATGGTGCGTTTTAAATGAGGCCTGTGAAATGGGAATTCATATTTTTTTATACTAATAGCCTTTTGAAGTCATTGCTGTCTAGAACCAAGTTCACTTCTGAGAATACATCGTATCATCTCCTGGTTGTGGTTTTCATATGCTTGATCTGGGTTGGACCCGGCTCGGGGTGAGGAACCAATCTTTGTATACTCTGTTCCTACTCAGCGACATCACCTCTCTGTTTCTAGCACAGGGGGGGAATGTGGGCTTGTGTCCAATCAAAGAGTATTTTCAACTAGTCTAAGTACGAAATCAGGCAGCAAGTTACAATATTTGATCCCTATGGTGGCACCTCTTTAATTTGTACCAGTTGTGTGCAGTTGGTCTCCAGAAGTAAAAAATATGATTCAC
>NW_017731470.1:3378551-3413527 GCF_001890085.2 Hipposideros armiger
TTCTAGAAAGACAAGGATTGAACAATAACAACAACAAAAATTAATCTGTTGGGTTTTCTATAACATGTATTCCAAAATTAAATGATTTTGTATTAAAAACCTATTACATTTCAAAGGGTAACCATCCCTATATTGTATAATGAAACTGGGAAATTTAATGAACTTTTCTATTTTTCTCTATAAGGATAAGTGACACAAGTTTAGATTTCTGCATAAAAACTGAAGTAAAAAAATGCAATTACCTTATGTAAATGTACATAGTATTTCTATTGAACTGTCTTATTTTTGACACATTCTGTTTATTTACTGATATCCTAAAGTAGTTTTTGGAAGTTTGAGTTCATAAAATGTTAAGTAATGAATATTTTTATTTATCCAAAGACCCCTGAAAATTGGAATTCTATACTGGTGTCATCTGTAATTAAATTAAAGACATGTATGTTTTTGATAAATGAAACTTTGTCAGATGATATATTTGAAATATATGAATTTTGGGTCATGGGTCAAAGGAGAGACTTTCAGTCTAAACCTCAAAACCCTGAGTTTGCAAGGACTCTTATTTGCATACAAAGTCTTTCTTTGTTCTTCCTGCAGAAAATTAAACGTTTTGAACTGGTCTGGCACTGGCATGGAAGTGGTACTACCTGGGAGAATTACTTGGGTTTATCAAATGCAAATAAAACATTTCATGATATACTAGAATGCTAAGGGAATGAGGAAATGTTGTATGGCATATACAAGAAAGTGTATCAGGAAAGGGAACAAGATCTATTTAGAGTTTTAAGATAAAGACACAACTTAGGAGAACCAAAATATAATTGAATGTGAAATCGAAATTACTAAAAATTAAAGAGGAGTGGGAAAAATCAATTTGCCCAGCAGCCACTTGGATAAATGAATTTGTACTTTTAATCATGCACTAAGTAATAGTAGGCTCAAACTGAAACTCTTTCCATTCTCTCAGAGTGGACTGGACTAGCTCTTGGACTCTTTTCTCAAACTGGACTCTAGCAGCAAGAAAGGAAAGGTGACCCAAAGCTTCCACTTCTGAGAATGCACAACAGGCAGCTGTGATCAAGACCTCAAACTCAAAAACCAATGGGAACAAGTGAGACAGACCATCTGTCAAACAAGCACTTACTGTAGAGAATGAGGGCTGAAGAATGAACCTGAAACCAAGTAGCGGGAATCCACAGCCTTTTCTGGGATCCCTTCTCAAAACAAAAGCAACAGCATAGAAAACATTGAGCTTCATTCAGCACGTTACTGTTCATATTGATATTAGGGTGGGTATTTTGGAACTCTTAGTCAAATAAAGAAAATAAGAGATTATTCTTGCTTGTGTAAGAGAAAAGGCGTTGCTGCGATTATAGAATTCCTCAAATTAAGTGGGAACATTGTAATTTTAGCGTGGAATTAAAGATATCAACATAAACTTTAAAGGAAAACTTTTGTAGCATTGATACTGAATTAACCTAGGAACAATGTTACCCCATGTTACACCCTATTACCTAGTTCTTGGTCTCCATATTTTTTTCACTAAAAGAAACTTAAGACTCTTGGAGAAACACCTCAGGCAATGCTTGGCCTAGAAATATGTAGGATATCTTGGATCGTTTTGTGCCAGAAAGCAAGCTTTCAAAGATTTCAAAGATTAATAAAGTCCTATCAAGAAAGCATAGGAACCTGCCTAAAAGAAGCTACCACTGGCCAAAGTTGTGACATTAAAAATTATAATAAACCCTCCAGTCAATTGAAACACATTTAATCTATTAAAGAACTGTGATTCCCTAAAGATGAACAAAAAGAAAAAAAAATTACATGAAGTATTTGGAAAGAAGATGAAAGGACCGGAACTTATTATTTATTTGGCGTTATTGGCACATTTATTCTGTCTATAAAGAATACAGAAATTAGCTAATATGAAACATATCAGTTAGACGGCACTTTCTGACACAAGATGGGAATGTCAGTAGAAAGATTCCATAACATGTGACTACAAGTCAGACAAAAGTCAAGGGAAGTACCCAAAATTCAGTTGTACCAGTTTTTAAATGATGCCAAGTATGGGAAAGAATGCATCATGTGTAAATGTCCTTAAAGGTACATGAAAAAGGAAAAAAACTATCACAAAGCACAAAAGGAGGTCAATTTATAAGTGAAAGAGCAGGAAAACAAGAGTTCAAGAGGTGACGGCAAGGCTCCCCTTGCATGTTGAAACAAAGCCACGAAAGGCAGCAGGACCGGACACCGCTTCAGACAAAAATAAATGCGAAAAAAAACCCCCCAAAAAACTGAGGTGACTAAGAAACTATGGAAGACTCCCCTGCAGAAACCAGAGAAACTAAAAATGGAGTCCAGCCTCTGATGAAGCAAGTGAGAAAGAAGCCACGTCCAATTAGTGTCATACAGAAAGTATCACCAGTGGCCCGCCTGTGTCTCCTCTTGCTAATCCAGAGGTATCTGTGTCAATTCTCTTATAAATGCAAATTTTTGGTAGCTCTAGGAGGAGATTTAAAGGAAAAAAAATCCCACCCCCTCATTTCCCTTTTTCTCTTTTTTACATATTTAGGTGGGTGCCTTTTTTTTTTTTTAAGTGTAAATGCTTTTTTAAAAAGTCTTACATGTCAGCTTAATCTTCTACAGGCTGCCGAAGTGTGGTTTTATTAGTCTACAATTTGAAGTATAACTAAATTCAACTCGAAGTCATAATGGTGCATTCCACATGACAAATATTTTAAAGGACTTGCCTTTTAAAATCCATTTTCTAAGTAGAATTATTCCCACAAATGTCTGCTCCCTGTTTCTAGCTCTTCCATTAGAACTGTGACAGCTTTGGTAGTGGTAGTCCAGTTTCCTTATTACTTTATTAATGTGCTGTGAAAATTGGACATCTTTGAGCACATGGTGCGTGTATATACTAAATTTTAAATTGGTGAGAAATTAGGTCAGACAGCTTATCAATATTTTATAATATTGGTATTTGAGATACTCTATTTAAGAACAATTTGCCTACAAATTTTATGATAGAAAGTTACTGGAAAATTTGCTATGGATTATAACACATGAATTTTTAAATTTTCAGTATTTGTGTTAAGAATTGTTTACAAACAATTTCATAACACCTGTGAACTAATCATGGAACATGATAATTTTTGAAAAAAATTAAATGAAAAGACATCTATATATTTTATGAAGCTATCAGTTTACAAGCCTTTTAAAGTCAAATTGATATTTACATAGTTTAAAAATCTCAAGCATATCACATGAATTATCTTGAATAGGAACTGTAGATTTCTATAGATAGATGGAAGAATTAGATATTGTGTATAATGTAAATCCAGGAAAGTGGGCTGGATAACTTCTATTAGAGTTGTGGAATTATTAACAGAATAACTATAAGTAGAGTTTTGTATGTATTCTCAGGTCTTGCGGGGGGTAAGGGGGTGGGACCCAGGTCTTCCATTTGTCTCTAAAATAACCTCAATTAATTAGGAAGGGAGCTATCTTTCTTTATAAGTATGCATCTTTTAATGCCCAGAAGATTTGGAATTAAGTATAGAAAAATTTAAAAGAATCAAAATGATTTGTTAATATTAGTGTCAAGTAGGGAACTATAAGATCTACCTAGGAAAACAGCCATGATTGTAACATTTCATCAACTTTTATTGCCATTATCTGTTTGCCTATATCCCTACTAGACCATGAGTTCCTTGAGAACAAGGGTGATGTCTTTTATCTCAGAATTCTCAACACAGTGCCTGGCCCAGAGCCAGTGCTCAGTAAATTTTCATGAATGAGTAAATGAGGCCCTTAAGGCTGTAGTGAGATTTGGTTCTCGGCATTATCTATTTTCAAAGAGATCAGAGAAAAGTCTGTCTCATTCCAGTATTACTGAGCTGCCATTTTGAAAGCTCCCTCCTGCAGCCGTTTCAGAAGGTAGTAGAAATACAGAAAAGAATCCCTCTGATGTTTTTGATGTTTAGTCCAGGGCATGTTTACAGATTGGAAGGGTCAAACTTCAGCGATGCTCCAGGGACACAGCCCTTGACATTTTCTGTGAAAAGATGTGCTGCACAAGGATCTGCCGGTGAACAACTCTGCTTTGAATGCCACATGGCTGAGGCATGGAAACAGTTTTCCTTTCAGACCCTAAGCATTGGTTATCAGGAGAAATAGATAATACATTTCACACCACTCCTTATGACAACCTTTGAAATGTCTGAACACCATTTCCCTTTTATCTGACGAGTCCTGCTTTCTTCAGTTGTTCCTCATCTGACACAGTCTCCAGCTCTTTTCTCCAGCGGGTTTTCCTCTTCTAATTTGCCCATGTTTCTCCTACATGTTGCCTTGAAACCCAGGAATGAGCAGAGTATGTGGGTTGTAGCCTGACCAAAGAAGGGAGCAGGGGATCACTGCTGCCATACTTCTGGGCACGACACATCCATTGTAGCCAAGATATCATCTGCTTGGTAGGCTTGTCATGTTCTTGACCCTCCACACTTGCAGCTAACTCAAGTCTCTGTGTTTTGTTTTATATATATATATATATATATATATATATATATATATATGTGTGTGTGTGTGTATTTTTTAAATGATATGTTTTAAATATGATTCTCCAATTCTGTACTTGCATTTTTGAACCAAGTTTTTATTTTGACTCTAAGGATTTAACATGAATCTCTATTAAGCTGATGGGTTTGGCCATTATTCCAACTGACTTAGACATTTTGGAATGATGATTCTACCATTAAATATTTTAAATTCCAAGCTTTTGCCACCTATACTTTTGATAAGCCTACTGCCACATCTTCAGCCAAGTCACAGATAAAAGTATTGAATAAGACAGGTTGAGGGAAGAACCCATAGCACACCACTAGTGCTCAATAAATATTTATGAATTAAATCATGAATTTAATGAGTAGGGTGTAGTTATCTATAGTACCACTATATAGTATCTATAGTCAGATGAGAATGTGCCCTTTTAATTTTCCTCATAAAAGGATGTAACACATTTTTCCAAGGGATAGTTTTCTTGTGTTTCTCAAAGTTCCCAGGAAAATCATATTATTCCTATTCTTCTTTCCCCCTCCCATTCATTTTTGTACAACACAGGATTTGATAATAACACACAATATTTGTAGCATACTCTATCAGTTTTCTAATGCTTCATAAGAAACTACCCCCAAACTTTGTCATCTAAAACCACAACAACTTATCACAGTTCTGTTGGTAGGCTAGCCTCCTGCTAGAGTCACTTGGACTCACTCATGTGGTTGCATGCAGCTGATGGATCACCAGGGTGCTAGGCTCAGCTATGACAACTTGAATGTCTGGGTTTCTCCCTCCATGTGGCCTTTCATCTTCAGGGAGGCCAGTTCAAGCTTCTTCACATGGCAGTGGCCACATCTCAGCAGGACAAAGCCCTATGTGCAAGTATGAATGAAGTCTCCGCTTGCATCTTGTTTGCTGATGTTCCATTGGTTAAAACAAGTCACGTGACCACGCCCAGAGCCAGTCAGGAAGGGGAGGACCCAGAGATGGATACGAGAAAGTAAGATTTATTGGGAGACATTAATGTAACAATCACATAAACACTTAGCAATATTTATAGCAATTTTAGTATACCATGCCTTATAATTCATGTTTCTTATAATTAGCTTTAGCAAGAAGCTCTATTGCTGTAAGACTTTACTTAGCATATATTATGAGAGAACTTTTATAAAAAGAAGTAGGTATTGGATAAGTATAAGAAACTCAAATTAAAAATTTCCAGCTTAAGTAGAGTTTATACAGATCTACTAATATTTGAAGAATATTTTTCATTAGCTTATTATCTTGATGAATATCTCAAAATGTCCACCCTGTTCTGTCCATGCTGTAGTCATAGAGGGTTAAGTAAAATGGATTATGCTTCTTTTATTCTTTGGGAATCTTTGGGAATCTAAAAAGTGGCTTTTTAAAGGCAATATTAAATTTATTTAATTTTTTTAATTCTTCAAAATATAGGAATTCACTAAGCCTAAGAAATAATTATATCATTTTATCTATATAAATGTCTTAAAATATTTTTGATAAATTGATTTTGCTCAGACATGTTTTTTAAGACAAACTTGCTCCCAATTAGAACACATAGGTCTGAGAACCAAGAGTAGAGGTGTGAGTGCCCACTGATGCCTGGGTCCTATTGCATTCAAGATCTTAGAATCCAAGTGAGAAATACTACCATGGGGTTGCAATGGTTCTATGAAAATTAAAGCTGAGACGGATACCTGGCTACTTGCAGCTCTAGATGCTATTGTGCAGAGGGAGGGGGCTGGTCATTGTTAAGAAGTAGTTTGGAGTCACTGATTTTGGCCATCAGGGGCATATAAGTTTGTCGCTATGTAATGAGGGCAGGGGAAAGTATGGATGGAACCTAAGTTATACAACTGCCCAGCTGCAAAAATTAATAAAGACCACTGACTTGCTATATTAGAAGGGCCCCCAAAGCCAACACTGACCAACCAAGATGCTGTCTAAAAGCAAAGGGAAGTAGCGGAAGAGGGAAGTCACATGAGTACATACCACATATCATAAATAACTTGTGAAAAGTTACAGAGATGACTGCTGTAGCCTCTACTTGTATTTACTTCTTTGTTTTGCCATCTATTTCAAGTAATTTTTTTTCTCTCTTCCACCACACTTTTGTGTATGAATTATGTGGGTAGTTTACTTTACAATTTAACCCATAGTTACATTATATAAAGATGGGGCTACATCATTACTAAAGGAGCAATAATTATCACTAAGAGATCTGTGGAGCTGAATGCAGAAACTATTAAGACTTTGGGTCATTTCCTTTTGGGAAGATGAGTACATTTTCTACTCTGTAATGGGTCACTGTATTATACCAAGCAGGAGCATTTAACATGTAAATGTTTATTTTAACATAAAGGATATATATATATATATATATATATCTCCAAAAAAGTGTATACACATTTTAAGAAAGGAAAACTGTATTACAATTGTAATAATATATACCGATAGCAAAAGGTGAATACAAGTTACGTTTGACTTCTGCAATTACAAGAGGTGTTCAAAGTGGTTACCATCAGCGCCCAGACACTTCTGATTATGGCGAACTACTGCTTGTGCAATGTTGACCGAAGTGTCCACTTGTATACATTTTTTTGGCATCCCCAGTGTGTGTGTGTGTGTGTGTGTGTGTGTGTGTGTGTGTGTGTGTAATGAATTGCAGTGTATACTTTCATTTTGTTGGCTGCGCAGCATTTGAATCTTCTTTCCATTTCAAACCTTATTCATCAATGAATGCATCGTTTGGGAGGCAGGGTTCTGCCTATCCCTGTTAAGGTAAAGGGGGCATATATTCCATTTCTTACTCAACAGCCTATGAGCTGTTGACCTAGCCTTGTACAAATACGCTCCCACATGAAACTTTGAATCTGGGGAGTTATGCAGTGATGCAGGGAGCAAAGGTTATTTCCTGGGGTGGTGGTGGTGGTGGGGGGGTGGTGGTAACTTTCCAGTGGGGTGGAAAGTTTCCAACAGTCCCAGTATTGCTACAAGTGTTTTAGCAGCATAATCTTAATCTGAGTATTTCTGAGCCAAAACTCTTCTGCTTAGATGTCCCTGATTCCTTACCATTTCCCAAACCTGATTCTCCATATTGCTTGGGTTCAGTAGGCTAGCGGCAAATTTCCTTTCTGTGTAAGTATGCCAGAGTCAGTTTCTATTGTAAGCAACATGATCTCTGAAGAGTATAGTACACAAAATGCACATCATGGGACTTTGTAGATACACATTAAATGATGATTTCTTTTCCTCCTAGTTGACAAAGTGGCCTTAATATTTTTTGAAATCTTGATCAGTGGAAGCTAGAGAAACATGGTAAAAAGTAGCAATCATTTCTGCTTGCTAAAATAAAGGCTCAGCTTATCTTTGAGTCACACACTTTTTTAAAATTTTGCATAAACCCTCTTGAATGAAGAATTGACTTATACAAATGTAAATCATGCCTCTGTGGGCAGACCTAAGTGCAGGTGGACATGGCTGCAAAATGATCTGTTTGGCAATCCCAATTGTACTCCATCCTCAAGCCCAGGCATGTCTCTGAGACTCTCTGCTCTGTGATATTTTGGGAGCTGTCTAGCATTATGAATTCAGAGTCCATTGCTGAAATACCTATGCATGACTGTGAAGTTGCATATACTCTTCCTTAAGTTGTTTGTGATAGTTAGTCTTGTTTTTACATGGAATGCACTGAGCTGGAGTAAACTAAAGAAATGGCATCCAGAAAGAATCTTGACCTCACGCTGGAGAAAAAAGAGCCTTCTTTTAAAAAATTATTTGTTGGGTGCAGGCCAAGTGGCTCAGTTGGTTAAGAGTTGGCTTAAGAATGTGGGCTCTGAGCAATGGGGCCACCCATTTGATTCCCACATGGGCCAGTGACACTGCACCTGAGCTGAGCTGTTGCTGAGCTGCCAACAGATGGCAGGATGGCTCAGCTGGTGTAACAATAAGATTGCCTGTTCGATGGTGGGCTACACCCACCCACAACTAAGACTGAACTTGGCACCTTGAGCTGAGCTGCCACCTGGATGGTTCAGTGGATAGAGCATGCACTCTTAACAACAAGGCTGCCTGGTTCAACTCCCACATGGGATGGTGTCTACACCCACCCGCAACTAAGATTGAACACAGCACCTTGAGCTTAGAGTCCACGAGCTGCCAACGGGCAGCCAGATGGCGACTGGTGCCCTCCACAACTAAGACTGAAGAACAAAAGGACAGCATCTTGGCTGGTCCCCTTCCCCAATACCCCAATACTGTTTCCCTCCTCCAATTCCCCAATAAAATCTTTTTTTTAAAAACTTCTTTTTTTCAGTTACAGTAGACATTCAATATTATTTCATATTAGTTTCAGGTGTACAGTAGAGCAATTATAATTCTGAGTATTTATTTGAAGAAATCAAAAACACTAATTTGAAAAGATATATGCGCCCCTATGTTCATTGCAGCACTATTTATAATAGTCAAGATATAAAAGCAACCCAAGTGTCCATCAACAGGTGATTGGATAAAGAAGGTGTGGTACATACATACTGGGTTGTCAGAAATGTCATGATGTATTTTTTCTATGTTTTTTGTTGCAAAAATGTGTCATGACTTTTCTGACAACCCACTACAATGGAATATTACTTGGCCATAAAAAGTAATGAAATCTTACCATTTGTTATAACATGGATGGACCTGGAGGGTATTATGCTACACGAAATAAGCCACAACCTTATTTTTTAAGACACCTGTGTGGCAGGCAGCTCTAGAATTCATTTATAAGATTTTTCTCCCCTACACAATAGGACTTCAATCTTTACAATACCTTTATCTGGAACAATACTAAGTAGCTTTTTTAAACTTGTTATTGACATAAAGAGTAAATTATGAGTAAAATTCATGATTTTTGCATTTTTTGGATGAAGTTGGCTTCCATGTAATTATATGTCTGTCATACCTTTCACTGAGAATATTACTCATATGAATGATATATTAAAGAGACAGCTATTTGAATACAAATTTTATACAAATAGAGTATTTATAGCATCCCAGAAAAGTTCCAAGTTTCAGATTCTCTTTAAGTAGAATATATTATGAAAACTATGGAAAGCGAGGATGGAGATTGAGGCAAGAGAGTTTGGAATTCTTTATGAGAATAAAATAAATGATAAAGAATTTATACTGACATGAATAAAATGTATGTGAACCAGTTTTTATAAAAATCACAATTCCTTTGTGTAACTTTAGAAATAAGTTGTTTAATGAAGAGAGTTACAATGGATGCTATTTTAGACAGAAAATTTACAGAGAATATTTGGATTATAAGATTAAGTTTGGAGACTAAAAAACAGAGTGTGTAAATGGTATAGGTTTAAATAAATGTGAAATAAATTGGAAAACTAAATTATATAGCGTAATGATAATATTGTAAAACCTCTTTCAGCTGCAATAATAAGTAAAAAATAACAGAGAAAATATATTTTGTAAGGATATATAGAGAAGAGTGAAAAAATCTTATTAGAAAATTCCTGCTTCTAGCTATGGCAGGGTAGCTTGTATCAGATCAATTCCCTTCCCTTGATGAGAATAATGAAAAAGATAGTGAAATGTATTAAAATTTAAAGAAAAAAAACAGTTTTGAAGGCATCAGAGAACAACTAAGGCTGTAAGGATTAATTGGATAAGATTCTGGAGATAGGAGCAATGCATTAATGTAAACCTGACATTCTTTATTGGTTATTCTCTCTAGCCATTTCCCAGTGTGTAAGTGGCACAGGTGAGAGGATAAACAGAAAGAAAAGGTTTAGAACTTTTGGTAAGCTCACAAAGCTGGGAAGGCAACAGCTGTTGTTCAGTATGACTGAGATAGCGAAGGCTTCAGGGCTCAAGACCCCAGAGAAAAGGGAATTGCAGATAACTCAGTCTGATATATGGCCATTGCTTTTTTCCCCAGGTTATTTGATAAGTTGCACAGGGTGAGAATATAAACAGCAAAGCCCACAAGTGGAAGCTAAGATGCTAAACAGAACTTTAGGTAGTTTTGAGATACAAAAACTGGATTCAGACATTTCTAAAGACCTCTTGGGTTTTAAACATCTCAATCTCTGACTGGATCAAAGTGATCTATAATTTCTCTGTCATAGAGAAGAAAACAAAAGTCTCTACAGGCAGATATCAGGAGCCCTTATAATTCATACACAATGATTGGCATTCAACAAAAAATTAACAGGCATCCCAGGAGACAGGATAAATATAGCCAAAAACAAAAACAAAAGCAATAAAAACAGACCCTTGAGTGATCTCTATTTTGGAGTTATCAGACCGAGTACTTCACATTAATTAATGAATGACAATGTAGGCCAGATTTTTAAATTTGTAGAATTTGACAAACAATGATAATACAAAATGATGGGCAAATTCAGAAAGGCTTAGCAATACACAACACACTAAAATGGTGATTGGGGGGTAAAAATGAGAAGGAATGTGGGGAGGCATGTTTATTTCTATTTAACAGATGCCTGAAGTAATCTTCAGAGCAATTGACTTATCCAAGTCTTCACATTGACCGAGCAGCAGAGCCAGAGGTAGGGCTCCAAGTCTTGAGATTTTTATACCCTTTTCTCCTATCACAGACACTTCTAAATCCATTCTCAATTTTATTTAGGGAGAAATATGCCCAGCTAAAATCTCTATTCCCAGTCTCCCTGGCACCTTGGCTCATCAAATGAGACACAATGATGGGACGCCACTAAGGAGCACTTACTTGAGTACGGAATTTGCTAAGCATACTATCTCTATATATTCCTCCCACCAACCTAGAAGTAAAACTATTAGTGTTGTCATTTTTAGAAGACAAATCTGCAGCAGAGATTAGTCAACTTGCCCAAGGCCTCGCAGCTATGAGTTGGATTCTCACCTTCCAGATTGGCTCCAGAGACTGTATCTCTTCACCTCTCCATGCTGTGTGAGCAGGAGTCATCGGATAGGAAAGCTCTTCTGCCCTTTTCCGCTTCCTCCTTCTTCTTGTCTGAAAAAGATGTATTGCTTAGTGCTACAGTGGCCATGTTCCATCTCTGAGGCAACTGTGCAGATGGAAAACATAGGCTTGGGGTGGCAGAGCAGAGAGGTCAAAGGAACAGGGTCCCTGTTGGTATCATGAACCTGCCTACTAGCCCTGGAAGGCTTACCTCAGACTTCTGTGTTCTTTAAGACACTGTTATTTGGGCTTTCTATTGTATCCAATGGATTAAATCCTAACTGATAGCCTCTCAGTGTGGGAGCATCCTAGGACTCAGTCATGAGACTTCTTTTCTTTTCTGTCTACTTGTATACTCATTCCACCTATAGTTTTCATGTATGTCTTCAGCCCATATCACTCCCCTGAACTCCATATTCATATATCCAACTGCTTATGGACATCTCTACTTGGGCAAATTTAATGGACATATAAACTTTTAAATGTCCATAGTGTATCCTTTAATAGTCTCCTCCAAAAAAGTTCCTCTCCTAGTCTTCACCATTGTATAAAATGGCAACTCGATCCTTTTAGTCACTCGGACCAAGACTTTGGCATAGTTCCTGACTCCTCTTTCTTTCCCTTCTCACATCTGATCCAGCACCAAGTTCTGTCAATTCTATCTTCAGAGTTCAACTGCTTATCATCTTTATTGCCAAAAACACTGCTTTAATCACCATCATCCCTCCCCTGAATTACTAAAATAATCTCTTACTTATCTACCAGCTTCCACCCTTGACCTCTCCCATCTACTTTCAACACAGCACTGTGATCTTGTTAAAAATGTACATAATGTGGGGCCGGCCGAGTGGCGCGATGGTTAAGAACTCGCTTGGGATGCCAGAGGGCCCCGGTTCGGATCCCACATATGAGGGCCAGTGACACTGCCCTCCACAGCTGGGATGCTGAACAACAGCTCAACCTGGAGCTGGGCTGCCATGAGTCGCCGGCGACGGCGTGGGCTGCAGTCCCTGTGGCAGTGGATTGCCATGGGCTACCGTGTGTGGCCAGCAGCCAGCGTGAGCGGCCAGCAGCCTCAGTGAGCGGCCGTCCAGAAGCCGGCGACTGATCTGCCTCTCCAGAGAAGAGTGCAATGATGGTGCCAACTTGGGCCAGTGAAGCAACATCCTCCACAACTAGATTGAAGAACAAAACGACAGCAACTTGTCTGTTCCCCTTTCCCCAATTCCCCAGCACTGTTCCCATCCCCCCAATTCCCCAATAAAAAAATCTAAAAAAAAAAAAAATGTACATAATGTCACATGACTCTTATGCTTAAAACCCTCCAGTGGTTACCCATGTCCTCAAAGTAAAAGCCAAAATGGTACAATGACCTATAAAACTCAGCAAAACCTGGCTTCTAGAACCCCCTGATCTTGCTCAACTCTCTCCCTCCCTTACTCCACTGCAGCCATACTCCCCTCCTTGTCATTACACCAACACTCCAACACTGCCTCAGGGATTTTGCACTTGCTGTTTACTCTGTCTTAAAAGCAGTTTTCCCAGATATCTGTAAGGAGAGATCCTTTACTTCCTTCAGTTCTTCATACAAAAGTACATTAGTAGCAAGTGCTTTTCTGTCAGCCCTCTGAAGTATTAATGACCCCACCCGCACAGCTTTATGCCTCCATTGTTTGCTTTGGTTTACTCTTTAGAATGTATCTAAAATACTGTCTGTTTTATTTAATTACTTTGTTCTACATCGTCTAATCTGTGTGTTCCATGGGAGCAGTGATTTTTGTCTGTTTTTCCTTCTGTTGAGTCCTCCATAAATATTTGCTCATTGAATAGTGAGTGATCCAAGACTAAGACACCTGGGGCCATCACTGTTTTGATGTTCATTTCTCTAAATTCCTCTATCTCCTCATTTTCAAATACAAGCCAGTATTTCTGTGAGAGATCAATAGTAATTTCAATTGTCTTTTCAGTCAGAAGTTTCATTTTGTGTTAGTGACTACGATTTTCCTTCACTTGAAAACACAGGAAATCATTTTTCTCAGTATTGACGTTTCTGGTCAGCACAAGATGAAGTAGGGATTTGGATTGGTGTGTGATTAGGGACTTTTTGTTTGCAAGAAGCCTCTAGATATTTATCATAGTGATCCCAAGAAAAAGCGTTTGTTTGTTTTTTACTTATATAATAAGGACAAATGTGGATTTGAGCTGGGGATGAACGGGGAAGTCACCAAGAATCATGAGGCACATTGTTTGTCTCTCAGCTTCTTCTCTGTGAGCATGCTCCGTTTTCCTCTTTAGGCTCAGTTACAAACTTCCACTGCTTACTCATAATTTCTGTTTCCTCTTCAGTTTGTAAGAAGAGCATTAGTCTACCTCACAGCTTCCTTTCATGTCTGCTCCCATCCCCCTTCTGACTGGTTCAGCCTATTTCTCAAAATTGGTCCACTCTCATTTCAACAGAAAACAGCCCATTGATTGCTCTGGTTAGTGCCCACCCCAAGTCCAGTCTGGTGCCTTCAGGATCTAGAAACCAAACCATGAACCAAAATATGCCCCCAGGAGCTTTGAGCAGAGAAGATAAATGGAAGTTACCCCTCCCACCCACCCACTGTCATCTCTGTATAGATGGGCTCTATTCAGATTATTGTTTAACTCTTACTTCTCCACTTTTGACCTTGAAAAGTACTCTGGGACACTGACATTGATTTATGATTCCCATCTTTGATCAAGCTATCCTAGCACCAAATGTTGAACATATAGCTTTAATGCTTGAGTTTAGCTTTGTTTTTGGAAACCCCCACCCAAAGTTTTCAGTAGGTTGCTCTTCAGCTTCCTTCCAAGCTTGAGGGACAGAGTTTCTCTCTCTCTCTCTCTCTCTCTCTCTCTCTCTCTCTCTCTCTCTCTCAATTTTATTGGGGAAAAGTGTGTTTTTCCAGGACCCATCAGCTCCAAGTCAAGTAGTTGTTTCAATCCAGTTGTGGAGAATGCAGATCCTTGGCCCATGTGAGAATCAAACCAGCAACTTTGGTGTTATGAGCTTGCACTCTAACCACCTGAGCTAACTGGCTGCCCCGAGTTGTCTCTCTTTTGAAGAACGTATTTAGTGCATATTTATTTTTGTACTGTGACCTACATGTTTAGGACCACAGTTTATGAAATGCCTTTCTTTGCATATTACTTTTTTCTGGAAAGGAAAGTTCTGCTAAAATTGTTTTAATTTAAATACAAAATACATTTATTTAAAGATTAGGGCTTATTTTGAAAAAAATTCTGAGTGTAGTTCATATATATGCCAATATTTTGCAGAGTCAGGAAATATTAAGAGACTGTTGTTCTCGATCAGGTGGCATAGAGAAAATTCTGGTATATTCATATCCCTATCACACAGAGGAAACATTACTGTCATCTTGTCTTCTGCTGCCATAATGAAACAGACATGGAGAAATATGTGGGAGCAGAACCCCACTAATTTGAATATCTGAGTATTAGTCACATGTCATTTTGATTCTGAACATCATCTGTGACTGGAAGATAAAATTAGTTCCTTTTTTTCCATATGCTTTTATGATACTGTGTTTGACTCCTAATGTTCTGAAGAATACTAATCTGTGTTTCTCACAGTGCAAACTAAAATATATTTCCTTTAAGAAAACAACAGGCTGAACCCAACTGTAGAAATTCTATTTACTTTGTAAATCAAATTTGTTGCTAGCCTCTGCTTCTGTGGTCAGAGACCAAAACAGTTTACTAGCTATAAGAGTTACTTCCTCATTCAGGGGGTGTTGATTTTTATGTCTGTTTATAACCGCAATTTCCCTCAAATGCAAACACAGAGTCACATAATTTGACATTTAATTGTCAAACATTTTAGGTTATAATATAAAAACATATATTGTTTTCTTAAAAATAAAAACACCCCAAAGCATAAGCTGCATGATTCTCCAAGTCAGTAGTGTCTCTATTTTATGAGGAAAATAAAACGAGGCTTCTTTGGATAATTAAGAACTAGGAAGAGATTTGCTCTGGGCAAGGCTGCTGTGGTGGCACCAAAACAGCCCCTCCCCCACACCTGCCTGTCCGTGTCTCTTGGTCGGGAAATACTTCGTTTGCCCGCTGGAGCTTGGGCTCCTGTCCAATTTTCACAACTGACTCACCCACGTGATTCTGCCCATTGTTCACCACGTCTTCCTTCTCTTCCTCCTCCATGGCATGACCGCCTCCACCACTGCTGATCTATGAAAAAACCCAGGTGTTTGACTGCTTGTTTGTCTGTATCTTCTCTAGACTACAGGCTGCATGAGGGCAGGAGAGGGCTCTATCATGTACCCTGCCCTAGTGCAATAAATAGTTGTTGACTAATGAGAGAACAGCTCAGCATCAATTAGCAGCAAGTGGTCATGCACTTCCTGTCTCTCTTTTGAAAACCTCACTGAATTAAAAATCAACACTATCT
This sequence comes from Hipposideros armiger, assembly GCF_001890085.2. NCBI lineage: Eukaryota > Metazoa > Chordata > Mammalia > Chiroptera > Hipposideridae > Hipposideros > Hipposideros armiger. Next base: position 3,394,544 of record NW_017731470.1, read on the forward strand.
GCACATTTAGTAATCTAGAATTCAGTCATGTAACAGACAGTCTCAGAGATATCCACCCAACATATCTACATCCCTCTGTCCCATTGTGAACTTTGTTTGAATGATCTGGCAGTTTAAACAGGTGTTCATTTCTGTACCATATTTTGGCCATTCATCCCCACGCTCTTCGAGCTGCAGCCATACTGGTCTTTCAGTTCCTCAAATGTGCCAGCCCTTTCTTGCCTCTGGCCCTTCTGTCCCATTTGTCCTCTGCCCCAATGTCTTCCCTCTTGCCCTCCTTCACTTGGATCACTTGTATTGTCAGAGTCCAACATCAATGACATTTCCTCAGGGCTGCTTTCCCAGGCCCCTGATATAAATGATCTCTCTGTGCTCTTCCTCCTAACATTCTATTATGCTCTTGAATTCTGCAGAGCTCTTACCATTTTGTAGTGATATATTTATATGACATTTTTGTTCTGTCTGTTCAATATCTGTTTCCTCCCTTTGGTTGTAAGTTCCATAAGAATAGGGTTGGAAATGTAATGCCTGTCTACAGGGTGAGTGTTCAATAAACATTTGTTGAAAGAACGACTAAGGGACAGACTGAATAGGGTATCCCCTTCCTCTCTCACAGTTCCATGTATGTTAAAAGGGTTGAACTTTTCCAAGAGAGAGAGGGAATATACTTTTTTTTTTCAGATGGTGGTATATACACGTATACAATATAAATCAAGTAATGAATAAGTTAGAGAAAATTTTGGAGTACCAATATCAAGAGACATGTGGTGTTTCATTTCAGGTTACTTCATTTGCTATTAATCACCGCTCAACTCAACGTTTCCTCATCTTTTTTTTTTGAAAAAGCTTAAACCAATGCTTTATGGTTAGGGACCCTCTATAGTACTCTCCATTTCCATACTGCTTTTGGCTTTAGAATCACAAAGTTCTTATACATAACATTCTTTCAACTTTAACTCTGTAAATTAGGAAGGTACCACATATTTAAAATATGCTAGTGTACCGTGACATCCAAATAAAATTTGAAGCTACTTTTATATTATTAAGACATTTCCCAGACATCAGACAATGTAATTACTATGACAGTAAAAGGAATGGTCAGAATTATTGTATCAATATCATTTAATATATACCGTATTTCCCCATGTATAAAACGCACCCTTTTTTGAAAAATTTGGGGTCTAAAAACTGGGTGCATCTTATATAGTGGTTGTATAAGTGCAAAAACAAGTGCAAAAAAAGCGGGAAATGCAAGTAAAAAAACCTACAACCACTGTATTAGACACACCCAGTTTTTAGACCCCAAATTTTTCAAAAAAGGGTGTGTCTTATACATGGGGAAATACGGTACATATAAGAACATAAATTTAGCAATATGTAGTTTTTAGTTTCCTGGAAGACATGGGTTCCAGAGGTCCCTTTAGATATTATAAAAGAAACATATGTATTCAGTCAGGAAAAAAAAAAGCAGTATTCTTAACATTGTATTCTAGGCCAGAATTATGGTCCAGAAGGAATTCCTTGCATGGGTCCATACAGAGAAGCAACTGATAACGCAGTGGGCAGTATCTTTAAATATTATTTTGTAGAAGGTGTGAAAAGGTCCAGAATGACACTTTTAAAAATATCAACCTTTGACAGACACTGAGAGGATAATATTAAACTTTTATAAAAGCTTTTCAGTGAGGAGTTAATATATGCATGTTGCCTTTTGATGAACTAATCTAATCTAAAGTTTATTAAGAAAAGAGAGACAAGTAGAGGCCTTTCTCTAATATTGCTTATAATAATAGAGCCCTAACATGAAGCAGAAAATGTTGTTCTCCTCATTGCCTCCTACCCAAGCTTCCACCCTGAGTTCCAGGGTTAGGTAGGGCATTATTCTAACCATTATTCTGGTTAGAATTATATTCTGAGAAGTATTTGCAAAAAATACCATTACCTGCAAGATAAACTAACCTGTTATATGGAGTTTTCTTCTTATTGTCCATGTGGACAGTGTATTTTAGTACAGCTTATCCTAAGCTGAATCATCTGACCAGAATTAGACAAGTTTAACTGCTTCGGAACAGTCCTCATAAAGGTTTATACAAGTATTTGAAAAAAATAAAAATAAAAGAGAATCCTTGTCTTTTGTAATGAACTTTTCATACAAGATAGTTGTTTTTGTTTGTTTGTTTGTTTTTGGCTTTCTATCATCCTTTACCATTTGGGTAACAGGAATTTGTGGAGTCAATCTGCTCATCACATTCTCTGATTGGTTCAGAGATTGTTTAGCCACCCAATCAGATTCAAGGAGGTGCAATGACATTCGCTGATTTCTGGGAATTCTTCCCATTTGGACACTAAGCCTCACAAGATGGAAGTCCTATAGCTGCTGCCCTTATCTTGCTACCATAAAAGCCAAGACAAGAGGTTATATAGTGCAAAGCTGGGTGGAGAGATGGCTTGATGACAGCTTTTGAGCCCTGAATCTAGCTAAGTTTGAAGGAATATCCTTTTTGTTTAGGCCAAGTTGGGTTCAATTTTCTGTCATATGCAACCAAGGACATCTAACTAAAACATCTTTCTATTCAAATGGCTTACTTTTATTTAACTAAGATCTAAATAATATCCTTCACACACACACACACACACACACACACACACACAATCAATCAAAGGACTAAAATACACTCGAGTTTAAAAACATTAAAATTAAATGTTACTCTTGCCCATTGTCATCCTTCCAGAATGTTAAAATACTGGCTGGAGAAGAATTCACTGGCTGGTTTCTATACCAAGATTATATCCATGGAAAGAAAACCAGTTAAAAGGATTAATGAATGCCAACATGATTCTGACATTAATGTGACTACTTCATGAGACTGGAAGGAAAATAAAGCAGTATTCTGTGGGCAGAAGGTCATGTTTTTTTCCTTTTGCAAAAGATTGAGAAACCCAGACTAGATGTGTGAAATCTGTCCTATACTTTTGAAGTAAGAGAGTGCACTGAGAATTTGTAACTTGGATTGACAACAGAATTGTGTTTTGCATGGAAGGCTGATTCATGATGAGTCCATCCTGAGGAAACTATATCTGAGATATTAATGAGAATAAAGAATTGACAAGGATTGAGACTTGTCACTCAGGATAGTTTCTAAAGGATTTTATAGGAGTTTCTAAAGGATTAAACAAACAAACAGAAAACCAGGCAACTGTCTTTTGAGTCTTCATCCCTCTTGAGGTGGCTGAATAGATATAATCATCCAGCTATAAATGTTTGTTCAAATAAAATACTGAATGAGAAAAGTTCTTGGAGCTATAGAATGAGGAGATATTGCTATAAGCCTATAAAGCTGAATAAAATAGCTCAGTTGGTCAGAATTAGAATTTATGCTTTTGTGATGCTCTTGTGAAAGCCACAGCAAGGGCAACTAGGTCCCTAAATCTACACTTTTTATTGACCCTATTGGCTAATCCAAGACCCTTTAATATAGTTATTTTTAAGTAAAATTCAGATTAAATATTTGCATTTAACACATTGCAATTTAACTGTAAAATTGATAGCTATGTACACAATTTGTAAATTACATATGTAGCTATTTATGCTTTTAAGGTGTTTTATTTTCTCTCACATTAATGAAAGTTCCTTTTGAAAACATGCCTCTAATAATGATTTAATTCAGATATAGAAGGACATGTTGCATCTTGAATAGTTGAGAAGCTTAAATGCCAATTAGGATTTTTTTTTACTACAAATATTTGATGATTGAACTCTGACCTAGCATTTGATGTTCCTTTTGATGTAAAGGAGCTAATTTTAGGTGCTGCTTGATGCTATGCTCAAACAATGCCTCTGGAGTCTGTTTCTAGGCTCCACTGGGGCGGGTGGCCCACAGCAGATTAAGATTCGTATTGTTCTCCTTTTAGGTTCTGCAAAGGGAGAGTCACTTCCTATAGCTTCTTTATAATGCTGGAGATGCACACAGACTCTTTCTCTGGCCCAGGTTGGGAGTGGGGGGCTGGGAAATGTGGCAAAATGAGCAACTTGGGTTAGGCCTCACTTGTTTTCTCACATATCATCTGACAGTGATAATGTGCAACCCAATCTGTGTCTTGTGGACAACCACAAAGCATCTCGATTTAGAAATGTAGGCACCACATATTACTATTGACATTATCTAATCATTTACAAATATATATTATGAGGAAACTAAAATTCTCGCATTTCTGCCATTTTGACAACAAAGTTTCTATCTCATGTAGTTCACTAATGGGGAGAGAGATTTATTTTTCAGTGTTAAGTTTATGATGCAAAGCATTTGTTTCATGGCCAATATTTACCTGTGGGTTTTTTTGTTTTTTTTTTCCTGTCTTTAATTTTTGGATCCCAGATACCAAGGACAAAGTGAATAACACAGTTAAATTAGCTGATTCTGCCGAAGCCCAAAGAGAAGGGTTCTATTTTAGAAAAAATAATTTCATTCTAAATCTGTGTCTGAAGAAATGTCATGTAAAGTTTTTAGCTGGGAAATTGTTCTAAGAATATAGAGGTATTCCCTGTGGTTTTGATTGTGTTCATCCTGAAAAGTTTCAATTTAATCATAGCAAGGTTTGGGTCTTTTGAAAACAGCAAGAAAATCAATTATCAGGGTTTCAATTTTCTCCTGGAAATTTTCACCACTTCAGCATGCCCAAGAGAGAAACGGCCGATAATTCTGTTATGCTGAAGAATTTGGCAAGCCAGCTAATGGTCTTACAAAAAGTAAAAAAAAAATCCCTTCGGTGGCATATGTAGGAAGTTATGTCTGAATCATTTGGAGCCATTGGAGAGAATCTTTTGTTCCTGAAGATATCCGTGGGGACTTCCTTAGGAAGAAACGGTGTCTGAATATTCTTAAACCTTGGACAGATTTATCAAACTTGCTGTTTCATTTAAACCTTTGCCAAATGTGACTCATCTTCCATCAAACAGACCTCTCCCTAGGAAACTTTACCTTCAAAACATCAACACCAAAAATCATCTTATGTTTCTTTCACTGCTGCAATGATGAAATCTGTCTCAAAAGAAAAATATTTGTATTGATTTTATAATCTTAGAGACTACAACCTACGGGTAAGGCTGTTATTTAGAAACATACTCTTTGAAAGTTTTTTTGGAGGTTTTTTTTTTTTGCGGGGGAGGGGTGGGATGGAATGGGGGAATGCTGGGTGGTGAATGGAGTAGCCTGAAAGATTGAGTCAAGGTAAAACACAAGAATAAATAAAAGAGAAATCATCGAACACTGGTGAACATAAAAGAAATTGAGTCAGCCTACAGAGAAAAATGAGTAAATTTAGTATTCAGAAGTACTCTTAATGGCAAGTTCTATTAGCTTGTCTCTCAATAGAAGTAGTTGAAGTAATAGTCTCCAAAAGGTGGGGCCATTAGCTCTGCAGGCATTTAGAACTGGTCTGAACAAGGCCCCTGCAAGCTTCATGTGGGGAATAACACGGAGGACAGGAGCTGAGAAAGCAAGCATAAAGACTCTTCTGACTTCTGCCTAATCATGTACAGGCAGCTCAAAAATCTCACTGCCTCTTTCCTGCCAATTTGAATACAAATTCTCCTTGGCCAGAAAACTAATCATTAGGTATGGAAACCTATTTTTTTTTTGGTTCCTCAGTTTCTCCACATATCACCTGTCATTTTTCTAGATAAAGTTGCAATTTAAAATAAAGTGTACTTACTGGACTTATCAGCGGGATCACTTCATAGATTGTGTAGATGCCTGATCAGTGTGCTGTACAGCTGAAGCTGAAGTAGAATAATATTGAATGTTAACTATAGTTTTATATATATATATATATATATATATATATATATATACACACACACACACACATATATACACACACATATATATACACACACACACACACACAAAAAAATGTATANATATATATATATATATACACACAAAAAAATGTATACAAGTGGAAATTTTGGTCAACATTGCTTAAGCAGTAGTTCGCCATAATCAGAAGTGTCTGGACGCTGATGATAACCACTTTGGGCACCTTTTGTAATTGCAGAAGTCAAATGTGACTTGTATTCATCTTTTGTTATCGGTATGCATTATTACAATTTTAATACAGTTTTCCTTTCCTGAAATGTGTATACATTTTTTGGCCACCGTATATATACACATATACATATACAAGTATATGTATATACAGTCACGGGATGTAAAACACAGCATAGAGAATATATTGGGTCATCGGGAAAGTCATGATGCATTTTTGCGTTGAAAAACAGAAAAATACGTCATGACTTTCCTGACAACCCAATATTATAGTCAATGGTATAGTAACAGCTGTATACGATGTCAGAGGGGTAGTAGACTTGGGGGGGTTATCACTTTGTGAGGGGTGCAAATGTCTAATTGCTACGTTGTTTTGTACACCTGAAACTAATATAATCAAGATAAAATAAAATGTAAATAAATAAATAGATATATAAATGGATAAAATGTACTAAACAGTTACTAATGTCAGGCATTTACAGATGTTACCTCATACTTTAAGATCACTATAATCTCCTATTTTACATAAGAGGCCATGATGCCTAGATAAGAATTGGATTTCCAACCCTGTGCTACTTTTCAGAGAAAGGAAGAGAGCATGGGTTTAGATTCAAATAAACTTGGGTGTGAATCTGGCTTAGATTCCCATTTCTGTCCCAGAGCCTTCCATCAATTTGTCCCATAATGTCCTTTATCCTTGCAGTAAAATTATTTTAAATTCTAGCTTGAGACCCTTATCTAAGAGCTTGCGTGATTCACTCTATCATTGTCCAAATGAGACATCCAGGAGCCTGCTTTCTCCTCCTAGGAGGAACTGATGCTTTTTTAGTGAATGCAAATGTGTTAGTCTGTGACCTAAATGTGCATAAAGTAGAGCTTTAAAATTTTTCCTATAACCAAATTTAATTTCTATCATAAATGTAGTTTCTACCTAGTAGTGAAAAATATAATTTTACCAAATTGGAATAAACCTAGTAAAAAGAAACCAAAAAACTTCAGAGTTAATGCACTCAGTTTAGGCTTCTTCCCCTAAATTTTAATTTTACCCAAGTGACATCTAATTTTAGGGAGGTGCGATGGATTATGTAACCCCAGGTTATGTGCATTTCTCCTTTTTATGAGAAAGGAAGTAAGTAGCAAAGTATAAAGTGTTATAACATTGGCTAGTAATTTTCCAAGGGGTAAGACTATCTTATAGGATGTTAGCCAGCTTGCCAGAAATGTGTATTTTTCAGTAAAGTGCCAAGATCGTATAGCATTAGCTCCAAGGAAGACCCTGAATCTGTGCCAGCAGAAGCCACCATGAATTTGGCAGTGGCTGCTATCGCCTTGAGGAAAGGTACAATACGTCCTTGCTACTGGATCAAAAGAGAGGCTGTAATAAGCTATGGGCTTTTGGTGTTTCCCTGTAATTAAAACTATTACAGAGTCAAAATTTTGTCCAGAAACCTCTCTATATCAATAAAAAAAGACAGTACTTTTAACATTAGGAATTTTTTCATTTGCTGTAAGATTATTCTAAGATAGACAATTTGGGAAATCCTAGAGTTCATTCAAAGACGCCACTGCGATTCCAAATTATTATTGGTGAAATAGTGCCATTTTGTGAGATGTGTGCAAGAATTTAACAATGATACTACACATAAGATGCAGGCATCTGGATTGGCGGAAGTACAAACTTGGACTAAAACTATCTCTGGAGAAATACTCAGTATAATGTGTTGATTCTATAGCTCACATCTCAAGCCCTGGGCCAGTGGTTGGCCATCTTTGCAACAAACTTGATCATCTGTGGTCCTCAGCAGATAGAATTTGTGGAGATTTATCTCCCAAATTAACTTCCAGGGCCATAAACACAGAAAAGAAGAAAAATAGACATTGTAAGGTTTTGGATGGTGGCACAAAGTAAATTTCATCCAAGGGGAAATATTAGCTTGCAAGATTTTTATTAACAGATTTATTGAGGCAAAACCAACCTACAGTAAAATGCACAGAATTAAAGTATAAAATTTGATATGTTTTGACATATGTATGTACCCATGAACCAATCCACAATCAAGATAATGAAAATATCCGTCACTTCCAGAAGTTTTCTCATGCCCCTTGGTTACACCTCTTTTTTGTTCCTTCCTGTACTTCACCTCTGAATCTGCAAGCAACCACTGATCTGCTTACTATCACTAAAGATTAGCTGATGTTTCCTAAAATTTTGATAAATGGAATATAGTATACATTCTTTTCTCTCTGGATTCTTTCACTCAACATAATTTTTTGAGACTCATCTATATTGCTGTGTGTGTCAATAGTTCATTTGTTTTTATTGTTGATATGAATCTCATATGGGTATACTACAAGCTGTTTGTTCACTCACGTGTACATGGATGTTGGAGTGTTTTCAGGTTTTTGCTATTTCAAATAAACCTCTATGCACATTCATATACAAGCCTTCATGTGGTCATATGCTTTCTTTTCCTTCAAGTAAATATCTAGGTGTAGTATAGATGCATGATATGGTAGGTATTACATATATTTAGCTTCGTAAGAAACTGCCAAACTGTTTTCCAAAGTGATTTACCATTTTATATTTTCATCAGCAGTATATAGAGTTCTAACTCTTTCGTATTCTCACCAACTCTTGTATCATCAATGTTTTTTTATTTTTAAATATTTAATTGGGGAATTGGGGGAGGGAAACAGCGTTGGGGAATCAGGGAACGGGAACAGACAAGTTACTGTCCTTTTTTTCTTCAGTCTAGTTGTGGAGGACGTCGCTTCACTGGCCCATGTTGGTATTATGATCATTGCACTCTTCCAGGTTGAGCTGTTGTTCACCATCTTAGCTGTAGAGGGCGCAGTGTCACTGGCCCTCATGTGGGATCCGAACTGGGGCCCTGCTGCTCAGAGCTGGTGTCACAAGCCAACTCCTAACCAATGTGCCACTCGGCCAGCCCGTATTGTCAATGTTTTTAATTTTTGTCCCTTTATTAAATCTCATTGTGCTATCTCACTGTGGTTTTAATTTGCACTTCCCTAATGACTAATGATATTGAATATCTTTTGTGCTTATATACCATCTATATATTTTCTTTGATGAAGTGTCTTTCAGTCAAGTCTTTTGGCCCATTTTTATATTGGTTTGTTATGGAAATTCTTTATATAATCTGAACACTAATCTTTTTTCAGATATATGATTTGCAAATATTTTCTTTTAGTCTATGGCTTCTCTTCTCATTCTCTTAGCATCTTTCAAAAAAACAGAATTTTTAAACTATTTAAAAAATACATATTGTACTTTTGGGGTTATATCTAAGAGATCTATGCCGAACCTAAGGTCACAAAGGTATGGCCCTATGTTTCCTTCTAGAAGTTGCATCCTTAAGATTTACATTTAGATCCATGATCTCATTTGAGTTAATTTTTTACATGGTGAGATGCATGGATTGAAGTTAGTATTTTTGCATGCACTATCCAATTATTTCAGTATATTTGTTGAAAAGATTATCTTTCCTCCTTTGCATCTGCCTTGAAAATTAGTTTTCCATATATTTGTAGGTTTATTTTTGAACTCTCTATTCTGTTCCATTAATGTATTTGCTTATCTTTATGCAAACACATATCATACTTTAGCTTTATACTAGGTCTTGAAATATGGTTGTGAGAGTCATTCATCTTTGTGCTTTTTTTTTTCAAATTTGTTTGACTACTATAGTTTCATTTCATTCCCTATAAACTTTATATTTGGACTTTAAAATCAACTTGTCAATTTCTACAAAAATGCCTGCTGGAATTTTGATAATGATTGCATTGAATCTATAGATCAATTTGAGAACTGGCATCTTAACAATATTGAGTATTCCAACCCAAGGACATGGTATTATCTCTTCATGTATTTAGAAGTTCTGTTATATCTCTCAGCAATGTTTTATAGATTTCGTTGTATTTTATAGATTTCATCTTTGGTTAGACTGGTCCTTATTTCACGTTTTTTATGCTATTGCAAGTGGTATTGCTTTTTTAAATTTCCAATCATTTGTTGCTAATATATAGAACTTCAACTGATTTTTGTATATTGATCTTGTATCCTGAACCTTGCTAAACCCACTTTTTAGTTCTAGTAGCTTTATAATTGATTTCATAGGATTTTCTACATAGACAATCATGTCATCTGCAAATGGAGTTTTATTTCTTCCTCTCCAATCAGAATGTGTTTATTGATTGATTGCCTTTTGCACTGGCTAGCACCTCCAGTAAAATGGTGGATAAAAGTGGTGAGGATGGACATTCTTGTCCTATTTCTGATCTCTAGGGAAGCATTCATTTTTTATTATTAAGATGGATATTAGCTGTAGGTTTTTCGTAGATGTCCTTTTTCCTTTTATCAGGTTGAGAAAGTTCCCTTGCTTAGGATTTTTATCAGGAATCAAAGTTGGATTTTGTTAAATGTTGGGGTTTTTTTTTTTTTTGCATTTATTTAGATTATCATGTCCTTTTCTTTTTAGTTTGTTGATATGGTGAATTACATCAATTGCTTTTTGAATGTTAAACCATTGCTGCATTTGTGGGATAATCTCCCCTTGGTCATGTTGGCCACTTAATATATTTTTGTATTTGATTTGCTAAAATTTTGGTCTAGTAATTTTACATCTATGTCATGAGAGTTATTAGCCTATAGTGTTATTTTCTTCTCCTCTTTGTCTTATATTGGTATAAGATAATGCTTGCCTCATTGAATGAGTTGGGAAGTACACCTTCTTTAATTTTCTGCAATATTTGTGTATAATTGGTATGATTTCTTTCTTAAATGTTTGGTAATTACCAATAAAAAAAGTCTGGGCCTGAAGTTTTCTATGTGGGAAAGTTTATAGCTCCAAATTCAACTTTTTTGAGACATATATAGAGCTATTTATGTTATCTCTTTCTCCTTGAACTTTGTGTATTTCAAGGAATTTTTCAAAAATTCCAAAAACTTGTAATTTTTTCCAACTTTTCAAATTTATTGGCATAAAATTTTTCATAATATTCCTTTATCTTTTTAATATCTGTAAAATCTGGACTGTTATTGCCTCTTATTGTATTGGTAATTTGTGATTGTTTTCTTTTTTTCCTAAGTAATCTGGCTAGATATTTACCAATTTTACTGATCTTCTGAAAGACCCAATGTTTGGTTTCAAGGATTTTCTGTATTGATTTTCTGTTTCTATTTCATTGCTTTCTAATCTGAAATTTATTATTTCTTCCTCTGTTGCTTGGATTTCACTTTTTGATGCTATAAGTTTTTCATATGTACTACTTTAGACACATCCCAGAAATTTGGAGATAGTTTTTTATTTTTACTCAGTTTAAAATGCTTTGTAATTTTCCTCTGGGTTTATTATTTGATTCATGGGTTATTTATTGGGTTGTTGGAAAAGTAATGACATATTTTTTCTGTTTTTGTTGCAAAAATGCATCATGACTTTTCCAACAACCCAATAGAAGTGTGTCATTTAGTTCCCAACTATTTGAAGATTTTTAAAAGATCTTCCAGTCATTAATTTCTAATAATTCTATTTTGATCAGAGATCATCCTTTGTATGACTTGAATTCTTTTAAATTTATTGAGACATTTTTTCTAGCTCAGAATATGGTCTATCTTGGTAAATGTTTCATGTACACTTAAAAAGAATGCCTATTCTACTTTTGTTAGGTGGAGTGTTCTATAAATATCAATTAAGTCAAGATGGTTTGTTCTGTTGTTAATTCTTCTATGTCTTTACAGATTTTCTGTTTTTACTATAAACTATTGAGAGAGGAATATTTAAATCTTCTGTTGTAGATTTGTCTACTTCCACAACTTTATCAGTTTTTGCTTTATGTATTTTGTTCTCAGGTACATACATAAATATTTAGACTTTTAATGGCTTCTTGATTAACTAATCCCTTTAGCATTATTAAATAACCTTTAAAATTTTTCTGATAATGTTCTTTGCTTTGGCATCTACTGTGTCTGATACTAATACAGTTATTCCCACTGAGTTGAGTTGACTATGTGTTGCAACATGGTAGGTTTTGTTTTTTTTTTTCATTTTTTCTTGTGGCTTCCCTTTATGTTGTTTATTTTCTGCTTAGCAAATAGATTTGATGACATGATTGGAAAAAAGTAAAGCAAAGAAACATCATGCTGGGTTTTAAAATGCAAGTTTTACATTGACTAGAGGAGTCTGCAAAGAAAGTTGTAAATGGGCATTTAGGGATTGGTGGCAGTCTATTGTGAAGTATCCTCTAAACATAATTGCAGCTGGGGAGAACTGACCAGAAATTAAACAAATGAGGCTGGGAAAAACATGTTCCAGAGGCATGTAATGGGGAGACTTGAGAACCGGAGAGTGAGTACCACCTTCTAATGCTAGAGAATACATTCCCAGGGGACCTTGTTCTAATGATGCCATGCACAGCTGATATAATTACCATCCCATTTCTAGCTGCACATCCCTTCTACTAAACAAGGTATGTTTACTTGATTCAATCACCCTGTTTTGATCTTTAATCTCCCTATTTTAGATAGAATTGGTTGGGTTATACTGGAAATGAATAACCTCATGTACTTTGCAAGCTGAACACAAGAAAGATTTATTTATTGTCAATACAAAGTCTGTTGTGGGTCCAGGTAGCTCTCCAGGGCTATCACTATCCATGTAGTGACTCAGTGATCAAGGCATGATTCTGTCACCTGTACTCATGGAGCATATGACCTCCTCAGTTAAAGGTCTGGGGAGGAGGGAGACTGCCTCAGCCTGGAAATGCTGCATGACATCCCTGCGGAAGGAGTACTGGATGTTGGAGAACACTAGGTACCCAATTTCTTGCCTTAAGAGCTGTTACATAATACTGCCCATTTCTGACTTAGCCCTCAACATGGCATCACTTCCACCCACTAATCTTTCTGGCTTCAGGTTAAATCATTATTTGCTTCATTTACCTCCCCCATTAGACTGCAAATTCTGAATTACTTATTGTGTCTTCTTTCCCCTTAATATACAGAGTACCTAGTATCTAGTTAGGCAGATATTTGTAAATAAATAACTGCTTTGGACAATAACAGGCATCTGGAAATTCCCTTTTTGATATTGTCCATAGTTTCTGTTTTACTGGCTATAGAAACATTCAGAAATTATAGACAGCCTGATTTCATAAGTAGTAGACAAGAAGCCGGGAGACATTTACACACCTGTAGGACATAGGTGCTGTAAATTGTCAATGACTATTCCAGTTTCTGACATTGAGGTAGTATCTCATTTATTCAAAGCACATCAGTCCTCCAGATAATATTGCTAATTTTTAAAAGATAGATTATTTAAAATTTTCCCCTATTTTTTCCTGACTATAAATGTCACACACACATACACGGTCTGACAATTAAGTTCGCGAACTCATCCTAGACAAAGTGCTACATACCTCATTGCTGAATATTACTGTGGTCACCTTTGAAGTACTCCCCTTGCTAAGCTATGAGCTAATGCCAGCATCTAGTCCACTCTTCAAAGCAATTTTGGAACTCTTTTTCTGGAATGGCCATCAGAGCTGTTATCGTATTACCCTTGATATCCTGAATGTCATCAAAATGTCTTCCTTTCAATATTTCCTTTATCTTCAGGTAAAGAAAGAAGTCACTGGGGACCGGACCAGGTGAGAAGGGAAGTTGTTCCAATACAGTTATTTGTTTACTGGCTAAAAGCTGCCTCACAGACAGTGCTGTGTGAGCTGGTGCATTGTCGTGATGCAAGAGTCATGAATTGTTGGCAAAAAGTTCAGGTCGTTTTGGTCTAACTTTTTCGCACAGCCTTTTCAGCACTTCCAAATGGTAAACTTGATTAACTGTCCAGTTGATACAAATTCATAGTGAATAATCCCTCTGATATCAAAAAAAGCTTTCATTGCAACAAGTTCGTGAACTTAAGTACCAGACCTTGTGTGTGTGTGTGTGTGTGTGTGTGTGTGTGTGTGTGTGTGTAATAAAAAAATTGGGAAGTACCTCTAGTATAAGGAAGTCTTAATTCCAGTGTTCAAAAACCATTGTACTATCATTTTGACATATTTTCAGACTTTCATCAGCACACATATTTACACAGCTGAGATGGAATAGTAAAATAGATTCTTATTCTAAATTTCTTAATATTTTGTCACAGCATTTCCACTTTTCATTAGTCTGCTAAAGCATCATTTTAAATGACTATAGCATTTTCCTTTTGTGTTTAAACCATAATTTACTGAACCATCTCCTAAAAGCAGACATTTAGATGGTTTCCAAAATCTTTTCACTACATAAAATGCTGCAATAAATATTTTAATGAATATTTTGGACTACTTTCTTAGATGAGATTCATAGAAAGAAAACAAATAAATGAAAAGGTAGGATCATTTGTACAGTCATATGGGCACAATTAGTCAATAGTTTTAAACAAACACTCAGGGATCATCAACCTGCTTACTATATTCCCAGTCAGAAGTATGGAGAATGAGCTCTAGGGGGGGTTAAATACTTAGTCTTTTTATGTAGCAGTCAAAAAAATATTTAAAAGCAATTTTTATACCATCAGCACTGTCTCATTAGGTGGGACATAATAACATGGCCAGCATTTCCACACTGCAGATTTTTTTAACATTCAAGAGAGAGACATCTGAACTCATCTGAAATCCTTCAAGTTTCACAACTACTTGAACATATAGTTTTCCCCACAAATTTCCGTATTTGCATTGGCTAAAGCACTTGCTGAAATAGTTTCCTCAGTCGCCTCTTTCTTCCATATTGAATAAATAGGCAGATCATGCACGGAATAGTCTCTAATCATTGCCAAATCCAACATTCCACTCTTCAATATATTTAAAACTTAGTTTTTCTGGCTAATAATTATCACTTTTTAGCCCTCTTCGATTTTTCCAACACTTGCAGATGGCTTGCTGTGGGGGAGGGGGGATTTATGTTTAACAAAGAAACATTTTTATTGCTCAGTGTGAACTTTTGCCTATAAAGAGGAAATCACAAATCCTGAACAAGATACAATATTAGACAGTCTAGGATGTCAGGCACCAGCTGAGAGACTATCTCAGGTGCCATCCTTAAACATCCACTAATTCAAAATGACAACTACGGTAGATATCAAGGACTTTCAGGGATTATGTGTGAATGCATAAGCATGAACATTAAATCCATACATTCCTAGGTTCCTCTGTGATTTTTTTCAGAACACATTTATAAGCAGGACAGTTATAATTATTCCTTTGTCTGGAGGAGGAAGCTAAGGCCAGTGAGGACAAAATTGTCTTGGCCAAGGTCATACAGTTCATAAGTGAGGCTGCTGGGATGAGACTCCGATTCAAGAATAGAACATTTTAGAAAGTGAATCTTCATTATATACATGAGCAGATGGAATGGAGCTGAGTAAAGACATTATTCCTGAGAATCAATGAAACATTATTATAGGTGGAAACAAGAGTAGACAAAAGAATAGGAAATCAAATCATCCTATAGAGTAATTCTTACAGGATAATGACCTCAATTCACTTATGAAGGGAAGAGAAAGTGAGCTGATGTTTTCCCCATATGCTGGCTAAAAACACGTGGAGGAGATAGCAAGCTGATTTGAATCGAAGATGTATTGCAGGGGCTGGCAGCACAATTCCTTTTCCTATCAATTTTCACCCCTGCCCCAACCTGCACCCCACAATGGATCTGCCGAAGTAGATGTCCAAAATAAATGTGTCTCAGTTGAGACTAGAATGTTATGCTGTACAGCTGAGTAGAAAAACAAAGAAGCTTTTGATGGGATCTAGTTTTTATCTCCTGGGGAATTATGTAATTGTAAATAGTATACTAGATAGGAGTTAAAGTAGTCATTATCCAGAGTGTAATACACATATTTATCTGTTCAAATGTGAGTATAATTAACTGAACAAACTTCTGTTTTTCTAATTCAAGTCTTATATTCAAATACATTGTTTCTGAGTAACATATGCAATAATACAAATTCTGCTTGGTTAAGCTTGACTGACTTTTACTGGATCCAAAATTAATTGTGTTACTGGAACTAAAAATATTAATTTTTTTTTGCTAACAAACCATGACTCTCAATTGGCAGCCTTCAGAGACAGAGCCCCATGAGTAGTTCATGAAAAATCTAAGAGTTTGTAGGGTTGCACTGTGAGTAAGACTTCATTCTAATCCCAGCTCTAACATGTCGGGCCTCTGAGGCTCAGTTTCTCTATCTGTGAAAGGGGGACACAATGGTATTTACTCTTCCTACCACCCAGGATGATGTGAGGATCTAAAATGTAAGGTCCACAAAACACTGTAGTGATGGAAGATATTGTCAATGTTGGTACAATCATTACTGACTATAGACCAGACTTCCTTCTCCATAGGTTACTCGCGAGATAGAAACGTGGTCAGTCCACTTGAGCCATTCAGGATGTATGAGAAATTAGATTCTGGTGCATGGCAAAAGGACAAACTCTTTTTCCCAAGAACTGTCCCAAACCAAAGCAGAGTTCCTAGTAGGATCTTGAATTTTTGTTTTGGTTGATTATTCTATGTTTTGATGTGAAAATGAGGAGATGGTAAAGTGGGTTAACGACTCTTAAAAAGGTGGCAGTGGCAATGTGGTTTGGCCTCAAGGAAACGTTATGGTCTATTTCAGCTCATATATATGTCTTCCTATTAATTCATTCACTCATTTATTCATTCAATGACTATTTATGAATCATTTCCTATGTGCCAATTTTGGCTTCCTTTTCACCTTTTTCATTTGCGCGCACTACTGAGCTGTATGAAGATCACTGCTTAAGTTGTATGTCTCCAATGAGACTGTGAGTTCCTGAGGGGCAGAAGATATGCCTTGTACTTTTATTCCATCCTCTATTATAATAGCAGAGTGTGAGGAAAA
The DNA here is from genome assembly GCF_001890085.2 of Hipposideros armiger. Lineage (NCBI taxonomy): Eukaryota > Metazoa > Chordata > Mammalia > Chiroptera > Hipposideridae > Hipposideros > Hipposideros armiger. Next base: position 3,411,510 of record NW_017731470.1, read on the forward strand.
TTTAAGGAGCCATTAAATAGTTATTGAGTTTTTCTTAAAGGAATCCATAATATTTTATGGCTTGATGTTTTTTGAAAGGCATTGCACGCTGGGTTTCTTAGGGTGTGGCTTCTGAGATGGAGATTGCTGGGAGTTGACTGGAGAGTATTGTTGGAAGCAATACCTATGGAAGAAAGGAGAAGGAAGTGGACGCAGCAGAAGAAGAAGATGGTGCAGCCTGGATAAAGTCCTTAGCCCATCCATGGGAAACTTGGAAGCCTGGATGGCCTTTCAGAACTTTCCTGAGTTGGGGCAAGGGAGCCAGGCCTTTATCCCAGACATTGACCAGTCATTGGAGGCAGGCTGCTTGGAGAAAGGAGAGTGACCTGAGACAAGGTGACAAGGCAATTCTAAAAGAGGGTTGTGAGCCGAGGGCTGTCTTCTGGCAGCATTCCCCGCAACTGAGGTTATAAGCTCTTAGGTCCTGAAGGGTTACCTGGCTGGCACATCACAGAGTCCATTGCTTCTTATAATTATCCTAGGAGGAAAAAAGTGAATTTTAACACTGACAATTTTTATATACCTTATATTGTTCATGGAAAAGATCATTTTTAAGTCACTAGTGTAGGTATAAAATAAGAGTTCCCCTCAAACACATATTTCAATGAAACTTTAAAAAAAAATGGAGATCAAATTTGTGTTGGCATTAGTATGTATTAGTCAGGATGGCTTTGTTTCAAATGACTGAACCTAACTCAAATTAGTTCGGGAACAGGAAATTTTATTGCCTAGTATAACGAACCCTCAGGAAAGGCAAAGTTGCAACTAGACTCCGGGGACTCAGATAGTAGTACATCATTTTTTTGTCTCTGCTTCTATCTTGATATTGTCTGTCTTCTCCCAGACTAGCTTTTTTCGCACAGCTAGAAATATGGCTAACAGCACTTTATAGGCTCATAGTTTCATCACTAGAGAAGGAATAAAACTTGATTGTCAAGTTAAAAATTCCCCTGGAAATGGTTTTATTCGGTCACGTGTTATTCATGGACCAATCAGCTGCCGTCAGAAGGATCAAGTATGATGATTAGTTCAACTGAGTCTGTCTGCGCAGCCTGAACGAATCACTGTTGTCAAGAAAGAAATTGGAGTTCTTACGTGGATAGATGACTAAAATGGAGAAAGGTGCTTTTTTTTGAAAGGGTAGGGGAAGCAATGAGTGGATAGAACAAAAGATGTCACGTTTTAGATTTCTCTTATTCCCTCCGTTTCAGTCTTACCAGACGAATTTTATGTTCATTTTTTGGCTTTGGCATATGGACCAGTGCATTTTATCATGGAAATAGACCACATATAGCTATCAGTAATTTGTTCATAAATACTAGGTTCTGTTTATTTTGCACTGAGATTAATCACCTGCTGACATGTACATGCTTTTCTTGGTTCAGAGAAATTATTTATTAATCATATTAACAAGGGAGTTTTTGAAGGGTTTTAAATGAAGACATAATGATTACATACTTTTTAGGAGGATATTTATTTATATTAGCAAATGTCACTTTATAGAAGACATTTCAACCTTTATCAAATAAACCTGCTCAGAGTGATTTATAATACTATTTTGTTGGCTATGCATCTTTATTACATGAAGACTTATCTGAAAATGTAAAAACTTTAAAAATAGTCCTTTTGAGTTCTAGTGAAAAATCTATGCCTTGAAACAAAAATTTCAGAAAGGGTAAGCTAAGCTTTTAGCTATTCTAGGGATGGAGTTACTGGTCCTATATCTACCTACTCCACTCTGAGGTGATTAGTTCAAGTCAACTGTGTTAATTTTATCCCATAAAACCAATCCCAGTGGCTGGTTCAGAAAGGAGTATGTGACGTGATATACAAGGGAAAGAGTGCTTCTATGAAAAGTTTTCTCTTCCCCTTAAAAAAAGCTGCAGAGGGGCCGGCCGAGTGGCGCGATGGTTAAGAACTCGCTTGGGATGCCAGAGGGCCCCGGTTCGGATCCCACATATGAGGGCCAGTGACACTGC
>NW_017731470.1:3413707-3449504 GCF_001890085.2 Hipposideros armiger
TGGGCCAGTGAAGCAACGTCCTCCACAACTAGATTGAAGAACAAAAATGACAGCAACTTGTCTGTTCCCCTTCCCCCAATTCCCTAGCACTGTTCCCATCCCCCCAATTCCCCAATAAAAATCTTAAAAAAAAAAAAGCTGCAGAAAGAGACAATCTTTACTTTGGACATTGTTGGGTCTTTATGTCATGGAAGCTCTGCTAATGCCACCTGTCGCCTGTCCACGGTGAGGCCAACACTGAGGGTAACCCAGCCGAGAGCGAAGAAGCTGAGTCTCTATTGGCATTATTGAATCAGTGAATTAACCAACCTTGGAACCTTCCCTTCCACTGACTTAGGACGGATAATCCATCTCCTTATGGTTTAAACCAAAATCAGAGTGTCTGTTACTTGTAGCTGCAAAATTTCTTAATAGATATAATTGCCAAGTATAAGAGAGGAGCTTATTACTGAATAATTATAGTACTGTGTGATAAATACAAATGGATTTATCAAAAGGTCAAGTTCAATATCAAGTGGATTTTGAACGACACTTCAACAAGGGGATGAAGATGAGGGGAGCATTCCAGGCAGAGGGAACAACATATGCAAAATCCTAGAATAATGAACTAGGTGTTCCTCTTAAAATCACTCATGTTAGGACAAAGAAAAGCCTGGGGCTATAGCATAGGAACTATGCACAGCTGGGCGTGATGGGTACTGAACTGGGGAATTAGAAAGCTGTCAAGGACAAATGTATCTTCTCTCTCCATGTGTATTTGGGGTCATATGGTTTCTTAGTATTGCTTTTCTGACCAGATATTCCACTCTCCTTTTGACTTATGCAAGCTAGTTACTCTGGTCTTCACTATGAGCACATGGCCCCAAAATTGTATTCCAGGCTCAATTCAAGACAATTTGTGTAAGCACCATTATGATTTGACTTTAGTTTCTCTGACTCTTGCTTGGAATTTTCCTGGCCTGCCAATGTGCTAGCCTTCAGACAGCTACTTGCCCATGGTTCAATCCTTTGTGTCGTTGGAAGACAAAGTCTTTATGATATAAACATGACACCTAGATTAACTATTTCAGTTGGCCTGAGCAACGAGATCAAATCTGTATTTAAAAATAACTCTTCCTGAAGCATGAAGCATGCATAGTAGGGGGTAAAATGGAAGGAAGTGAGATCAAATGGGAAGTTATTGAAATTCAGGTAAGAAACAGAATCTGAATTAAGACAGTAGGAGGGGGATACAAAGGAGAACGGTATAGTAAAGGTCAAGTTAACTCATTCACTCACTGACTCATTCATTTATTCAACAAATATTTAACTGAGCACTTACCATGTACCAGTATTCCTCTAGGTACAATGAACAAAGTAGACAAAAATTCTTATCCTCACGGTGCTTATAGTTTGAAGTAGGGACAGAAATCAAGGAATAGTTTGAATAAGTAAAATATGTCTTGTGTGAGATGCTGAAAGTGCTATTCCGTTATAATAGCTATTTATCAAATCACCTGAAAACTTACCATTAATGATGCTCATGGATTCTGTGGGACAACACAGTATAAGGATACCAAGAGCTTGGGTTTTCTTTGTTCTATAATGTCTGATGCCTGAGGCCTCAGCTGGAGAGACTCAGCAACTAAGGATGACTCCATAGCTGGAGACCAGGAGCCAGTGGAGCGCAGGCACCTTTACTCACACAGGGGTTGTTACTGGCTGTCCGCTGGCAATCTCAGCGGGTGCTGTTGGTGGAAGCATGGACCCGTGGCCTTTCCGTGTGGCCTGGCTTCTGCACAGCATGGAAGCCTCAGAGTAGTAGGACTTCTTGTATTGTATATAGCTCAGGGCTGCAAAGGCAAGTATCCCAAGAAAACCAGGAGGAAACAGCCTCATCTTTTCTGACTCAGCCTCTGAAGAAGCTACGCTGCAGATGCAGGGAAGAGACCTACGTGCTCCTTTTGATGGGATGAATCTTTTAAGACTTTACAGACACATTTGGAGACCACCACTAGCGCTCTGGAGAAACACTGAGCAGGTTAAAGGGATAGGAGTGCCATGGGGACATGAAGGAAGCGGCTTTCCCTTTTAATTTGCGTGGTCATTGAAGAAGCAACTTTTGACTAAGACCCAAGGGAAGTTCAGGAAGAAAAATACATTTCAGGCAGAGGGACAGCAAAGGCAAAGAACTTATTAAATGTATTGGCCAACTAGATTGGTGGGAGCTGGTGGTGAATAAAAAGGAAGAAATCTAGGAAATTTCTAGATTTCTGGCTTGAGCGTCTGGATAAATGGTAGTTCCATTAACCAGGATTGGGAACACAGAGGGTAGGGGAGAGAGGACTGAATGCAGGCTTGGACATGCTGTGCTTACTGCTTATCCAAAGTCATCACAGTGAGTGTGTGTGTGTGTGTGCGTGTGTGCGCGCATGCACACACGCGCACGTGTTCGGTAGCAAGCAGAGATTGGGAAGGAGGTTGGGTCTGGAGGACTGGATTTTGGAGTCCTCAGTATCTCTATTGTATCAGAGCCCTTAGGAAATGGCTGCTGAGGTGAGGTAAGAAGTCTGGAGAACACCTATATTTAAGGTAAAAGCAAAGGGCTTAGTATAAGACATTGAACTGGACTGGCTGGAGAAACAGGAGAGAAAAATGACTTAAAGGTCAGAGCAATGTTGAGAAAGATCTGGCAACCTTCAAATCTCTTTCTGACTGATGCACAAAATTCTATCATTTAAAACTTACTCCTTTAGTTTAAATGTTGTACTCCCTTTAGAGTTTCTCTCTAAGATATAAATAATCCCCAGCAGGGCAGAAAATTGACCCACTGGTACCTGAGTGAATGGAAGGCCAGAGGAGAGCACTTCAGAAAGGGAAGAGGATAAAAGGTAAAAATACTACAGTTGCTCAAAGATACCTTTTGTCCATTTCCAATGTCTATTAGTGTAGTGGGCAATGGTGCCTGGACAAAGTGTGTTGAGGTATCCTTGGCTTATCTTTAACTTTGAAGGTTATAATAGGTCACATGAATATTTTCTGTTCCAATAAAACAAATGATAGGGTTGTGGGTGGGGGAGGCCACACATTTTTTAAGGTTGTGACAGTCTAGTCTAATAGGTGACTAAGTGCAAATATGAACTTGCAGAACTTCAGCTACACCTAGTGGCCATGTCGTGAAAGGAACAATATTTTATTATAATATTTTATCATGGTTCTTTAGCTACATTACTTTTACATGTCAGTCAATATTATTTCTTGAGTTGTTGTGTATTGTGATATATACTTCCCTGTGTATAACTATTTTCAACTAATCTATCAGTTCGTCATAAAGCTAAGTCATTGATACCCCAAACTGGAAGAATGTGGTGGTGTAAAAAAAAAAAAAAGAAAAAAAGAAAAAGGGAGACTGTGTTGGGAAGTTGGGGAAAGGGAAAGAAATTGGCATAGCCTTGTGCCTTTTACCTGCCTGGCACCTTTTCAGTACCAGCCGACAGCATTCAGCACTTGCTCATTTCCACCCCTTCAGCATTTTATCTAGGAGTGTCTCTGAGAAAATAAACAGCAGTGATGATGGTGAGGGCCTGGAAAGAGATGTTTGAAGGAAAAAGAGCCCAAATATTTCTTGAGTGTCTGATACATATGACGTTGGAAAAATGAAGTTAATCCACAAGAAAATAGAGAGGAAACTGAAATGCAGAACTGACCAAATTATTTCCCATATGTAATACATGTGTTTAAACCACTGCATCAGCAAAGCGTGTTACATAGTCTGCACCTTACTAGTGCATGCAAGGGACATGCACTAGCAGTATTTCGTGGGTGGTAATTTTTTTGGTATTTGCTTCCAGACTGAGAAATCTCAGTAGCCAACACCAGTGGTCATTATGGCAGTGAAGGGGAACATTTACAGAGATGATTCTAACCCTTGGAGAGTTGACTGGACCAGGTCAGGTCTAGGGCATATCCCTGGGCTCACAGTTAGCTTGGAAAAAGAATAGCAAGAAATGATGTCAGCGTTTTGCTGGAGTTTTATAATACTGTACTGCAACGTTCCAGAGGAAGAAAAGAATAGGAATGGGTTTGTGTTTCCTTTATGAGACTTTGAATACACAATTAATTAAACATACATCTTCATTTTACTGATGGAGCAACTTGAGCCAACAGTGATTAAATTACTCAGCTATTTGGTTGCAGAGCTAAGGCTACAACCCACGGTTTTTACTCCTGAGCTGCTATTCTTTTTACTACAACTATTAAGGGAAGAGTTCTCTATTTCAGTAGAAGACCAAAGGAAGAGGAAGTGGGCTTACACCCATATCAAGGAAGTTTAGATAGATTGAGGAAAATTAAGTGCAAAGTAACTAAATACTATATTTCCTTGATTCTAAAATGTATATGTTTTCACAGATGAATGTTCTGAAATCAGCCTGAATCTTATAATCAATGTTAAATCACAGCCGCTTCCCGGTGGTGTGTCAAATTGTGACATGGTCATCCTTACATGGGAGAATTTAACTACTGACATCCTCATTTACTAGATTATAGAACTGACAAAACTAAGGCACTGACTTAATTTCTAAAAGTAACGATTTACTATTCAGCAATGTGTAATTCAATTAAGGGGGGGAACCCCAAGTTACGATTTAAATCACTGGTATTCTTTCATGTAACTTGAAGCATTAACAGAGTTAACAACTCTGTTAGGGGGTTAGGGAGACCCACCACAGAGGCTACTCTTGCACTGTCTGGAGCCAAACTTAAGCTGGAAGAATTTTAAAATGGGTTTGAAATAGTATAGACCCAAGACTTCTGAATCTCAAAAGAAAGGGGTATGTAATTATATGAATAGATACATGTCATATCTGTGGTAGTATACATATAATATAATGTTGTTGTTTTTTTCCTGAAGCATAGTCAATTGACTGATGATCTTACAATCAGTGGCATCTAAGAATAGAAGTAATTTGGTTTAGAACAGCAGTGTTATGTATTGGAAAGAACACTGTCTTGGAAGCGAGGTCTGTGTTGTGAGCAATTTACTTCCTCTCTAAATATCAGTTTCCTTACCTAAAATTGGAATTTTGATACGTAACTTGCAAAATATTTTGAGGATTAAATGAGATTATGTGTGTAAAGTGCCTACCACAATGTCTGTCACATGGTAGGTGCTTGGCAAAATCAGGCCAGCCGCAGGAAACTTGAGTCAGCAAAACGATTTGTTACGTAATGCTGACGGAAGGGTCAGTTTCTCTGATTTGGTCCTGTGTCGTCTAAACAATGTTTCTCACCATTTGAAATATCTATGCTCCATTAATCAAGAAGATTTTTAAAAGTCTTCTACATTATGTTTTATTAAAATAACATGTATTTAAACATTTCCCCCAAATCTATAATAATATGGAATATATTTCTTCAAGTTACTGCTCTCTTTTACCCTCTCCCCATTCTGACCTGCCTCCTGGGGGGGGGGAGGGGGGGGAGGCGGCCCACCCAGCTGAAAATCACTGATCTAAAACATAGTGTCAGACAAGGATCTGAGAAACATTTAGATGTTTATTTTAGGTTCATATTAGGAATGTGGCAGGTCAATCTGTTTTCACCTACTGGCCCCATATTCATATATTTGCTAAACACATTTAGTAAAAGAAGAAATATGGAGCTAGACATCATCCTGCTTACCCTCCCTCAAAGAATTCTCCAAAATAAATGTAATGGGGCAATGTTTACAAGGTTACCTAAGAATTTCTGTGCATTATTTAAGCACTATATGTTTGTCAGAATGGAGATACCAACTGACATGAAGCCAAGAAAAAAAAAAAAAGAAAAAAAAAGATGGGTTACCAGAAAAAGCTCTGCATCCAGATTACTTAAAGAAATCACAAGGCCCCATTTTATATCAGTCCCTAGGGAGACACAAAGAGAAAAGGCTTCAATAGCCCCAATCATATTTCCTTCCCTCTAGCATAGTGTCCCCTACAAGTGTTCCTAAAACGATATCGCCACTTGGCGTTGGCTGTCCTCCGAGGACTTTCTCTGGCTGTAGGTTAGTTTGACTTTCATTCCAGCTTAAACCTTGCTCCTCACCCAGATGTTAAGAACGGACTGGCAGGATTCTTCGGGCACTATTAACTTTTCAAAAGCCCCTGGCCTATTTGCATATCTCCTGCCATGCCCACCACACTGACCTTGCCTTATCACAAGCTCCTTGGAAGCAGAATCCCTTGTCTGCTTTGTTCTGCAGCCCAAAATGTAATCAAGGAACCAGTGCTGTAGAGGGAAGAAAGGGAAGGGTTTCCGAGCGGAGCACAATGGTGAAGCCATGGGAAAATTCCAAGAGTCCTGGGAGCCACTGTCCTCGCCCCATGTTGTGCTCTGCCGCACTAATCCTCCAGATTAGTTCAGCCTAATGAAAACCAACAACAGCTAACGCAAGTAATAATACTCGTCCACCTTTCATCTGCTTTAGTTCACTCTGCATGTCCCGGTTCAGCCAAACCGAGTTCTCAAAAAGCACCAGCGGTCTCCTGGAACTGGCTCTGAGACCGTCAGTGCTCATCTGGGGGAAAGAAGTAACTACAAGGATCCAGCCACTAAAAAGCCATGATGCATTCATAGAAAGTATGGAAGGGGTTGGTTGATATTCTCTCCTTCCCAAGGCTCATGGATTCAGTTCATCAACAGAAGAGAGCCCTATATCTTTTAGCTTTTCTTTATGCTTATAAATAGCAAAATACTGTAGAAATTTATACCAGCAGCTCTTAGAATATTTTCAGTTCACTATTTAACATTACATAAGCATTTAAATCCCCCTGTGATGGAAAAAACATTTATTTAAGGTGTCTTAAAATTTTTCAAAAATATAGGTGGGTCTTATTTACTATAAGGCCAACTAAAACTGTTTACGAACAGTACATTATTTGATAGAAAATATCCTTATATTTTTCTTTCCAATTTAAATTATAAGTATGGCTACCAGGAAAAAAGGAATCATTTCTCTCCTTGCTGGATAAAAATAGGTCAAGTAATTTAAGCCAGTCCATTGCAATTAAAATTCTGACATTGCCATTGTTCCTTCTATTCTGAGGGGAAAAGACAAACAGAATACATGATAATAGGGGTTCATCGGCTAAGTCACTTGATGTGCTACCTATTGTTCTCTTGCTTCAACTTGCCTGGGAGCTCTGATTTTGATGATAGTGGGACAGCACCAAAATGATAAATACCATCTCTGAAGCTGTGTGTAACACCTCTTTTGTGCTAGCAAAACAATATTGTTAGAGAGGAGAAAATTGCCAATGGCTTGGCCCTAAAGTCCTTGAATTCTAAATTTATTTATTTTTTTGGAAACAATGTTATCTGCCAAATTTATTTTAAAGTAAATTTTCCGGAGTCAGACAGCAACGTTCATTCTCGTCAAACATCCTCTGTCCCTTTTCACAAGATTAGAGCCTGTGGCTTGGTCACATTCCAACATAGATAATTGCCCTCTACATTCCTGGATATTCCCCTCCACCTTTCCAACCCCATACCATCAAATGCATTATTATTTGCACTTATCTCAAATCAACAGTTCTGTTGTGAAGGCATGGAGTGTCAGCTTTAACTGATAGGCTAAAGCATTGGCCATTATACTTTAAAAAAGAAAACCCCTTAGCCAATGCATATTTTTAAGTAGATGTAAATTTCAATTATGCACATTTAATCATAGGGTAAGGTCTTTGTTAAGTAAAATACTCTTATCTTCATAAAGGGTGTGTTTTTGGAATTTTCCTTGATAAAAGATTTGTTGCTCCAATATATGTTGTTTGTGTCCAGAAAGAAAATGAAGTCTTCAGACATGATAAAAAGACAAACACTAAAACAAACAAACAAAAAAACCCTCTTGAGCAAACAGCTTTCCTTTGACCTTCTAAATAAATTCCACAAGGGGGCGAAAACACCTAATGGTCCGGGCCTGCAAAGTTTATATTTCAAAGCCAGCCACCCATAATAGATTAGTGGATTAATATTTTGCTCTAAAGGATCTGGCCTTTAATGTTGACATCAATTTATAGCTATCCCAGGCGTTTACAGTAGTAAAAGTCACGGAGACCATAAACTTCACAATAGATGTCAGCCTGCTGGTACTAGTGCTGTAGCCTAGCACCCCATAAACAGAGGCGATTAGGTAACTGTTCTTCAAAGAGCCATCCATAGCTGTAACATCTTTATCAGCTCTAGCAAAGAGACCGCCACCAGGATTTTAGCAGTCACAAGGCAGGGGTACCAGTCTTCATTAATGTGTACTTATTTTTTGGACATGTTTCTGTGATGTTGTGCTGTTGCTTATCATTGATCTCTTCTTGAAAATCAAGCGTGGGGTGTCTATTTGTGGGCACAGCTTAAAGAACAGAAGCTCCCTTGTACCGTATTAGAACTTTTTGAAAAACAGCCAAGGTACAGAGGTCAAATTTCCCCATATGCTATAAGCAACTTAGGAAGCAAGACCACAAAAGGTTTTGCAAATGTCTGCCAGTAGCCGGGTGATCTAGGTCACTGTACAGGTTTCATTAATCAGGTTGTTCAAACAAGGAGTTATTTTTCTCTGCTTAAGAGACCTGCAGCTATATCACACAGAATCTGCTCAATTGTTGATCAAGAAAGAGTTTTAATGAAATAGAGATCATTCAAGTGAATGGGAGAGGAGGTTTGTATATTTGCACTGAAGAGAAATGGTGCTTTTAACCCAGCTCCTTGGTTTGAGTCCTCTGTTCTGGCAGAGAAGGGCTCAGGATCTAATAATAGTTCCTTGGGCTCTGCATCGTCACATACGTGTTCCGGTGTTAGAGCAGCAGGAGGAATTTAGTGACAGAGCAGGTGTTGTGGCTTATTCCCTGGCAGAAGAAATGGTGGAGTATGGTGGAAAGACAATTCTTCTGCTGCTTTCTTTATGAAAAAGAACAATGCCTCCAATAGCTTTCCTTTTTTTCCTGGCACAAGTGAAAAAGAACTAGAATTGTGGTATTAATATGTATGCAAACATATTTTTTCACTTGAGCCTCTGGAAAAAAAAGAAAAACTTACTGTGAAAATGCTTAGCCAGGAAGATTTACTGCTGATTGCAGATTTCATATTGACATGTCTTAGCTGAAGAAAACTTCAGCTTTAACTATTAATGTAGGAAATCTGGATCAGCTTTTAAAATGGGGTGAAAAGCATTTTCAATGACTGTGTATGTTCGGAGAAATTATTTACTTAGAACAGTTTTTAATAAGGAAGTGTCAATTATAGAGGTATAAAAAAATCCATTGGAGGATGCATCTTAATTTTAATGGCCTGCCTTGGACACAGAATTATAGAATGTAGGTGATCTGAATTATATTGAAATCAATCTCTATGGCAGGTTCATTGTAATTTAACACTTTTATATATCCTCTTCTCCTAATTTTTTAATTATAAAATGAGCTTAAAGATTAGATCTGTTTAAACAAAATGACCTTTTAAAGTGTTATTTGTGAGATTTTATTCCACCTACATTTCTTTACTTCTCCAGTAGGTTAAATACAAAAGACTATTTTTGTTTTCTTGAATGTAGGTGTGTTGCTCTTATAAGCTAGGAAAACATTAAGGGTAAACAAAAAATTTCTTCTCCTTCCAACTGGAATAATTTGATATTTTAATAATATTAATTTTTCCTTTACTTGATTATGTAAGGCAAAACTTGACACCTACTTTACTATAGTTTTATCTTCTTGATAACCCATTAAGGTAAAATTAAAATGATCTTATCCTTATGTCCTTTGCACCCAAAGCCTGTAATAGAAAAGGCTCAGAAGTCTGGAAAACAGGACATGCTTGAGAGGGAACATCTTGTAAAGACTGTAATTTGACCTTTGACTCAACATCACTGTGTAAAATTTAAATATTACAGAACAAACTAAAGTCTTAAGGTGGAATTCTGCCCCCTCTCCCTTAGAACTATAAACCAGTCAGAAGCTATTCCAGAGATTAAGCTAGAAATGTGTGCCTCTCCTTATAGCTGAGAAATAAGACCCATCACTAGAGATAGATTTATATATAATGCCATCCTCATCAATCTCACAGAATATTATTCCAATCTACCTCCACTGAAGTAGATGAATCCGGTACATCCAGAAACAATGTTTCCCCCTCCCACTCTATGAAACAAATATTTGTAATTATTTAGCATTACAAACCTGTCTATGTCTAGAGTACACTTGAATATGATGGCAATTAAGGGAAAAAAAATGCTCTTTGACAACTTTGCAGCTTCTGATTAAACCACACCAAGAGGCATGTTACAATGATAACAATGAAGCATTATGCCAATTATGTTAAATCCTGCTCTCTGCTTAAGCTCATCATGACCTGTTTTAGTATCCTGTAATTTACCCTTTGGAATGCTTGTTCTCATCAATAAAGTGTTCAACTTACAGAGGAAAAAAGAAAGACACCAAAGGGGACAACCACCCACAAATGACTTCTAGAAAACAAGTATTTCTTAACTTTTTATTGACATTGGCAAATTAAAATAGAATAAATTAACAAGTATTTTTTCAAAAAAATGTTTTGTACAAAAATACTGTCAAAATTTCCTAAAAAGCTTTCAACACAGTAGTATCTTTTCATGTACTGAATATAACTATTAGCACAGTGTCAAAAATGTTGAAGACAGAAACAAAATAAAAATCTGTGAAATGTTTGCCACTGACGACATTCCACACCCTATTATTGTCTGTACATATGGGGGAGGGGGGCAGCCAACTTGAAAGTGAACAGTATGACTTTTCCTGATCCAGAACGGTTTGGCCCACATCTGTTTAATCTTCCAGTTTAGCATATTTTTAAAATTAGTCTGTACTCAAATGCATAGTTACAAAAATGAAGCGAGATGGCAGAGTTTGTGCAGTAATATCTGCCCTTCAAAGTTCATGCAACCAACTAATGCAATTTTTCCTTTCACTCATAAATTTGAATGCAGTTCAGTCATTTGAAACCATCTACAAAATCCACAAGATTAAGCAGTTTGCCAAGATTAATATCTAACAGTTGAGCACTGGAGAAAGTGAGGAAATAAGGAGTAAAAACAAACAACAAAAAAGACCAAGTTAGCTAGATATTTCAACTACATAAGGGAGGTGAATGTCAAGGCTACAAAAACGAAACAAAAACAGAAAAAAAAAGTGGCAGCAATTTTTAAACCAATTTGTACAAGTTTATAGTTTACTTTGTTTCCAAGTTCTCAAACCTTTCAAGATCTGAAAAGTGAGATACTGTGTCTAAGGGAATGTTTTTTTAATTCACACAGAAGTTGGGGGGTTTGATTTCTTTCCCCAGGATTTCGATCGAGTCAACAGCTTACTCTGCTGGGCTGCTGTTTGCACACGAAGTCCGTCATAAAATCAAACTCATTTTGCCCCAGCCAGAGTTCAGGCAGCTCCTTGATGCGGTCCAAACCCATTTCTATCACCAAGGACATAAGCACTTCCTCATCGATGAAATCAGTGTCTATGACATTGGGCGGCAGCATTGCAGCAGGGACGTGGGCCACAGACGCGGGCATGTTGCTGTTGCTGCCGGCGCTGCCGCCGCCGCTATTGCTGCTGCCCGCACCGCCGCCCGAGGTGCCGCCGGAGCCGCCGGGGGTGCTGCTGCCTCCCGAGCCGCCGGGGGTGCTGCTGCCGCCGCTGTGCTTGGGGTTGCAATCTCGGAAGTGCTGGTTTGTCCCGTTCATCTGGTGGCCTGCAGCAGGGTGCAAATCCGGCATGTAGTGGTTGTGGGGGTAGGGGTGATGGTTGAAATACTGGTTATTGAGCTTCTGCAGCTGCATGCTGGCCGGCAGGGAGCCTCCCTGGCTGGCCACCGGGGGGCCCATGAACTGGGAGTTGTTAAACCTGGCCGCGGGGGCCAGCGCGCTCGGGGGGTGCCCTCCGTTCACAGTCCCCGGCCCCATCGCGTGCCTGATGCCGCTCGTGGCATTCATGTTGCCCGCGCCGTAGTGTATGTGCTCGCCCATCAGGGCGTTGAAGGGGTGCTGGGGCTGCTGCTGCTGGTGGTGATGGGGGCTCGGGAACTGCCCCATGCCCATGCGGTGGGCAGGGTGGTGGTGCAGCCCGTTGGTGCCGTCGGGGAAGCGCCCGTGGTTCATGGCCATCATATGATCTGCCATTTCCAGTCCTGCAAGTGAAAAGGACAAACGGTTAAGACCCGCGCCACACGTGTCGCCCACCACAGAGCACCCCACTTTTGCTCGCCTCTGCCCCCCCAAGCTCCCGGGACGGACGTCGGCTGCGAATCACCATCCCTAGGATCCCATTAGTAGCCTGTGCACCCGGACTCGCCCTCACGGCGGACCTGCCACCCACAACAGAGCCGGGCGCTGCACAAACAGCCCCTTCCCCTGCGATCGGGTGGGGGGAACCCGAGCCCATACCTCGCTCCGCTCCCCGAAGTCGCCTAATAAAGGAAGTGCCCCGCAGCCCCGCCGCGAACTTCAGGCATTAAATCAGCCCTCCTCATCCTGTTGTTGCACATCCTGTTGTTATTCCCCAGCTCCGCCTCACGCTCTTCCTCCGGGCAAACCCAGCCCTCGGAGGACTGGGCTGGCAGGAGCCCCAGCCAGCTTCGCCCGGCGCGCTTACCTTCCGTCTTTGCGATTTCCACTCCGAAGACCGAGGGCGGGATCGTCGGATCCAGAACCGGCTCAGCAGCACATAGAGGGGGCCTTCCGGGCGTGCAGGGCGCTCGCTGTCGCGATGTCGGCGCCAAGGTCTTGCAGCGGCTGCAGGGGCAGAATCGGAGTCGTTCCCTTTTATTTCCCCTCCGCTGCCCTCACAGCTCTGCAAGACCGCCGGGCAACTGCCAACAATGAGCTGTGTTTCTTAGGGCTTTGGCCACAGTTAATATACGGGATTTCAGGAAGGGCGGAGCGAGAGGCTCCAGGGCGGGCGGCGAGGAAAGGCGGATTACGGATTCCTGGGCACACTGGACGGGGTCGGGGAGCTGAGTCCCGGCAGCCAGCTGCACGTGCGCAGAGGCTGAGGCGGGCCTAGGCGCCGCCCCGCTGCACCCAGGATCTGGTTTCCTCCGGGTCCACAAACGCGGGGTCGAGAGAAAAATTGTCTCTGGACTCTTAGCCGGCAGGTAGCGCCTTCCCGGAGGGGAACAAGGAAAACTCACCGCCCCTCTCCAGCCGGATCTCCCACCACAGCTTTCCCACCCAGCTCACTTAACGTTCTGCGCTGCCTTCTATGGGAAAAGGGTGGTCAGTCAGCGCCCCTACCCTCCATAATGCTCGTTTGCCTCCCCGGTTGTGCAAAAGCCTCCCTGGTCTGTGGAGAATGGCTGTGTTTCCCCGAGTGGGCTTTTAAAACCCTGGACAAATAATGCCCTTTTCCCCCAGCGTGCTTTTCTAGGCTGTGTCTTTGAGTGTTTATAGGGGCAGTAGGTAAACTGATATCGATATTCTGCATGTAGATGCATCTTTTTTTTCCACTCCTTTCAAGGACAGGAGCTGGGGGGGGGGGGGCGGGGAGCGGCAGAGCGGCTGCAGGTGGAACGCGCGCTCGCTGTTCTGGCCTTCTCCGCTCCCTCGTTCGAGGATCCGGTCCGCTCTTTCGGGCCAGCCCGCTGCTCCCGGGGTACGTGTGCTTTGGCTAAGTTTGCAGCTAGCTCTTGGTAGCTTTGGCATCCGAGCTGAGGCTTCTCTGCTCTGTAAACAAACTCAGCGATCCTCGTCCCCAGATCCACCTTTTTGCACATACACAGTTTCTTGCTTCTGCTATTGCCCTTGATCCGGGAGGTGGGGGTGTGTGCAAACTTGCACAGCCTTCCTCCGGGCTCTGCCTGACGGTTTGGGGTTGATTTAGAAGCGATCGGGTTTGTAATTAAGAAATTCGAAGGCTGAGTAAGGCTGCTGTTGCTGGAAAAGGAAAACAAATAGATAACATGGTAATCGCTTTGTAAATAAAGTCGTTCTGGAGGTGGGCACGTAGCTGCACGTCCCGTATAGCACAGCGCGCGCACACACTGCTGGGACTCTTCTTTTTCAGTGAAATTGTTCGGTGGGGCAATAGGCGATAATAATAACCGTGCTTCCCAGTACGCGGCACGACTGGCCTCGTCGTCCATTTGGCTCATTTACTTGCAAATAAAAGCTCTAACAGGGTCTGGGCAACTACCCAGTCAGAGCTCTCTTGCTTTCTCAACGTGGGGAAGCCGAATTGTTTCCCCAACACCATGATGAAGCTGCCCCGAGCTTTTATATTGCACTTTATGTGGTAAAAGGGAGTTTAGCGCTCCGAATAAGGACTTCTGTTGCGAGTTGTTTCTTCGTAACTCCATAGCCATTGAAGACTTCCTGCTGTGAAGAGCTAGTTCCCTGCCCCCTCCCCTTTTTTCTCCCTTCTCGTTCACAAGACTTTAGACCCTATGTCTTGAGGACTGGAAATTCTTATACATTTTCCCTTTCAGGAATTTGAAAATGAGATTGAATCCTGTCTGTTTTCATCTATCACTCCTCTGTCTTTCTCTAGTTAAAATTATACATACATATATATATATATATATAATTTAATTTTTTTTACGGTCTTCCTCGCTTTCCTTTTCCAGGCTCTCCAGCATTTATACCAGTGTATGCAATAAATTTTAAACCTCAAAAATATATACCTTTTGGAGGCTTGTGCACAGAACACATTGCATTGTTGGTTGCAGTAATCCCTTATCCCCCTGTCCACCCACCACCTTTGCCTGGAGTTTGTGGACTTGTAGTTACAAAATCAGAGTCTTGGAAGAGACCTGAAGGTGCCACTTTCAAAATATTAGTCACCCCCAGACTCAAAAATTGCCAGATAGATTGTTTACTATGCTTTCTTATACCGCACTGTCTTACAACACAAGGACCAGCTGTTAAGTGTCTAATCTAAATTCCTCTTGTTACCATTAAAGAAAAATACAGCACAATCCAGCTCCAGTGGTTCTACATACTATGGGGAAATGCCTTGAAAGGTCACCTCCCCACCCCCTATCTCTTAAAGTGTGTGTGTGTGTGTGTGGGGGGGTAGTTCTGGGACCCGCTGGTTTGTTTGTTTATTCATCCATCTAATGAATGCTTCCCAAGTGCCAAGCACTTTTCCCAGTGTCTGGAGAGACAACCAAGACAGGAACTCATGGTCAAAAGGAGGTGATAAACAAACAGGCCTTGAACACACTGTGATAAATGTCACAACAGCATTAAACACAAGGACTGCTGGGAGCACAATAAGCCAGAACACTTCATCTGGTCTTGGGGGCCTTGGAGGTGGTGACTGAGTTGAGGCCAGAGGATGAGTAGAAGCTAGGCCACCCCAGGAGGGGGCAAAGATGAGAGAATCAAGATTGGAGAGGTAAACTTGGGCTTGGGTCCCCACGCTGAGAAATTTGATTGTGACCTAAAGACAATGAGAAGCAGGTGAAAGCTTGTGCACCAGTGAGATGCTCACATTTTTGCTTTAGAGAGATCAGGGCTACATTGTGGAGAATGGTTGAGAAAGTAAGGCAGGAAACAGGGAATCTAGTTTGGGGGCAGTTACAGTCATCCTGTTTATCCTGTGAAACTTGGATAAGGCAGTGGCCTATGTATGGTCTTCACACTGCTTGAGTGTTGTATTCGTTTCCTAAGGCTCCCTTAACAAAAATACCCATAAACTTTGTTTACACCACTCAGAAATTATTTTCTCATAGATCTGGAGGCTAGAAGTCCAAGAGCATGGTGTTGGCAGGGTTGGTTCTGCATGTTAACTTGATTACCTCTGTAAAGATTCTATCTTCAAATAAGGTCACGTTCTGACATACTAGGGGTTAGGATTCCAACGTATCTTTTTTGGAGGGAGACAGTTCAACCCATAACAATGTTGGAGAAACTAAATAACACAACATTCCTGCCATTGTAGAAGAAAGATACTGCCTGGAACTCTTGCCCTGGATATCCTGCTGGCCCACGCTTTCATTTCTTCATGTCTCTGCTCAGATACCACCTTAGCGAGCTCTTCCTGACTATCCTACTCACATAGCAACCTCCATCTTTGTTTTCTTGCCCTGTTTTACTTTTCTCCTTTGCTCTTATCCTTACTTGACATGTTGCATATTGAATGTTCACTGTCTTCCCCACTGGAATGGCAGCTCTCAGAGAGCAGGAACCTTACTCATTCAATGTCTAAAGTAAGTCCTGGTATGTTAGTCTTTTACTGGTTAATGAATAAATGAATGGAATATAACAGAGGTACCAAGGGAACCCAAACGAACAGCTTATGGGGGTGGTGGTCGGGCGAGATTTTCTACAGAAGGTTATTTTCAAGGCTGGGTATAGAATAATCTAGTGGAAAGGAGAACAGCAGCTTACCACTGTTGCATTGTGGCCTGTCATGGGTTTGGGCAAAACTTTGATCCATTTGGGAAGATGGCTCGCCTGGGGGCCAGAATCATTAGCTGCTGAGTTATGAAGGATGGTCCTCAATGGTGTGAACTTTTGATTGAAACAGGGCTTTTAGGAGTAAGCCTCCAGCTTCAGCTAAACCCTGAGCTGAGGAAAGGCTGACTGAAGGGCCCAGCTTCAAAAAATACATGAAAGAGTTTATACATATGTGGTGGGGTGGGGTTCAGGCTGGGGGGTGGTAGGGTGGGTCTGATTCTGTGTTTTGTACTTTGCCTAAATGACCTCACCTAATCCTCACCCTAACAAGTAGAGATGACTGTCATCACTTCAGAAAGGAGGATTTTGAGTCTCAGAGAGTTTAAACAAACAAACAAACAAACAAACAAACAAACAAACAAACAAACAACAAAACATGGCCACCTTCTCAGAGGGGTTAGGGAAAATGGGAGAGTAAAAGCAATCAAAGACAGATAGTGGTTGGGCCTTTTCTTTCCTTCCTCCCATAACCTTGGCTCTAGGTCTTAGCTGGTGAGAAAAACACTGCTGTCACTTTGTTCCACCATTCACTGGGCATCATAATGAGGCAGGATCCTCTATTTGAGCATGAAGTGTGGTAATGGTCCCTATTCTGCCACCTCCTCTTGTCTCCTAGCCTCCCTCATTCATGGGGTCTGTGATGGAATATCCTGATATTTTACTGCTCTGTAGAATAATTAATTCAGGGTAGGAAATGTTGGTGGACCCATAGTTCCTGATTCAGAAACTGTGGATGGCCTTTAGTGTCAGGGTGAAAACACACACAAGTTGTTAATAAAGCAGTCAGAAGCCCTCCAGGTAGCCTTGCATTATCTGCAAGTTGATTAAATAATGTTTTACATGTATGTGTATATGTCAAAATGATATATACATATCAGTTTTAAACCTGTGATTTGGTTCTAATTAATAAAATACAAATTCACTTGAAATTATTACTAAACTCATAGGGTTTACTGTTTTCATGTATTTTCTCCACTTGATCTTAGCCAAAAGGCCAAGAAACGATTCATGTATTTTCTCATTTGGCAGAAATATAGCCATTACCATGGTGTGTGTGTGTGTGTGTGTGTGTGTGTGTGTGTGTGTGTGTGTGTGTGAAATGTTTTTATGAAAAGGGGCTCTTTAAAATTGATGAAGTTGATACCGTCTCACTGGAGACAATGGTTAAAATGAAGATTCCAGGATACTGTTCTTGAACTTCTAATTCAGCAGATGGGGAATGGAGCCTGAGGGTCTATAGTTTTTTGAAGGCTTTCCAGATGGTTCTGATGTTTAGTCAGGTTTGGAAAGCACCAACCTTGTCTACAGGTGGGTGACAACTGGGGCTCTTCTCACAGGGATCAGGGGTGTAGCGTGAGCCTAGTTCGTGCTCATAAAGCCGTGTTGCCCTGGTTTGCTACTCTCCCCCACCCCCCATGATTGGAATCTTGCCTATCTGTGAATGTCCAAATCAGATGACATCTCCTTTTTCGCACCTTCCCTTCCGTGATCCCTCAGAGGGAAAGAATTCTAGCTATCTTGGTGCTCCCAAGACATTTTGCTCAGGTCTTCATTTATGCTTATTCTGCCCTGAGTTATGGAAATGTGTGCCCCTCTATAGCCTTCGTTGGCAGAAGTTCCTGCCAATGAGTTGGCAAGAAACCCCCATGGGGCTGCACAATGTCACACATGAGTAGCTTGTATTAGTTTGATGGGACGCCATAACAAAATACACCTGAGTGGATGGCTTAAACAATAGACATTTATTTTCTCATAGTTCTGTAGGCTAGAAGTCCAAGATCAAGGTGTCAGCAGGGTTGGTTTCTTCTGAGGCCTCTCTCCTTGATTTGTACATGGCTGCTTCCTTTCTGTCTGTGTATGGTTTTTCCTAGTTCTTCTGTCTCTTTGTGACCCATCCATATGGCCTCATTTTAATTTAATCACCTCATAAGATCTTATATCTAAATACGCTTACATTCTGAGATACTGAAGGGTTAAGATTTCAACATATGAATTTTGGAAAACACTGTTTAGCTTGTAGCACAACTCATGTGTAGATTCTTTTTAGGTACAGTAGTCCCTCCTTAACTGTGGTTCCACTTTCTGCAGTTTCAGTTACCTGTGGTCAACTGTAGTCCAAAAATATTAAATGGAAACTTCCAGAAATAAACAATTGATTAGTTTTAAATTGTGCATTGTTCTGAGTAGTGTAATGAAATTTCTTGATGTCCAGCTTGGGACATGATTCATCCCTTTGTCCAGCATCATTACACTGTATACACTCCACGCATGTTAGTCATTCAGTAGCTGGCTGGGTATTGCAGTGCTTGTGTTCAGGTAACTTATTTTACTTCATAACGACACCACAGCGCGACAGTAGTGACGCTGGCAGTTGAGAAGCCATAAAGCACTTCCTTTAAGTGAAAAGGTGAAAGTTCTTGACTTAATAAGGAAAGAAAAAACATTGTATGCTGAGGTAGTTAAGATCTATAGTAAGAATACATCTTCTATCCGTGAAATTGTGAAGAAGGAAAAAGAAGTTCGTGTTAGTTTTGCTTTTTCACCTCAAACTGCAAAAGTTATGGTTATAGTGCATAACAAGTTAAGATGGAGCAAGCATTAAATTTGCACGTGGAAGGCATGAACAGAACACATGTTCCCATTGATGGCACTGTGTTGTGCCGGAGAGCGTTGAGCCTGTATGACGTGATCCCCTGAAATGGGTGACATGAAGCCATTTACTGCAAACAAGGGATGGTCACACAGACTCAGGAATAGGTTTGGGTTGAAAAAATATAAACAATTACTGGAGAGGTGGCATCTTCCGATGAAGAAGCTGCTATCGCATGTCCAGTAGAGTTGAAGCTGACTACCTTGTTTTTGTTTTTGTTTTTGTTTTTGTTTTAGCTGAGCCATCCTGCCACCTGTTGGCAGCTCAGCGGCAGCTCAGCTTGGGCCGGGCATCGAACCTCTGTTGCTCAGAGTTCGCACTCTTGAGCAAGCTCTTAACCAACTGAGCCATTCGGCCAGCCTGAAGAAGCTGACTAAGAAGAAAGGATACCATCCAAAGCAAATCTTCATTTGCAACGAGACGGAGCTTTTCTGAAAGAACATGCCCAATGGAACTTGCATTCATAAAAGTGCAAAGGAGGCACCGGTATAAATCATAGAAGAACAGATTAACTCTGGTACTTTGTGGCAATGCTGCAGGGCATATGATAAAGGCAGGCAAGTGTACAGAACAAAGAACCCACGTGCTAACAAAAACAAAACCAGAAATCATCTATCCATGTTCTGGCAACAAAGTCAAACAGTGTGGATGACAGACATTTTGCTTATGAAATGATTCTACAAGAAAAAAGGGTGAGTACAGCAGAATGAGGTCTTTGAGAGAGAGAGACCACATTCACAGAACTTTTATTATAGTTTGTTGTTCTATTTTATTACTAGTTATTGTTAATCTCTTAATCTCTTACTGTCCTTAATTTATAAATTAAACTTTATCATAGGTATGTATGTATAGAAAAAACATAATATATATAAGATTCGGTTTTATCTGCAGTTTCAGGCATCCACTGGGAGTCTTGGAATAAATCCCCCATGGATGGCAGAACTACAGTAATTGACATTTTGATAGCCTACAACTTGAACAATAAACTAGAAAATATTCACATTGGTTATGATGTTGAATGAGGTATGTTGGAAGGAAGAAGAAAAATCCAGTGACCTTAACTAATTAGAGAAATGCTCCATCAAAAACAGGATTATATTCAATAGGAAAAACTTCAAAGACCCCATGAGGACAATAACAAATTACGTGGGTATTGCATGGGAAATTATTGGCTAGATAACAAGTTCAACCAAAAAAAAAATTATGGGTCAATGGAATGCTGCCATTAAAAAGGAAACAACTTGGCCCCTATGAGGAGTGAGACTATCACGATAGAGTTGAAGTAACCCTTTTGCCACACTTAGCTCTTCTCAGAGATTGTGGTTGGTGTGTAGCTTTACGTTTTAATAAAGAGTTACAGAAACTAAAGAAGGTTGATTTAAAAAAAACACACATTTTAAAGGGATGGGAAATGGGAATTATAATGGCTATTTAATCTGGAGAAGGGAAGGCTGACAGGTGACTTAATACATATGTTCTGGTGTACTCATAGGGAAACTAATATGGTGGATCCTTTCCAGATGTTTTCCTTTTCCACTGAGACAAAGGAAAAAAGGAAAGCATTTTTAAAAGGAGCGCTTTAGATTAGTAGTTTTCAAATTGTGTGCTGCGGAATTTAAGTGTTCTCAGCTTCGCTTTCATGTGCTTCATATAGTAAAGATTTGTTGTTTGAATTTATGTTAAAACACTGTTCTGATGTTAAGCAGTTATGAAAACTAAAGCTTTGGATAATACCAAAATCATAGAATTCTAACTCTGAGAGGGACTTTAAAAAGAGTCTTATCCGAACTCCCTCATTTTCTAGATGAGAAATCTGAGGTCCTGAGAGGTTAAGTGACTTGCTCATAAAGGACTTCCTAAACATCAGGATTTTAAAACACCAGAGCAGATTATCAGAGGGAACTAAGTCTTTCTGAGGACTTTAGTGAAACAGGATAGAGATGTGGTAAATGGTTTAGGTCAGCACTTCCCAACTGGCGTTCTGTAGCATAGGTGGGCAGATTGTAACCGGCAGTAAAAATATCTGTATCAATTTCTACTTTTTAGAAAAGTGAGAAATAAAATCATTTAAACATTTTTTTGCAGTTCAGAATGGAAGTTTGAGAGTTGCTGAGTGAGCCTACTGAGCTGGTCATATACATTAGACGACATTCAATGAGCAGACACTTCACTCAGTTCCTCTTCCTAAATCTTTCTGTCAGAAGGGTGGCTTTTCTGTTTTACAGCTTTAAGTTGTTTCAATTCTCATTCACTTATGCATTTTTTTTTAAAGATAGAAGACAAGTGGCCTGAAAACAATAGATCAATGAGAAATGTAATCATTATTATTTTGCAAATGGCTTATGGTGATGCTCAGCCCATCCAGAGGTTACATTCATATAATAAAAATTCTTATATAGCACAAATGCATAACTCTATAACAACTATTATAAAATGTATATGTAATTTATATAACAATTTATATCTATATATAATAATTGTGGAAGTATGTTTGCAAATAATTGCCAGAAATAATTTATCTTATAATAAAAACCAAAAATTATTTGTAAAACCCCCAGTTGGTTTTTAAGTACAAAATGCAAGAACTACAAATCAAGAAATTAAAGTATTTTGTGTCAATTTCTGATATGGTAGTATGTAGTTATATTTCAATCTGTGTTTAAATGTGCCTTTAGTACAAAATCTGAAAAGAATATATTGTCAATTTTGAATTTGTCAACAAATGATGTTTTTCCTTAATAATTAATTCAAGAGAAATCATACAATAGAAGTTCACTATGTAAGAAAAAAAAGAGTATTTATTTTTGCATTTTTGTGTAATAAACGTTACTAAAGGTTGGATTAAGACAAACTCCACAAAACAAACTTTAATAATATGTCTAAAATATAACATTTTATGTGACCTCTCTTTTTATATTCCATACAAAAATTTTCAACTAACCTAAAAATGCTTAAGTATTTAATGAAATAATAGTGAAGGGGATTCACAGGACAGAAATATTAAAAAATGCTGGTTTAGATCAGTCTTTCTCAAGAGTACTATATGGACCCCTTTCCAAAAAAAGAAAAAAATCTCTTAGGCCTCAAATGCTTACTTAAATTATTTTTAAAATATTTCTTAAGTATCTAAAAATAGAAAACAATGTCTGACATTTTTATGTTGACAGCTCTTATACCACTGCAATACTAGAACACATTTACATGCCACATAAAAAATACAACTACAGAGCCAATAGAAATTGAAATTAACAACATTTAAATGAAGGGTTTTGTTAAAATTAAGTCATCGCTTCCCAATGTGAATCTAGCAACAGAAATCACAGCATACTTTTTTTCAACTAAGTTCAGTCTGTTGAGGCTGTTGCTCGCCATGAAATGAAATTCCCTATTTAAACCACTGCAAAAACTTGTATACAGTGTACTATGATTTCATTTGGTTTTCACATGCTGTGAACATATCAGGTATATATTAAAACCATCTCTGTTCTTTTCTTTTTAGTGTTTAACATTTAAAGTAATGTAGCTTGCAGCCAGCGTGAGCGGCCAGCAGCCGCAGTGAGCGGCCGTCCAGAAGCCGACGATTGATCTGCCTCATCAAGGAAGAGTGCAATGATGGTGCCAACTTGGGCCAGTGAAGCAACGTCCTCCACAACTAGACTTTTGAAGAACAAAAGGACAGCAACTTGTCTGTTCCCCTTCCCCCGATTTCCCAGCACTGTTCCCCTCCCCCAATTCCCCAATAAAATCTTTAAAAAAATAAAAAAATGAAAAAAATAATGTGGCTTGGTACCACCATGGTTGTAATTACAAACCCAAACATTGAAAGATGGTCATTTAGATGAGTCACGATGTGCTTGTAATAATTTGTTAAAAATTACCAACAAAGTGAAAACATTAAAATTAAAGATTTCTGGAAGAGAAAAAGAGAAACCCAAAAAATTATTTAAGGACTATCAAGGGTCCTTCACTGCCAGTTGAATAAAAACTGATTTTGGTGGTATTCAGTCTTTATTATTATAAATACTTTGGGTCATATCATTGATTATTTATAATAATAAATAATTTGGATCAATGGCTGAGGCAAGAGAAGGAATGGAGAGTTTAAACTACTGGGAAGTCTAAATGTTAGCCAATTCCTTTTAAAAATTCAGATTTCTTTCCTATATCAAATTAATATATGAACCCAAAGTTGTCTGCAGATTCAATCTATTACTTGTTGGTTCTTTAGTTCCTTCTTTCATTTATTTAAATGCCTGTGTAATAACTAGATAAGAATGATTGGTATTAGCGTGCCAATTATTTGTATTTTGAATGGTATTTTCTGCAGTGCTTGTAGATACTTCAGTTCTTTTAAGTATTTTAAACAGTCTTGTTCACACCACTAATTTGTAGTGAGCAAGGGATTTCTAAGCTAATTTGATGTGCAGCCTAGCTTATAGAATCAGTAGGTAGGGGTACCAGACACACACTCTCAGAACTTTGAGACAAGATTATCTTCTGGGAGTGAAATAAAGGAGCGTAAACTTGTATAAGATCAGCATCTTTAGCTGGAAAGCCCCAGCTTCATAGGCCTACTGGGTTCCTTGAGAGTTAGTAGCCCCAAGAATTCCAGGCATGAAAAGGTCATACCTCCTGTTGTAAATTAATTCACTCCTCTTCATCAGCCTCTTGTGGTCTGATGCGTGTGGGAGCCAGTTCAGCTCTGGAGGAATGGACCAGCCAAGCTGAAGACCAGGTCTTTAGTCTGTGATGGCATCAAAGGAAAGACACACGTGTGCTGACCGAGGCTCCTGCCTCCCTCTCTTCCCCGTTATTTCTGTACTAAACTACAGTGGGTCTGAAATTCAGAATTGTCAGAATCCTACTTACTGATATTGTAGAATGCCTTACGATTCTATGAAACTTTACTGTGATTTTTGCTCCAGACAGACGAGCCCCCCCCTTTCCCCCCCATTATTGCCCCCGTTATATATAATGCCTGTGATTTTCCTTCACGGTTCTTCTTACAATGTGTAGTTACACATTTATTTTGTGACTCATTGATGACTGTCCCCATGATGGTAGGGATCACACTTCTGTCTTATCTCATTGTCATAGCATTGTATTAATGCAAAACAGGACCTGACTCAGAGTCTGTGATCATGAAGCTAAAAACTCGAATTCCTTTCACCTGTATTACAGTTAAGTAATTGAGATCTAATTTTAAAACTTCTTTAAAAAAATTGAAAATGTTTTCCAATCATCTGGTTTACCACTTTGTGGCCCCTCTAAAATTTTTCTCTGTAAGTGCTAATCTATGCTAAATAATTTAGAAAAATCATTTATAAAATTGATTAGTGCTTATATTTTCAATTTTTTTTAGTTCTTCTTTCCTTTACTACCTTCTTGAGATTCCAGAATTTTCCCAATAATTTAAACTCTTCTCTAGGCCACTACTTCCTGTATTTTTTATTGCCTTTGTGGCTCCCTCATAACACATCACCAGGAGGAAGAGAATTCTGAAAAAAAAAAAAATCAGTTCTCCACCTGGAGGTAGGGGCTCATCATCCCTGTTTCTTTCCACATTTACAAGGACTTTATAGAAGTGGACCCAGATAAAGATGAACCCACTGCAATGTGTTTGTGTGTTCCCATATTATCTGGTACCATGTTGGAGCATAAGAATGCTTTTTATGAAATGTTAATGTAGATATAAGTTCCAGAGCATCATAGCATCAACTAGTTGTCCTTTTCATGGCCTTTGTTGCTTAACAGGAGACCTCCTTGAAAAGAAGGTAGAAAAAGCTAAGGCAGACGCAAAATGTCCAGAGTTCAATGGGCTAGATGAAGTCTGCTATCTGAAATCTTAGGTGATTAGATAAAGGTGCAAGAGCAGAATCCACAAAGTGAAACTCATTCAGCCAGCTCGAAAAGAGAACAGTATTCATATACGTCACCACCTCCTTTCTCTCACCGCCACCATCACAAACTCCTCCAGGCTGGGAATCATGACTTATTTTTCTTTGTGTCCCCAAACCCAGCACAGTGTGAATTCATAACATGGTTTCCATGATACCCAAACCTATTCCCTTTTCACTATACTTGGCTGATAGATATTGATTTAGGGAGAAGAGGTTTTGGTATATAAAATTTTCTCAGGAAATAAAATAGGCTCATCAATAGATCAGAAACTGTTTTATATCTTTAAATAAGGACTTGAAATTAAATGGAGGACAGAAACTATATTCTGATATATTAGTTTGATAAACAACAAGCTGGATTAATTTGCTTCACAATACGCTTTTTAAAAGTATTTTTGTAGTAGGGGACTCTCAGTAAGTATGCTTAGGTATTACAGAAGTTCACTGAGGTTGGAGTCTGTACCCTGATCAGTTACTCGCTGATCATCAGCATTGGTAGTTCTCTGTTTGCTTCCTTCTTTGCCACCAAGAGTGTACAACTGAATCATAATGGTAGTGATTCAACCCATTTGATGTAGGTGTGCTGCTAAAAGTGAAAGGGCCTAGGCAGCTAGAGCTAGAAAGTTTTCAGTTGTCTTTAAACTCATCACATTACAAACATCTCAAAAATCTTTACTTAAGTGTCCACTGATGGATACAGGATAAAGAAAATGTAGTGTGTGTATATATGTGTGTGTGTATAAAGAGGAATATTATTCAGCCACTGTAAAAATGAAATCTTGACATTTGTAACAACATGGATGGAACTTGAGGGCATTATGCTAAGGGAAATAAGTCAGACAGAGAAAGAAAAATACCATATGATCTCACCTTGACGTGAAATCTAAAAAACAAAACAAAACAAAAACCCTAATATATACAGAGAACAGATAGGTGGTTTTCAGAGGCGGGGGGGCGGGGTGGGGTGTGGAGGATGGGTGAAATGGGTAAATGTGGTCAAAAGATACAAATTTCCAGTTATAAAATAAATAAGTCATGGGGATGTGATGTATAGCTATAGCTAATAATACTGTATTTTATATATGAAAGTTTTTAAGACAGCAGATCTTAAAAAATCTTCTCATCACAAGAAAAAAAAATTTGTAACTGTGTGGTGATGGTTGTTAACTAGACTTCGTGTGGTGATCCTTTGCAATATATACAAGCGTCAAGTCATTATGTTGTACACCTGAAACTAACATATTGTTATATGTCGATTATATCTCAACAACAACAACAAAACCCTGGAGGAGTTTAGTTAGTAGCTGGTGCAGAATATATGACTATAAAATAATGGGAAGGTTTTCACTAGCTACATGCAAAAATATGCCTGATTCTAGTCACACCTTGAATGCTGATGGTAGAATTTTTGAAGTAGACTCATAAGAATAATGGAATCATAGTAAGTTACAGATGGGAGAGCCCAAGATCACCTGTATGAACTGTCTTGCAGTGTTCTTGCCCTGTTGTGTATGCCTTGTTGACAAACCTGAAGGAATCAACCGTGCACCAGCTGGCACTAGAGAAAACCTGTTGCCTTACAGCTACCTCCACGACTGCCCCTGCTGCATGAGCCCCTGACCCAGTTGGTCGTGAGAGAGTGTCTCAGCATTCCTGAGACCCAGTGGAATGATATCGGTAAAGCTCTCTCGGGGAGTGTCCCGGCAGTCCTGGGACGCGATGGAATGATATCGGTCACCTCCCCGGTATGGAAGGACATAGTAACAAAGTGTCCTGGGGGCTGTGCAGTGACGTATGAAGGCATAGCATTGGTTGGAATACAATGGGGATAGGTTAATGGAAAACAGCCTTAAGGCACACAACAACGGATCTTTGAAAAATGACAGTTCCACTTCCTTGTAAGAGCTCAATAAAAGCCATGCGTTGACCCAATTCGGGGCTCAGTCTTCCAGGCTGGGTCCCTTGGTCTCGCTCTTATATGACTCTTGTCTCTTGTACTTATTCAATCTGCATCGCCCTCTCGTGTCCCATTTGCCCTTGCCACGCAGGATGTGACAAAAACCTACACGTAGCTAAAGACTTCCCTCACCGTACAGACCAAAGACTGCCATCATGAGACTCCCAGGGTTATTCTTAGTTCTCTGGAATCTCTAGAAAATCAAGCCTCTATCAGAACTTGAGCCAGAGCATAGGTGTGGGTGGGTGTAGGATGGGGGGTGATGGCTGCGAGTGTGCTCTGAGGCAGGAGGCAGATGACAGATCAGGGACCCCTATTTAGACAAAGGTGCGGGACCAGTTCACTGATAATATCTTGATGCTCTGCTTTCAGGTTATTTCATGAGAACTGTTTACGATAGGCAGAAGCACTGGTTTGAATACTGGGGTAGGTGGGGGAAACATGGTGCTATAGAAGGTGGAAAGCAGGGTCCATAACTGCAACACTTGGAGGCGACATTACAGTTCTGATTT
Source organism: Hipposideros armiger (assembly GCF_001890085.2). NCBI lineage: Eukaryota > Metazoa > Chordata > Mammalia > Chiroptera > Hipposideridae > Hipposideros > Hipposideros armiger. Next base: position 3,441,156 of record NW_017731470.1, read on the forward strand.
AGGTGAAGACTGCTCAGTAGACAAACAGAATCTGAAAAAGAGAAGCGCCTAATATGGATTACACAGACAAGTTATCCAGGCATTTCTCTTAACCTGATTGTGTCCCTTATCAGTGCCGGGGAGACCATTTGGTCATCTTTCTTTCCACACTCCCTTGTTTATTACAAGGGTCTTTTAATTTTCAGAACGTAGAGGTGAGGTAAGGCATCACTGGAATTTTGGAGTGTAAATAGACATAGAGTTCACCCTTTGACAGTGAGTGAAACTAGGAATGGCCACACATAGTGTGTGAGATTAGCTATCTAGAGAAATAACTCAAGGGATTGTCAATACATGTTTGGCTGGGGTGAACAGGGATCACCATATCTAATCAAGGTGACCAGGCTACGAGTCTCAGGGAGTCACTCTTAGGAAAATAGAGCAATAAAACCACTTTGGAAAAGCCACAGAGCAACACAAATGATTAGAATCAACTATGAAAGCTGACATCTATATGATTTGTCTGAAGAAAGAGGTGACGACGGAAGGCAGATGATCAGCATGGAATCTAGATGGAATGGAGTCTAAAGGGCGAGAGTTTGGTTGTGTTTATCCGCCCTGGACAAAAAACACACAGGTTTTTGTCCCTTGAGAAGGGTCCTCTACTGTGTGGGAGAGTTTGTTCCTTGGGTTTACCATGGCCTCTGTCAACTATGTCCCATGATCATTCTTCTCCCTGTTCTGATTTCATGTCTACCAAGGAAATTTCTGACAAATAATTCAGCTTGTAAGAATCAGGAGAGGGTGATAAATGCAAAAAGACTTTCTACTTGGTGGATATAAGTATTTCAGCCACTGTAAAAGCATGTGCCTTTCCCATTAAAAATTAGTAAGTCCAGGGATGAATATATATTTTATCTTCATTTTATTTAGGACATGTCAGACTATAGAGTCTGCTAAGCACTTAAAAAATTGAATTTTTGTACCTGAAAGCTAAGAATCATATTCTACAACACAGTGATCCCTACCCAACTATTGCCCCCTGTCAATCAATTGGACCCCTTCTAGGACATAGAGAGACAGCTCATTCTCTATGAAGACTACCCCTTTTCTTCTGATGCCCTTAATGTTAGTTTATCTCAAGCTTGGCTGATTTCATCAGCCACCATACTCGTAATGCTCTTCTGGAAGCTTCCAGACTAGCAGTAGTGACATAAGCTTCCTAGTGCCTTTCAATATTTCTCAAGCTCTAAGGTTGCTTAGGCTATTTGAAATGTTCAGTTGGTTTTACTTTGAACTTACATATTTCAACTAATATTGGTAAAAGTGGGAACCTCCAGTTGATCAGAAACTCTAATTGGCAATTATATATTTTATTTAATAAGAATAGGAAAGTTAATTATTATTATTTTTTCTATTGGTTAAGAATCCTCCCTTACCACCTTCCCCAAAAATAATCTCTAAGGGAGAAAAAAAATAAAAGATTTCTCTGGTGATGGCTTTTGCGGTCATCAGCTGCCACACTGTATTCTCCTTCCTTAACCACACTGTGTCTAATGCCTTAGAAATAGAAAAAGAGTGTGCCTTTGGGGGAGAAAGAAATAAGGAGAGAGTCTACACTTGCTGAGTGTCTGTTATATGCCATATAGCATGCCATTGACTACCATAGATTGTCTTATTTAATTTTAATATCAACTCTGAAAAAGAAGGTATCATCTGAGGCCCAGAGAGTCAGATGATTTCACTGAAGTCACTCAGCTGCCAAGTGGGAGAGCTGAGGTTTCAAATGAAGTTGGTCTGACTTCACAGTTGAAAGGCTTTCTACTATTGCTTATTACCTTTAAAAGACAGTGGGGTGGAATGGGACTCCAGACCAAAGTTAAGCTTTGCAAAGCAAAACTCCAAAATCCAGAAAAACGATCCAAAAGTCTTTAGCCTTTGATCCCTCTTTTCTCCGCTTTGAGGGAAGGACATAATAATCAGCATTATCCTGGATGGAAAGGAAGGAGATATTCATTCCCCTTCTTCCTCCTATCTTCTACCTTTGAATTTTGAATGAAAGAACAGCTTTTCAAAAGATACAATAAGACAGAAAAACCTTAACACAAGAATAAACAGCAAAAGATAAACACCAAAGGAGGAAGAACAATGGGTAATGATATCAGTAGACCCTAGGGGAAGCAAATTTTCTCAGAGCTTCCTGGTAGCCAAGGCAAAGGGAGAAATATCTTCTGTTCCATGGCTTTCATTGTCAAATAAGGAAAGGACTATTAGTTCATTAGGAAATATGAGTTTTGTTTTGTTTTAGCTTAGCTCTGAAAGAAGTAATCCTAAAAGGGATATTAAATAACATAAGTGAGAAAACTCTAGAGAATAGTTTTATTTAAAAAAAATTAAGCTAAGATAATTTTTTGTCCATTACAGATATCTCTGTGACAGACAACCAGCAGAGAGGTGAATGTTTATGTTCTGTTTGTTTATTCAGTATGGCACAGTAACTTTTCATGTGTTGATCAAACAAAGTCTTCCCTTTAGAATCTTCCATGGCGTCCTTCTGTGATGTCACTTAGAATATTTCTACTATATGTTTATTAGTGTGAATCTCTTTATTCCTATCCAGCCACATTTTAGATTGAAAATTCCTAGGACTATGCTAGCTTCTTGTACTTTATAACACACACACACACACACACACACACACACACACACACACACCACATACACCACATACAGTATGAAACACATAAAGGATCTTTCCATGGGGACTAGATTTTCATGTTTTATACTTTTAAAAAAACCTACAATCAATGCCTACTTGCGAAAACAGCAATCATGCAGGACATGTGAATTTTATTCATTAAACCATAGCTCTTACACCTGACCTCTGACCCATTGATGTATTTGTTTCTCTTCTCAATGAATCTCTTATTTATGCTTTTAGATTGAACCATTCACGAGTGTTTCTCTTTGTGCTTTCTTTCTTTGTGCACATGTCAGAAAGTGAAACTTCCTACAAGGTTCTTAATTTCGACTTGAATAATATATTTCTTCTTTTTCACATTTATTAGAATCATGACTATTTTTAGCTATTTTCCCAGCTTTTTTCTATTTATAACAGCTTTTCAGTTGCATTGCTACTTCTACTTTCTTTGAGGACAGTTTCTGCATCCATCAATGTTGTGTCTCTCTGATATAATACAGGTGTATACTTTGTTTGTTTTGTTTTGTTTTTGCATGTAGAGTAAGCTTTACTGAAGTTTGCAGGGAAACCAAAGGGGACATTATATTGAAACAGCACAATAAATTTACAGCTAATTTCTAACAAATTTTGTATGACTGTGATGAAAGCAACTGATGCAAACACAGTATAGAGGAGTCAAATTAGAGAAAAATTAACTTTCTATTATAGAAAACTAACTTTCATTGAAAATATAAAAAGGTATTTTTTAAAAAAGATACAAAAATTGCCAGTTTTCCTAAGTTGACCCTTTTAGGATTTTTCATTCCAGTACTTTTCAGAAGGGCTTTCCAAGGACTCCAGAGGAGGTTGGGATGAAAATACACAAGCCTCTCCAGAAAGCCCTGTACCTTGAACTTGCATTTGACTGGAATTGCTCTGTGGGTTGCTTCTAACTCCTTGGGCTGCGTGCAGCTGCCTTTATGCATGCCGATAAGATGAGTCCAGTACCAAATGATCACATCTGGGTGGTCTTCGGTTTGGGAAAGCGCCTCAGCTGTTAGTTAACAGGCTGTGAAAAAACCATTTGGGCAAAACATACCATCTTCAAATATGGCACTTTGCTTTCCACTCTTAAGTGTCCTTCCCTTCCCTCTAAATACTTCCTCATGTCCCCACCCGTTGTCTAAGAACTTTTATTTAAAGCTATTGGGACTTTCCCTTTCTAGGTATCTATCCAGTACAATTTTATTTTTTATGGTGCATTCTTTTAGAGAAAGGGGAAGACTGAGGAGAGAGCTGTGTTCCTCGTGGGCAGAATTTGTCTTACATCATCCTCTCAAGATTCCCCAGCTTTGGTCGGCTCCTTTTTCTGGTTTACAGCTCTCAAGCTCCCCATCTCCCTTGGCGGCCTTGTGTTAGCCTGAAGTCAGAGATTTCTGGCAAAAGGCACTTTGCAATATGTACTTTTCTCAAAGCCCAGCTGCTGGGGGTGGAGATCAAGCTGTGAAGACCCTGCTCTGTTGGCGTTCTTGTCTGGCGTGAAGAATTGTCTTCCACCAATCCCCAAACGGGTCCTGGAGTGGGAAACTATTTTTCAAGGTGCTCGTGCATATCAAATACTTCTTAGAGGCTCCTTCTAAGCTTCTTCTACATTTCAAAGAGGGTTTATTTATCCCATTCGTTAAGTCAGCACGTTTAAGGCAAAGAGGCTTTTTACAGGTGCAGATCTCTTTAGAAAGGACTTTCTATGCATTGCCCTGTGTTGAGCTGACAAAGAAATTCCCTCACTGGCTGCTATACTCTTTCAAAAGATGCTTTGTTGCTCTAAGGAGAAAAACAAATACTTTAGAAAGAGAAGTTTTCACAGAATATTGTAGACCTGGTGTGAGTGAATGAAACTAATATTTTTCTTCACTTAGTGGATTCTTCTTGGCAATCACAGTTATAAGTGTGATCATTTAGTGACACTAAGCTTGTTTGGTGCCATTGCCACCATTTCCGAGTTAGTCCTATGCCTCCCAGCTCCCTTTTCTCCAACCCTTCTACACACTACTGCTAACGTGATCTTTCTCACATAAAAATCATAATGTGACTTCTTATTTCCCACTTAAAATTCTTCAAGGACCCGCAGGAGGCAACACCACCTTTTTAGCATGGCAGAGAAATTCTTCAGGCCCTGGTCTCTGCCACCCAGCTTCACTCTCCCACAATCAGTGTAGTTTCTAAGCACAGTAGAGCACCAACATGTGTTAGTACTAGTTACTAAGTGCTGGTATTTTATAGTGCCTGTTGATCTTCTCAATGACTTCAAGAAGCCGATGGCCGGCCGAGTGGCTCAGTTGGTTAAGAGCTCACTCAAGAGTGTGAGCTCTGAGCAAAAGGGTCGCCGGTTCAATTCCTGGCCCGAGCTGAGCTGCCAACTGTTGGCAGGATGGCTCAGCTTAAAAAAAAAAAAGAAGAAGCTGATGTCCCCATTTACATGGGAAAAATAGAGGCCTAGAGAGGTTAAGTAACTGTTGGGAAGTCATCAGCTTCTAAGTAGTAAAGCTTGGAGTCCTCCTATGGTCTGATGTCAAAGTCTGTGGGCTTAACCACTACACTACACTGCCTCTTCTTCTACATTGCTACTTGTTTCTGCACACCTCATTCATTCTTCCTCGTGATGTATATAGCCTTTCATGTTCTATTTCCACTTCTTGGAAAGGCCTACCCCATTTGTTCAGTTGGCTGGCTCTTGCTCCACCGTTGCGTCTAGCGTCTCGGCTCAGTTACGAACTTCTCTGGAAGCTTTCCCAGGATCCCCAAGGCAGTTAGGAAATGACATCTCTGCAGCCGTAGCTTCGAATTAGTGTGTGCAGTTAAGCCTGTATGAAATTTTATAGGGTTCTTTACATCTCTGTTTCTCTGACTAGACTGTGAGCTTTTTGAGGGTAAGGTTTTTGTCTTTGTATTCCTAATGTCTACTGTAGTGCCTAACATGTGACTGGTAGGTGCTCGATAAATTCTTGTCAAATGGAATGGATGTAAAAATGGGTGGATGAGAGTTGGGGGAATATAATGCATGCAAAGTTTGCTTATTCTTAATCACCCTTTGAAAGTCCAATTTCTGGTGCAAAAGTTTCCTATCAAAGGTTTCTGCATCCTTTAGGCTCCGTGAGGATGGTAATGGCCTCCTTGAGCTATTTTCAATATTTCAAAAAGGCTAAGAGAAACCATTATATTAACCTGAGATCCGTTCATACAGGCTAAATAAAATGTCAAGTTTCTTTGCTTTTGGCTAAAATCATATCAGTTTGGTGTAGTAACAGAGATTTTCTCCTAATAATCAGAAACTCCAATTGGCAGAAAAGGCTATGTATGATTAAGAAAACAATAAGAAAAAAGATCTGTTACTTAAGTATTGCTTATTTAGGGGAAACATTTTTTCAAACATTGGAATCATAGGGGCAAGCTAATAAAAGTGATCCTTCATGGTACAAATATGGGAAAGTCTCAGCTTTCATAAACGGACTCATGTAGTCCACAACCTTCTTATCTGCACAGAATCTTCTTTTCAGAAAGCTGAGGAAATTGTGATTGGGCAAATATGGCTTCTCTATTGAACTTTTTTTTTTTTTAACTTCTCCATTGACGATTGGATGTAAGAGTGATCTGGTTTCCTTATCAGCCATCCATGGATCATCAAATTTAATATAGTTTATTGAGCTGAATTTATGTTCTTTTCAAAAATTTTATCATTACTGTCTTCTAAAATAAGAGACAGAAGAAAAATAAAAGATAAGAGAGCCAAGGAGACAAATGAGTTTTTCTCTCTTTCCTATGGCTCATGGCCAGTCTATTTTGGTTATGAAAACGGCCAGCAGGCTTCATTATTGAAACAAAATCCAAATCCTCGATTTGTCAGATTTTTACTGACTTGGTCTGTAATACACCATTATTATAAATTATTTCATCCCTGTCAGTGAAAGCAAAAGGTCCTTCATTAGTAGTTCTGGCGCTGTCACAAACCTTTCCTTCGGCTCATTTGGTCTTATGATTTATTATAAAATTTATAGTGTGTAAACATCGCCATAACCTTTGGAGTAGTAAACTCATCAGACCTTTTGTAATATCTCCTCAGTCCCTTGTGTTGGTTGGCTGACGTATCTTCCTAGGATTGTAAATAGTCTTCCATTTGTTGCTTACCATCATTTATAGATAAGACTTCTCTTTTCTTCATTTCTGGACTTCCAAAGTCATAGTAATCAAGCTTCATAAAAGTTAGCAATCAGGCTGTGATATCTGCAAGCCCAAATTCCCTTCCATCTGAAGTGTAGCCATTATCTGTCCCTGTGCTCTAGTTCATCTTCCAAAGAGAAGCTGGAGTTTTCGATTTAAAAGCCAAATTGGATCCCGTTAAGTCCCCTGATTAGAAATCTTTGAAGGCTCCTCATTGCTGACATTTCTGACTCCGAGTTCCTTGATGTGGTGTTCAAGACCCTTGACAATTTGTCTTCAAGGCTAACTTTTCAGCTTCAATGGCCACCAGAGCCACTGAGGCTCTTCCCCCGCCAACCACCGTGGATGTTTGCCTTTTTCCAATGTGGCATGCCCTTCCAGGCCTAGAATGGTTTTGCATTCTTGTTCAATTCAAACTCATCCTCCAAAGGTCTGTTCAATGCTGTCACTCCTGGGAGTGTTTACTCAGTCTTATAGCACATATCTTTTGGTTTGTCTTATAATTAGCTGTTTCTGCGTCTGCCTCTTTCATTCCTGTGAGCTCTTTGAAGACAGGGGTCAGGTTTTATTTATATTTGGATCCTCAGAGCCAATGGCTTCCAATCACTTGGAAGATCATAAAACTTATCTATCAATTTGAGACACTTTTGAGAGTGCTAGGGTGCACTGTGAATAATTACATTGGGGTCACAGGTATAAACTGGATTTACATAGGCAATACAGGACGTATTGTCCCCTTACCCATCACTCCAAGCCTTTCAATGCCCCTGCTTTCACCTACTTTTCAGTTTTATCTTTACCCAATCTCCTTCCCTGCCACCCAGCCAATATGAATTCTTTGCCCTGGTCTCATCAAAGTGTCTTGAGCTCCATGACAGTTTTCCTGCTGTTGCTATCTCTCTGCTATGTCCACCTGGAACATTCTTCTTCATCTTTCAAAATTCTCTTGTGTGTAATTCTTCAGAGAAGCTTCCCCTGATTTTTCCCAGGTTGGATTAGGAGTTCATTCTGGGATGCTTGCCAGCAATAAGCATGCACGGGCTTTGTTTACACCAGTTTGCTTGCTTCCTTGCCTTGCACAGTAGGGTAAGTTGGAGCTCCGTGAGGCAATGATTGCCTCTTATTCATCTCTGGTTTCCAATAGCCCAGTACTGTTTTAATAAATGTCAGTTGAATTAAGCATGACTTTGGAATTACGGTAGCTTTTAGGTGGCAAACTTATTAAATTGTTTGTAACATCCCCCTTTACTATTTAACACATATTTCCGGGAATAAAATTGTTTTTACATGTTAATAAGTGCTACATTACTAATTGTTGAAATTAATACCTCTGATACTAAATACCAAATTATGATTTTATTTGAAATGTAACTGATCTTTTGGTCTTTTGCAACTTTTTTTTTTAATAGTTCCTGTAATCTTCTAGAGAGCATTCTGGCTTTGAAAAGTTTTGAGGGAATATCCAGGATCAA
>NW_017731470.1:3449847-3542254 GCF_001890085.2 Hipposideros armiger
CAGTGTCACTGGCCCTCATATGTGGGATCCGAACCGGGGCCCTCTGGCGTCCCAAGCCAGTTCTTAACCATCGCACCACTCGGCCGGCCCCAGGATCAAATTTTTTTGAAGAGTGTCAATTCCACATGAAAAATCTTGGAAATTTGGGGGGAAATTCTGTGTTTTGTGTGACTCAACTAGAAAACAAAGTGAATTTCTCTTTACCTCATAATTATTCTGTATCTTTGTGGCTTAATTTCAGCCAGGCTTCCTAAATCCTGAGCATTTGAGTGATTGAAATTTCAGAAAGAGCCTTTGAAGTAGAATAGAAAGAGGAGAGACCTGTTTCCTATCAGAAGAACTTGGGAATCACCTCCATGCACTTTTCTTGGGAAAAGACACCTTCTTTTTCTCTCCTTCCTCCTGTTTTCTCCCTTCAATGCAAGGCCAAGAAGTGACCCCTTTGGCATAGACAAATAGTAAAATAGTTCTGACGTGGTACTAGATCCAGAAAAGGGGTACTTAGAGAGGTTCATGGGCTTTTCCCACTTCTTCCTCATGGCCTGTGGTTTCTCTCATCTATGGGAACACTCGTGTGGGATGAGTGAAATTACTGAAATCTGCCACAATCTTTGAGCACCTAGCACTGTCTGTCACACTGTGACCTGCTCGCAAATATTGCACGAAAAGGAAATGAAATCATACTTGGCAGTTTTGGTGACGAATTACATCTAGTTGAGGTTTTTGAAGTTCATAAATCTTGGCCAAAAGATGAGCAGAGTAGGAGAGAGAAGAAAAAAATGTGTCAGGATAGAGCACCCACAGAGAATGAATACTGACTTTGGAAGAAATTTCCAGAATTTTCATTTTTCATTGCTTTCATATAGTCCCTCAGATTCTTCAAGATGTTGCTTCTACTCCTGCCCCTTGCACTTTGTTCTTTTGTTCAGTTTATTCAGGACATACTTGAAAAGTGCTTATTGTGCCCAAGGTATCACCAGAGGCACTGGGAAAACAGATGAAAGATACGCCCCCTGCAACTCGAGAGCCTATGTTCTGTTTGTCCAGATACTTGGTTAGTGATACCCTCCATTACAAGCCTTTCCTCAGCATACGTGGTTCCAGGACAGGTTATCCTGGATGCTTTATGAGTTCCTTTCCCCCAAATAACAATGATAATTCCACAAGGCCCAATTAGTTCGGAGATTAGTATGTCCTGGGTGCTGTGCTAAACACTGTACAAATATTCTTTCGTTTAATCCTCATATCAACTGAGGTAAAGATAATTTTTAGATGAAGAAACTAAAGTTGAAAGGGGCTAAACGACTCGTGTAAAGTCACCCGGCTAGTAAAAGTGTGGATGGCAGAGCTGGGATCTGTGGGGCTCAGAAGCCAACTTCTCAGCCGTTACCCGATTCGACCTGCACCTTAGCCTGCCTGCCTCTGGCAGAAAGTGTTTAAAACCTTCCCCATCCCCATGCCCCTGAATGAATACCATGCCATTTATGGAAACTCTCCAGGGAGGACTCAGGAGCATGAAGACCCCTTTCTGAACACTCAGAGTAGGTGATGTACTGCCAACAACCAAAGGCATTGAGAAGACGTTTTCTCACGGGCCCCTTCCGCTCCCAGGTCCCTCTGCTGTCCCTCTGCTGTCCTGCTCTAGTTGGCTTATTGCAGGTGTTCCATTATACAACGGACTGCCCTGGTCACTGTCCAAAGACAGTCGAAACCATAGTGCCCCTTAGGGCAACTGGACAGACACAGGTGACTGAATTATGGGGGGTGGTAGTCAGCCTTCAACGGAAATCCCATAAGAGTTCATATCGAAACAGACTTCTATTATACAGTCTCAGATAGAAACGAGGTAATGTAGATTTTGGCAGGAAATTATTATTTTTGACTGATTCTCAAACACACAGTTTATGCCAAAATTCATTTCCCTGCCCCCAACCTATTCCACTTGCTTTTACAAGAACTTTGGATACCCTGAATTATTTTGGAAATTTGGGGGATATTCTGTGTCACTCTGTGCAACAAGTTCCTAGGAAATTACTCCAAAGTGTAACTCAAGCAAAGAGCAAGTTTTACTTGGATGTCAAACAACTGCCTCAACCCGTGCACATCATAATGCCTGCTTGGTATTTTTCAAAGATCTGAACAGCTAACCACCTACAGTATTTAGATAACAAATAACCAAACTGTGCTTACAATAGCAATATATGCTCATTCTCAGACATTGCTTCATATTGAGATTTTTTAAAAGGTGTTATAAATATAGCACTTTTAGGTCCCAGTTCATAGGTTCAAATGCCACCCAGATTAGTGACTGTCATGGGATGTTTATCTTTGTAAAATGAACCAGTGTTCTAACTTGAAATCTAAGATGTGGTTAGATACTCTTTAAATATAGCCCCACTGTTCATACGTTGTTGATGGTCACAGCAGAAATATTATTTGCAATGAGTTGGGGTAGAAAGGACATAAAACATGAATCTTGAAAAAAAAAAGAGAGAAGTGTTCAAATTTTATTAGGTCAAATCATCTTAAAAGAAACACACACACACACACACACACACACATACGTACACATTGGTTTCTTTTTGCTTCAATAATTACATGTGCTGATAAGAAATATTTACCCAGATTAAAATATCAACAATTGCATACCTTTCATAATCTATACCATTTTAAGACTGTAACTTAATATTTTCTTTATGTAAAGAAGCATTGTGATGCTTTTATTGGATTTTATAAGGTTAACACCTACTTTCTCCACTAAGAATTTATAAAATCTTGCTTTTTCCCTTACTTGGTTTTTACTTTCTCGTGAATTAATCTCGTCTTAGAAATAATTTTCCAAGGTAGAAAGCAACTTTCTAGGTGAAGATCAAATTTACTTTAAACATTCCTCTTAATCATTCCTTCATTCATTAAGCTAATATTAACTTATCTCCTACTCTGAGCATAACACATGCTCAATTGGGTGCTTTAGGAGGATACAGAACAGTTTAACAAATAATCCTCACCTTCGAAGAGCTTACAGTTTAGGAAATATAGAGCAGACATGCAGGAAATGTTACATGGTGATTCAACAGTACCTGAGATGTCACGAGGCTGTGTGTGACTATGTGTCAAGCGAATGCCATTCATGGTACATATGTGTGCTGAGTTCCTAGGAAGGAGAAATTGCTGTGGCAAGGAGAGGTTAGACAGGCTCCGTGAGAGGTGGGATGACATCCAGACTTGAAAGATGGGAAGTTCCTTGGAGGTTAATGAAAGGGCATATTATGCATTCCAGACCAGGGCCCAAGGTTTGACCAGAAGCCCAGTGATGGGAATGAACAATATGTAGTTTTTAGGGCATTGAGCTGCAGCCTCCTGAGAGGTGGCAAAGGGCTTGGGTTTTGTAGTTTCTTCAGAATTCAGCTTTACTTGCAAAGAGCAATCCTGAAACAACATAGCTAAGAACCTGAACAACAGTGTCTGGACCTGGGAACACACGGCTGGGTGATAAGGAGTGAGTTGCCCTTTTGTCTCATATGGAGACGTGAGGGTCCCAAGACACAGCGGGCATTTCTTTGCCTTCCTTCCCTCCCACCACTTTCCTTTTAAATAAAAAGGTGTGTGTGTGTGTGTGGGGGGACCTGATAAACAGGACACAGCATTTTCATTTTGGTTTATACTCTCCTATGTGTAGCCTAATCTTCTGTCCACACATAACGCTATTCCGAAATTTGGAGACGGGCTCATCCTTTGAAGTTTTCAGTGGAGGATGTCGGTTTCCAGTTGCAATGCACTCTGGTTTTTCCACAGCTTGTTGTTTTTTGCTAGGAAGATTTTTTTTTAGTATCACCAGAACTGTTTTCCTTCCATCTTTCTTCCTCCTTCTGGGCTTGAAAATGGTTAAGTCTCTCAGTCAACTTTTTCTAGGTCAATATTCTTATAGTTGTTTTTTCTAAGGGCTGTTTCTCAAACTTGTAATCAATAAGAAAAAAATCAATTTCTTCTTAAATGCCTCCACATTCTCCATATCCCACTTTAAAATGTGGGGCTAAGACAGTACAGAGTATTCTAGGATAGCACTGAGCACCACGGAAGGCCTCCTGTTTTCCTTTTACTTAATCAATCATGCTTTTAAGGCTAAAGCATGAACACCAATAATTTGTGTTGACTATCACCTCCAGCTCATTTTCCTGACATCACAAAATGAATCCTGCAATTGTTTGTTTTTCTTCCCAGGTGAATTACACTATACAACCTCAATCTGTTTACATCCACCCACTTCTCCAACTTGTCAAGATCATTTGCACTTCTATCCAGTTTTCCAAAGTGGAATGTACCACACCCGGTTTGATGTCATCTCCAAACTTAATAACCATATTCTCTGCCATCCTTTAAATCACTACTAAAAATAGCACCATGTTAAGACCAATCACTTTGGAATCCCATGAGGTATGTCTCTCTGGGCTGACACTGGACCATTAATAATTACTTACTTAGAAAGGCCTTCTAATCACTTATGAATCTGCCTAATGAGATGTGATTTCAGGATGTAATTCTTTAATTGCCCAGTGTCAAGGAAGACAAAACTTGAAACTGTACAATAGTCAAAACTATTTCATATCTTTGCCTTCTACTTGGTTTTACGAGAGGTGTCATGCTTCTGAAGAACATAACATTTGACTGATGGGATCGGATTTTTTTAAAAAACAAAACTACCTTGATTTTATCCAACGTGTGTGTGTGTGTGTGTGTGTGTGTGTGTGTGTGTGTTTATAAGACTGTAATATATTCCTGGATCTGAATGTTAATGTGTTGAGTCTAATTTTTTGAGTTTTTCAATCTCTCTTTTAAAAATACGAGTGTGCATTTCTCTCTTTCTGTCCATAGACGCCTCACCTCAAGTTTGCAAAGATAATTGCTAGTGATTCTGTGATGACTTCATTGAAATGCCATACCATGGTGTTTGCCAGTAATTGTTTATTCATTCTGCCATCTGAGCTCGCAGGTCATGCATTAGCATTTGCATTTGTATATAATAATGATTTTCAATTTATTGAGTCGAGTCATCATCTGAAACACTGTAAAAACACAAGGACGAAAGCAATTCCTATCTCATGTATTTGTCACTTTACTGGGATAGACATGACAATTAAGAAATAAAAACATAGAGGAAGGGAAGGTCAATCATACTGCCAGGACGTGGCTGGCAGCTAGCTGAATTTTTCTTTGGCACAATCTTTGGATTTCAGCCATTTTGATTTAGAGGAGACCCATTGTAGGAAAAGCCTTCCTGGAATGTGAGAATTTTGACAAGAGGTCTGAAAAAGAAAAGGGAACTAGCTAGGCTAGTTGGAGGGAGAGCGTAGATAGGTTCATATAAAAACAAACAGATTGTTCTTATCCTGTGTTCTGTGAAAGGGGTTTTCAGTGGCTTCCAAAGGAATCCTGTGTATGAAGGGTATGTAGGGGAAGGGAGATTGTTTAGAGGAGTCAGTCCTTGTTTTACCTGGCTGCCAAATAAAAGAACCTTCCAGCCACATGAAATTGGTTGCACAACTCACAGCATCTTGGTTATGATAAGGGCTGTTCCCAGAGACTGGTGTTTCTGGTGCTTGAATTCTAAAAGGTTGTTTTCTACAAGCCATCCATGTTGTAGGGTGCTGTGACTCAAATGTTGATTGCGGTAAACCTGCACAGAGGTAGGACTGGAAATGCTTCCCTCAGGGAAGGCTGGCTGGATTTCTGGTTGACCATCTGTATACTGTTAAAGATTGTACATACCAATGAGGCCAGGCCCAGCCCTGTGATCTCACCTCACCTGCTCCTCACTTTAATCATCTCCACCCTAGTGGCTAAGGACAAGCCTGACATGGGGTTATCCTTTCTGCCAGCCTGGGTTTGTTTGGATCCTTACCACTGGGATCACTTTTGGGGTGAGTCAATAAAAGAGTAGCTACTACCTCTAGGAGGCTCGAGGTAGCAGTTTGAATGTACCTGTAGGGGCAGGGGAATGAGTCGTGCCATCTGCTTTACTCTTTTCCTATTAGCTCATAGGACTAGTTTTATTGTATTTCCTACCCTCTAAAAGCCTGGCTCTGTGGACATGAGATTCCAGCTGGCTAACCTACAACGTGAAACACGAGGGAGTAGAGGGAAGACGAGGGGAGCCTGGCATGATAAAGGTTGGGTTAGAATGCTGTGATGCCCAGGGAAGCAGTCCAAGTTATTAATGGGCCATCCACAGAGGGTGAGCATGGGTGCCAATGATGTGAGCTGTGGAAACGGGTGCCTGGGGGGGCACCCAAACTTTGCCCATCACGGCTTTATTCTTGTCTTTTCTCCTTTTATTTTCCTGCATGCCTACTACTAAGCCTGTAATAATGGTAATATTAAGTGTCAAAACATTCTGCTTTGTACCAAAGGCCTCTGAATGAGGCTACTGTTTATTGTATTCTTTGTTGGGTGAAAGGTTAAGAAAAAAGTGCATGTATTTTTTTAATCCAGTTGATTCAGGTTTTAATATAGAACAGAACAAAATACAATGAAGAGTATTGTACATTAATAGTCTCAGTTTCGTAAAGATATTGAGAAAATATAATCCTATGTTCTTGCCATAAGTTAAAAGTAGACCTTCCATAGCCTTGACTGATAACTTTCTTAGGTTGTTTGTAGAACTGAAGCCTTCGGACATTGGTATGTGGTGAGGTTGGAAGTCTGGCTGGTAGATAATTACCAAAGCTCGGCTGCTGAATTACAAATCCTACTTACCTAACAGGCGCACAATAGCAGCTTCCATAATAGAGTAATATATTCCACAGCGGGTGCCAGGGAGGGCAAAGGGAATGCGTTATCCTGTGGTAGATCAACCCACCTCTTTGATACTGGCTGGAAACAGAAGTTGAAACTTGCCACTGATTGCATAAGCGATTCCTTCCATACAATTTGTCTAATTACAAATTTTTAAGTATAGTGATCATTAGCTTCTGGGTGGAGAATTTGGCGTTTTACTTGAATAGAATCCTGGTAATGTTCAGTCCAAAGACATACTTATGCTGCTTCCAAAAAAGTGTGGTTAGGGGCTACCTCAGTTTTTTTATGCACAGTGCAAGTTGTGGGGAATATTATCACATGACATTTGCTGAAAAGGAATTTCCTGCAATTTGCCATAAGGATGTTTGTCAAGGTGTGTTAATGTGCTGACTACATGTAGGTGAATGCACCAACTGGGGGCACATGGAACTGGTATGGTGAGAGTCCCAGGCTCGGCCCTGGCAGGAGCTGATCTTGGCAGGAGCTACCGCTGAATGCAAAGCTGGAAAGGATTGTCTCTAATTACTCAGAGCCACTTTCTGCACTGCTTGGGTGCTGGGAAGCTTTGTTTGCAAACTCCTGCTTGACGTGGGTTTATATCACTGAACAGGCCTCTCTGCCCATTTGTCTCTGGTGAAGCTGCAGTTAGCCATTTCTGATTCTAAATACCTAAGCGTTACACCTCCCTGGCCCATCGATGGCAAGGCTTGTGGTGTTCCAAATGAGTAACATTTCAGAATGTTGGGTGAACTCCCCTTCAGAAATGCCTTTTAACCTGATTTAAGAATTGTTTTGACTAACTTCTAAAAGTGAGGGATCAGTTTCATATATAAGGAAGAACAATCTTTGCAAAGACCAGAATGGTACGTCCTAGCCATGTCTCCCTGGGCACATTTATAAAATCTTTCGGAGCCTCAGTGTACTTTGGGGATGAATACACTTATTTCTTCTTAAAGGTTGTTGAGAGCAATAAATGAGGTAATGAATGGAAAGAGACTAACACAGTGACTAGCTTGTGTCAGTCATACTGCAGGCTGTGGTGTGTACACGTTGGCTTCAACTGGCTTGTGAGACAATTGTTAAATTTTCAGGAAGTCCTTGTGCCGGTTGACATCTCTTTGGTAGCTTGAAATCAGCTATGGGAGCACCAGTCAGACCTTTTCTCCTCCCTGGAGAATTGATTGTTAAACATATAAGAGCACACCATTGATAACAAGCAAGAATCCCCCTTCACCACAGCTTTAAATTATATTATAAAACCTGCCTGCCTTTGCAAATAGTCCATACAGAATTTAAAGTGATCCTGGAAAAGTGGATTTAAAGTAATCTCTGCAAACCTCAGTCATTTTCCATATTGTAACACAGATGCTGTCAGGGCCCATCGAAACTCTCTATTCTACAGGACTGAAGAATGTTCTGCTTTTTGAGGTTATATGTTTGCTTTTAACTTTTTTTTTTTCTTCTTCTGTTATAGCAAGTGAGCTGGTGTGTCTATCGCTGTTAGCTCCACCCCACTTACTATTGGGTTGTCGGAAAAGTCATGACGCATTTTTGCAACAAAAAACATAGAAAAAATACATCATGACTTTTCCGACAACCCAATATTTGCTATTTCTCATTTGTTAGTTGGAAAAGCAGCTGTTAAAATAATGTATAAAGTAAAGGTAAACTGGCTTCCCATTAAAAAATGGGCAAAGAATCTGAATTGACATCTCTGTAAGATATACAAATGGTGAATAAGCACTTGAAAAAAAAATGCTTGACACCCTTAGTCATCAGGAAAATGAAAGTCACAATAAGATACCACTTTCCAACAATCAGAATGGCTATATCCAAAAGTCAATAATAACAAGTGTTGATAAGGCTGTGGAGAAATAAGGCTGTGTGGAGCCCCCATACACTTGGTGGGAATGCAAAATAGTGCAGCTGCATTGGAAAACAGTCTGGCAGTTTTCCAAATGATTAAACAGAGATCCATACCACGTGACCCAACAGTTCCACTCCTAGGCATATATCCAAGAGACATGAAAACATACGTCCCCACTGAAACTTGTACAAGGATGTTTACAGAAGCATAATTCATAATAGTCAAAAAGTAGAAATAACCTGAACGTCCATCAACTGACAAATGAATGAGTGAAATGTGGTATGTCCATACAATAGAATATTATTTGGTCATAAAAAGGAGCGAAGTACTAATACAAGTTACAATATAGACAAACCTTGAAAACATTACGCTAAGTGAAAGAAGCCAGTCGCAAACACCATATATTATATGATTCCATTCATAGTAGAGCTCAGAATAGAGAAATCTATAGGGACAGAAAAAAGATTAATGATTGCTTAGGGCTATGGTAGGGATGGGCCAGTGGAAGGGCGAGTGATAGCTAAAGGTTATGGGGTTTCTTTCTGAGATGATGAAAATATTCTAAAATGGATTGTGGTGATGGTTGTGCATCTCTGTGAGTGTACTAAAAACATTGAACTGTATACTTTAAATGGATAAATTGCATGCTGTGTGAATTATATTTTAATAAAGCTGTTAAATATTTAAAAAAAATATATTGTCATGAAGTAAGGTTGAATTCTTAGACTGCTAGCATAAGTTAAACCTAAGAAAATATCTTATGCAATTAAAGCATTAACTTTTTGAAAAAAGCAAACGGGGTTTTGAGAGACAACCTGAGGGGATCACCTAAAAAGGAAATGTGTGAGGTTTTGGCATTTATTTTAACTGTTAAGGAACTTTTTTTCTTTTTGGCTGTGTCTTGGAGAGTTACTATCTTAAATAAGTAATGTCCATCTATATGAATGAGCTGTTTACCATACAGAAGTTTCAGACCAATACTGAGGGGAGTGAGTTAATCTCTCTCTTCATTTGTATCTATGTTTAAGTTGAATATTTTGGGATGGCAGCGGTACTGATATTGTGGTTCACAAAGGACAGTTTAATCTCTGGCCTCTGTAGAGACTAGAAGAGCGCCAAGTGAGGGATAGGAATGGCGATATTGGTATCTACGAGTTATCACTGGTAGAACAAGGGTAACTGATGAGTACAGGTAGCTTAAACATAGCAAACTGTTCAACAGTGGTGTGTGTGCGCGCGTGTGTGTATCCTTTTGAAAAGAAGCTTGTAAGATATTTTGGTGCAAAGAGTATAGAGGTGAAGATACTTATGTAAATGCCAATCCATGCCAGTAACCTTGCCATTTGATATGTTCTTGAGTTATACCAATATCCAACAAAAGTTCTGCCTTTCGTACTTTGCAAAATGGCTGTGAAATGTTACCTTATATGCCCTCTATTACAAAGAATCTACATATTTGAAGAGAAAAACATCTATGTCATTTAAACTGTTTTATTAAACATTCAAATGCCTATCTGAAAAAAATTACCATTCCTTAAGGATAAGCTGATGTCTAACAGAATACTTACACTCCACTTGCAAAGAAAAAAAAAAAGAAAAAAAAAGCTATGCTGTGACTCTTCAGCAGTAAAATCCAATTTTTAGCTTCTATTAATGCTATTTTTACATTAATATTTGGTTTGTTCTCGCTCATGTTTTATTGTTAGTCATTTTTAGTTCATTTTTGTTTACTGCAGTGCTCAGGGATTAGATTTCAGGAAGAAAAACAAACAAGGAAAAGTACTTCTGAATTTCCATACCACATCAATTGCCTCAATATTGTAAATACAGACTAAGAAATACTGATACTCCAATAACTCATCCCCAATCTTCTACTGAGGTCTCAAAGCTATGGGAAGGGAATTAGCCCATAACTGTTCCCCTCCATGGTCCCCTGGCCTCCACGCACCTGCCCAATTTTGCAGTCCTTAGCGTAAGTGTGAGGGTGTCATTTTCTCAACTAGCACTCGGTCAATTATAAAGTACTTGGGCATTGTGGGAGAGCATTTCATTCTGACCTCCTTCAGCGGATGCTTGATCCCTAGGAGCCTGGGGATTGATTATTTCCCGGTAACTACAGTTACCAATCTCAGTTAAACATTTGAGGAGAGGGAGAGGGCAGAGGGGTGGGCAGTCTTACTGTTCTTGAGAGTCAGATCCATGGATAAATTACCTCCTGGGGAAGAGGGAAAAAGGAGTGTGTGCAATGGTTTGTGTACCCTGGGACTTACAGGTTCTAGTCTAATTATAATCTAAGTTGCAAAAATATTAATATAGGTTGTTACCTTTATGAAAATCTATATGCCACTTATCTTTTTCTTTCATTCAAATTATTAAGTAATTGCTAATTTTAAAACTTCCATGTGAAATTGTGCCTGTCTTTCCCACTGCTTCTAATGCGTTTCTAGGGTGTCATCAGATGTTTCTTTCTATTTTTACCATCTTCCTTTGGAAATAAGCTGATTTTTACTGAATATAGAACAAGCGTGTGTCATTGATTTTTATAATGGCATTGGAATATATTCTGTCTCGTTCTTATTGCAATTTAACAGTGTATTTGCTTTCTTTCTTTTTTTTAAAAAAAACCCTCTGCTGAGCATCATGCATTCATCTTCATTAAGATGTCTTCCATGACCCTAAATCTTTTCCCTGTAAGCTTAGAACTAATTCAGAACTCACCCAAGTGGATGAGTAATTTAAATTGCTCTTTCCAACATACATTACTTTGCATTTGTCTGCTCTGAGTTTCATCTGCCACTGTTTTGCCCAATTACGGAGTTTGGATTCTGTTTCTCGCATCCATCTGTATAGACTTAGGAAACCAAAATAGTTTTGTTTAGTCAGCAAATTTCAGCACCTCATTATTTAGTTCATTTTCAAGGGTGTTAAATATCCTGGAGGACACTACTCTTGTACTGATTGCTGACACCCCACTATTAACTCTATTCTATGCTGAGAGCTGGTCATTTATTCTTTCATTCCCCCTCTATCTTAACTCACTTTTAACCCGTGATTGACAGCCCTTTACCTCTTGCCCAGTGGTTGGCAAGTTTCCTTAATAGTCTCTTGTGTAGGACTTCATCAAAAGCCCTTTGAGAGTCTAAATAAATTACATCCTCTAGTTTTCTTTTATCCACCATTTTGTTGCCTCCATAAATTTCTTCATTAAACATCCCAAAGGCACATAAACAAAATAACAACTTCTAAGTGTTTTAGAAACCTCTTTTCCCCTTTTTGGATAGATCCCTTAATCATCTAGTGTTGTTGTTGTTTTTTTCTCTTAATAGTAATTTTCTGTTTTATCATCTACACTGAACCGCTGCAAACCAAAGACGTACTCCCAAACGCATGTTAATGCTGTGACACAACCAACAAGATTTTGAGCTACTTTACAAAGTAAATAAATTCCATTGGTTGGCCCCTTTAGCAGTGTAAGAAACATGCCTTGCCAGCTCTTTCACTCATTCACCAGCTTGTCAGAATTTCAAGAAAGCAAGTTTTCTGTTTGGTAGCTAGCATTCCAATATTTTGATTCCAGTAGTATGACACCTTGTGAGGACTTTTTCTGTAAAGTTATTTATTTGAGCTATATTCACTCTACTCCAATAATCCCTCACTTTACAGAAAAAAAGTTTCTTTTAGGAATGAAAAATAAGAAAGAAATTTAAAAGGGTGTAATAAGTAATCCAGCAAAAGCTCTTTTTTGGCACACCCCCGGGTCTGACCCAGGCGATGTTTGCCAGCAGTCACTGCTCCCCATCTTGATGGGGTTGGTACTATGTGAGAAACAGTGAGGAGGCTACCTGCTGGCACTTACATCTACAGACCTTATGAGGTGTGCAAGGCTATTACTATTACTATTATTATTATTATTAATTATTACTATCATTTAATTGTAGAGTAAGCGAACACATAAGAGGTACATTATTTCCCCAAGGCCACAGAGTGTGTGAATGACCCTGGACTCCTACCCAAGTTTTCAGGTCCTTCATCCAAAGTCCCCTCTATCCTGCCATTGTGAGTGCCTCTATTCCTTTGAGTTGAATGGGCAAAAGATGGAAGCCATTTTGAAAATTATTTGTAGCATCTTACATGCTATTTATTTCAAAGTCTTTACAGGAGACATGCAGTTCTAACTGTGGAGGGGACATATCCTTGCCCTCTTACATCATCTGCCTGCCAAATCTTACCCTTTTGAAGTGAAGGACATTTTCATTTTGGATTAATATTAAGGCTACATAAAAAAGCATTTTGCTCTCTGAGGTAGGCTTTTCTTCAGTGTTTCAACAAACCATTTATACTTTTATCATTTTTTTTACTTAAAAAAGTCTCCCTCATTTAAATTGTCACAGCTTGGGAGCCCTGCCTGGAATACATAATGACTGCTTGTAACACTTAAAATGAAAACAAATTTACCAAGGATGGTGGAATGACAACAAAGAGCAAGAAAAATAGAAGAACATGGAAAATAGTCTCTCTTACACGTATATTTTCAACACTAAGTATTTTTGTTGAAATTGCTGCTGCCTGTTCTCCTGCTTACCTCCTCTTCATCAGGTTTTGGGGGAAGGGAGTTAAAAAATCTAAAGTTCTGAGGATGGGCCGGGGGGAGAGAGACTGAGAGAGAGAGAGAGAGAGAGAGAGAGAGAGAGAGAGAGAGAGAGAGAGAGAGTTAGTTGAGCTTTTAGAATTGTTATTTGATTTCTTGGGTTTAGAAGGGAGCATTTGGTGAAGTAATACTGAATTTGAGTAGAACACTGATTGACAGGTAGCAGTTAGAACAAGCCTTTTCAGCCTCTGTACTATTATAGATATTTGGGGCTGGATGCTTTTTTGTAGAATTGAGGACTGTCCAGTATATTGTAAGATGTGTTGCAGCATCTTTGACCTCTATGCATTAGAGGCCAGTAACACCCCCACCCTTCCCAGCTCTGACTACCCAAAATATCCTCTGATGTTGTCCAAAGTCTCCAGGTTTAGAACCCTGACTTAGAGGCCAGGTTCTTAGGCATGCGCTACAAACTCTGCTGGGGGCTTCGGCAGACCTCCCGCTCCCTCCCATGGGCAATCTCTCCCCATCGAGAGGCAGGCTGGTCTTGATCCCTGGAAATAAATTTGCCTCCAGTCAGGCCTGCTTGCTTACTCAGCCTTTGTTTATGCTTTTTGTCTAGTGATTTTGAAAGACCCATTTATTCTCTTTTGCCAGAACTAGCTAGACTTGACAAAAACACTTTGAGAGCTTCCCTATTGGTTGGGAGGAACTCATGACATTTCCTGAAAATTCCATGCTCCTCTCTGGTCTTACCCGATTACTTCTCTCTTTTTCCACTCAGAGCAAAAGCTATGATAAAATGAGAACCCAACTGCGAAGCAGCAGACCTCAGTGACCTTGGATGAGCTAGTCCCTGCACTGGGCTTTTGTTTTCTTATCCACACTTGGAAACAGTTGGACTAGATAATATATCTCCATGGCCTTTCAGCCCTAGAGTATTATGGTCCAATTGTTCTTATTTTTCTTGGCTTCTTTAATCTACCAATTCAGACTTTAGAAGCAATCTCTACTTTCTTCAATGACGCCAACATTTAAATCTATTTTTGCAAAAATGTTTCGTGTTGAGTTTATTTACTTGCTTTATTTCATCTACATTTTTTCTCCCCCTAGAGCCTAACTTTATTAATCCATAAGGAAAATTTTGGGAAACTTAGTCACATTTCTTGAAGTAGACACTCATTATTATAATGATCACATCAAGAAGTTTGTGAGTTCAATCACACCTTATAAGACTACACTGTGCATGAAGATTATAGCAGCACAGTACGTGAATGAAAACCATATTTCACATACATTAGGGAGAATGAGTTATTTAAAGCAAAGTGCTAGGAAAGGCTTCTGAAAAGAAAAAGAGTACTTAAAAAAAAATAAGCCAAGTAACTGCAACTGGATTTATCTGGATATAGGCATTCAGAAATCATTAAAACCTGGTTCATTTATCCACATGCATGCAAACTTTTGCTGCTGCTCTTATGCTACTGCTAGTGTTTTCTCTTAAGAAGTCCCATGTGGAATTCTCGGAAGAAGGCATGATTGAAGGGGGAAAATTTCCCTGCTTGGGGACTTGCTGGTTGTGTGACCTCAGGCAAGTCACTTGCCCCTCTCTAGGCTTCAGTTTCTTCCTTTCTAAATGGGGGAGTTGAATTTGATTTCTAAGGTCTCTTATGGCTCTAAAATTGTATGAGCTAACTCAGAAATGTTGGTTAGGAACAAGGCTTTGGAGCACTGACTTCTTCAGCAGGACTGAGGAGCCATCCAGTGACAACTGGCTGCCCCTGCGTGGGAAAGCCCTGAGCTCTTCTCCCAGCCCTGAAGGGAGAGGTGGGTGGGGAACTCCCTCCCTTTGTCCAGATGGCTGGAGGCTGCACACAACAACTTGCTCCCCGTGGGCACCCCCAGCTCAGTGCTGCTGATAAAGGGCGGCAGTTCTAAGAAAACTGGTGGGAGACTGCTAAGGAAAATGCATCAACAAGCCCAGGTGAAGAAAGAGGAAGACCCAGGGGGGGGTCAAACATCCTTCAAATCAAGGAGCATTGAGGTGTGTTATCAGGGTGCTGTTAGCATGCACTCCCTGAGTAAGAAAGGAGCAGGTGGCGTGAACAAAGGGTGATTGAAGAGCCCTCACTCTAAAGATGCACAAGGAATCACGCTGTGGCGCCATTCAGAAAGCCAAATCCCAGCTCCTGAGCAAACCCCAAATTCCTCCGGTCACAAAACTCTGCCTGAAAGAAAGCTGCCGCCAGGTTTTCCTAGGAATGTTTGTTAAAGAAATGGCCCCCCAAAATTCATTCCATCCATCTTTCTTGCAGGTGCACTGGGAGCCTTGCATCATTATCACATTATAGACTCATTTGTTAAAGGATATCTACTGAATCATTATTACGTACCAGGCAGCATGCTAGATGCTTGAGGTATATCAGTGAACAAACAGCCCCACATCCCTGCCCTCAGAGAGTGTACAGTCTAGCAGGGGAGACAGGTGATGCAAAGAAAAGATAATACGTAACTTAAACAGCACGTTAGAAGGTGGCGGAGCCAAGAAATAAAAAGGAAAGAAAAGGTGCCATTTATTTTACCTTCCTTCTTTACTTTTCCTCTTGCTCCAGCATTTAGAATATGCTTAAATGTTTTTTTCCTTCTTACAATTTCTTATTCTTCAGACTTTTTTTCATTGCTGACATGACTATTATTTGAGACTAATTTCATACTATATTATAACAGCTTTCTAAGTTGATGTTAAAATGCCTTGTATCTGTTCAGTGGCATATTTTTCTTTCAATACTTCTGTGAGTTGGCTGGAGAGGGCATCATCCCCATTTTACTGATGAGGAGTCTGAGGTTAAAAGAATATTCACCAGGTTCATCATCTTGACCTTTTCTCGGCCTTTTTTTGTAGACTTACATGGGAAATATTCAGGGCATTTTCTCTGTTGGGAAAAGGGTTAGAAATTTCAAACAATTGACTTCAAACAAATATTTGGAACAGACTTGCCTATTCCTTGGGAACTTGTAATATAGTGGTTACTTCTGGTAGATACACACCTGGTGGAATATTTGCCGTTCTAGAAAAATGATGCCTAAAAATAAATTGACTTCCATTCTTGATGGTCACCATTGTGGTTCTGATACCAGGGTTATCCTCAGAGCCCACAGAGTTCCTCAGTGAGCCGGTGACCTGCCCCACCCATGATGGTGGGGGCTGTTGTTGTTTTTTTTTTCACAGCATAAAATTGGTGAAGTGCAAAACCTTCTTTCATTCTTCCATAGACTTTAATGATGCTAGTGAATATTAGCATACTCTGTTCCACTCTCTGTTGCCTACCCTCTGGGGTTTACCATCAAATGCATCTTCTGGAAATGGGTCACAACTTTCAGTGTAATCCGGACAAGTCTTTAGAGGACAAATGGGACACATGCCCCCCCCCACACACACACACACATATGATTTTATGATTTCCTACAGTCTCTGGGGAATTTGCCTGTGTACATTCAGAATATATCAGTATATCATTTGATAAGCTATAAAGGTAAAAGTTTTATCTCTGAATTCTTTGCTTTGTTCTCCCACCTCCCAAGCCCCCCACTTCTGCACAGGATATTTTTCTCTTACCACAGGAATCTGTGGCGAAGCTTTTGTCCCCAGATTGTTTCTTTATGAAAGCTCTTGAGTACCTTCTTGTCAGTTGCTATATGCTCAGTGCCCACAGTCTAATTTCAGTATTCGTACAACCAGAACATATTAAGGAAGGTAAATTTACTTCTGCTGCAAAAATGTGATTATGTAATGTGTTCTAACACCAAATATAAATGATTTTTGTGTTGTACCCTATCCTTAATAATCTAGAATTCTACTCTTACCAGTAATGTGAAAATGGGGGATTTCTAGTTTATGTTTTTACCACCCTATTCTCCTTTTAAAAATATACACCTAACATTGAAGGTTAAAAGTAGGCAGTGTCATGTCTTGGAGGGAAGATGGGCTTTCAAATAGAGAGTCTTGGATTTGGATCCTGACATGGTGTTTTATTAGTTCTGTGGCTTTGACCTATTTACTTTAATTCTCTAAAACTTAGTTTCTTTTTCTGTAAAATGAAAGGGAAAGTGCTTCTTGCAAGGTTTTTAAGGATTAAAAGGAATAAGGGAGAGTGGATCTGGCATGTAGATAGTATGTCCTTCGAAACTATTAGTTTTCATTTCTCTTTTTCATCCTCTCCCTCTCCGTTTGGTAATAAGGCTTTCTTGGGAATGAAGTTTTTATGTGACAGGTTTATTTCTCCACTAGGACTTCATACAGCGTGAGCAGTTGGCTGTGCATTGTGGAGGAGTTGGCTCCCCTTGTGTGGCGTGGTGGGAAATGGATTCTGTTCACCACTGTGTTGATTAAAATACACTCATCTAAACCTGTGGCTGAAAATGACAGAGCCTGCCTTGGGGCTGGTGTCTTCCGGGATTGTAGTGTGACTATTTGCCCTTTGAAATCCAGGGGTTCGGGAATTAGGAGACCAGCTCTGCTCATCTAACTTGATAGTGTATCAGAGAAATCGCTGATCCTCTCCTAGCTTCCTCTCATAAGGCTCTCCTTCACTCGGAAAGGCTGTGCTATCACCACCACAGGAGCGAGCTTCTGGCCAATGACCCATCTTGTCGCCAACCGCTTCTTGCTTAGCCTGACGGCACCTTGACATCTGCACTGAGGAGACAAAGCCACAGTATGGAGGATGAGGGGCACTCTGGGAAAGTGTGACGGCCCCACCAAGATCCCCGCTCTGCGCTCTGAATCAGGGGGAAAGGATAGTACTTGATATCGCTGGACAGGAGCTTCTCCAAGTGACAAGTACAAATTGCTCTTCTTCTTCTTGTAACCTGAGCGGTCAGCAGCTGGTCCAGAACAAGAACTCCAGCAGGAGAGAACATTCCAAAACCCCAACCACATCTAACACTGCACACGTCGCCCCCCTTCTGAGATGAAAAACGGCGCTGCAAAAGAAATAAAACAGAGGTGAGGAAAGCTTACAAATAATTAGGAAAAGTAAGATGTAAGATGGGAGTCAGATTCAACCATGCCGTCTACCAAAAGCGTAATAAGAAACAGCTCCATTAACTTGGTGTGAATAACTAGATGAATATACTCTTAGGACTTAAATCACAAGCAAAGTGGAAATTGCCCAAAGAAGTAAATAATTTCCTGATAGAGCCTTTCATAAATAATCATGGTTTGTCTCTGCTGGATATTTCATGTTTAAATTGTCATCAAAAATTTCCATTTTAACCACAAGGCATGAGATTGTGTTTTTGTGATTTTATATATATATATATATATATATATATATATATATATATATATATATATATATATATATATTAGGATATATAGATATTTCTTGGCCATGGAAGGGAATGGGTTCTTGCCATCTGTGGCAGCATGGATGGCCTGGAAAGGATTGTGCTTGTATCCAGAATACACTGAGGAGACCCAGTAAGCCAAAAAAAAAANTATATATATATATATATATATATATATATATATATATATATATATATATATATATGTATATATATATTACTTAATTAGGATATATATATCCTAATTACTTAATAACATCCCTTTAGAATTATTTCTTAAATTCTATTTGTATCCAGAATACACTGAGGAGACCCAGTAAGCCAAAAAAAAAAACAAAGCAGAAACAAAATCATAGATAACTGTGAGGACTTGTGTACTTGCAGGAATAATAATGACCCTTAGGATTGAAGGTTAGCCTTCCATGTCTCATGAATGCAGGAGAGACAAAATCTCTAAGACAGAAGCTGATCTGGACTAATAGGGGCCTATAAAGCAGTGGAAGGCTTTTGTTTTCATCACTTTGATCACATCACCTTTCCATCACATCAAAAGGACTCTCTCTACTCCACACTCAGTCAGTAGAGTGTGAGCTGCCTGGGATTGAAGGTGAGATAACTCTGTTATCAGGGTGCCCTTGGGCACAGAGGTGTCACCCTTGGCCTCTAAGTCTAGTGGAATGAGTCCAGCAGGGGTGGTGGGATCTCCTGCAGTGGAGAATCATGACTGTGGAAAGCGAATGTGTGTTCAGGAACAAGTACTGGCTGCACACAATGACTGGCCAATTGTCGATTGGCATGTGTGATCGTTTTTCAAATAGCAGGAAAGAAAAAAGGTGCATATGCAAAAACACACGTTACAACTCTCTCTCTGACTCCAAGTCATCCTCTTTTTTTTAAAGATCCAATTCATTCTTGACACCCATGGCAGAGGCTTTCTTTTTAAAAGCAGATTTTGCTTCCCGGCAGTTGTCGTCAGTTTGGCTCAAATAAACTCATTATATCTCTCTAAAAAAAAAGCAGATCTGAAATGTTCAAAAGGCGTAGGGAGTCAAGGCCAATCTTCCTGGATGTCCAAAGCCATCCCCAGTCCCCCACCCCTACTTGGCTCAGCTGCTACCACAGCCCAACTGAGCCCAGTTCCCTGCCATACCCTGTTCTGGCCCCTCTGAGCTGCCTCTGTTCTGCTGCTCCCTCTGCCTGGGGAGGTCTACTCTCAAAATCCTGCTGTGCCTGAGACCCAGATGGGACTACCAGTCTTCTGGGTAGAAACTCATGCGGCCATGGAGATTAGAGCTATCCTGCTGCTCTTGGCTTTTTATTCAGCTTTTGGCACTTTCCATACTCAAGCTTATCCTTTAG
Organism: Hipposideros armiger; assembly: GCF_001890085.2. Taxonomy (NCBI): domain Eukaryota; kingdom Metazoa; phylum Chordata; class Mammalia; order Chiroptera; family Hipposideridae; genus Hipposideros; species Hipposideros armiger. The sequence goes on from NW_017731470.1 coordinate 3,469,803, forward strand.
TACCTGCCAGCCAACCCCCACATAGGTACAAACTCCTCAAGGGCCAGGAACTGTCATGAATTTTTGTGAGGGAGTGCCGCGGGCACTAGGAGAGTTTTTCAGCACAGGCTGGGCAAGATAGATGCTGGCTGATACACCTTTTCCTCTCTATTTATTATAGATTCTGGTGATTCACAGTGTGAAAATTGGAGCTAGTCTTTTCATGTTCAAATCCCTTGCTACTCTTGAGTGTTTGGTGAGGTATCATACGGTGTCCTCCTCTCAGCTTCCTAAAAGTATTTATGCTTCTGCACTGTAAGAGTTTAGGTCCTGGAAGCTTGGGCCATTTTGTGTCTTTCATTTCAAATCCTGTCCATCAGATTATATTTTCCACATTGGCTTTCCCCTTACGGCCAAAACTAGTTCTCGGCGTGCTCAGATTCAGTGCTGAGTGAATGAGAAGGGCCCCTCTTTGTGCAGTGGGCCCTGGACTGGTGTCTGCCAGAGGATTCCAGATTTGTCACTGCTCAGGACTGGCCTTTTGGTTGGTACCTAGTGAGGGTGGTTGCTCCTGCCAGCCAAAGACCCTGCTGGAGAACTTGCCAGGGGAAGTGTTTGTTCTTCGGATTTTTACGAATTGATTTTTGTATAGTTCTGTGTGGATCAGTAATTTTCCACAGTTAAAGGGCCTCTGCCAGATGGGTAGTTTCCCTTAGGTTGGTAGAATGCATTCCGATAAGATTCAGGCACAAATAAATAGTTGACCCATTATGGACTTTTGGGCACGAGCCATAGAAGGGGGGTGGGAGCTCAGGGTGCAGCTGAAGACCTTGGGAGGGCTGGATTCTTCAATCCAGGGAGATTGATGAAATGAAGGTTCCAACCAATAAGATACTTAAGCAACATCCAGGGACCCATGGTTACTACACATACTAATAATATATAATGTAGTTCATAATATGAAGGAATGGGAATTCATTGAAAACCCAGATTTTTAGCTACTGAGAGTAGCAAGATCTTGTTGGTGTACCTCCAGCAAAGCAATACATCTTACATCTTAAAGGAAGATAACATACATACATGCATACATAATTATAGCTTGTATTTATTAAGCTCTTTCTAGGTAAGATGCTTCATGCTTTACATTAGATATGTTGCTCAGTCTTCACAGTAACCCTAAGAGATAGATGTAATCACCTCCACTTTATAAATAACCAAAACAAGGCTGAGGGATGTTACCTAACTTATCTTATTTGCATACTGAAATTTTAACTGATGGCTTTTCCAAGTTGTTCTTTTTCCTTTGTTTTCCAAAAGACTAGAAAAAAATGAAGCAGCTCAACAGTTTTTGTTTCTACTGTTGACCAAGGTCAAGGATGTTGAAGAGGTTTGCTAGAGAAACGCATATCAGCTGACACCCTTGGGCAGAGCTGTGGGAGCATAAGCAACAAATATTTTCTCCAAGTAAAAGCTGATATTTTAGGATGCTATAGGTACAAGCTAGGATGGCTCCGTGGGTGACAGTAATTCCTCCAATGTTCATATCTATACTAGCTCTTTGCTCCTGACCGGTAACTGGCTGGCCCAGAAATTCTTGACCCATGCCTAGTAAGTAGGCTTCTCTCTTCTGTCAGTGTGGCATCCAGAGATATGAAACTAGAAGTCCTGGGTGCTGAATAAACTGAGCACTGGAAGGCGTTGGTCCTAAACTGCCTGCTTTTCAAATTCTGATAGGTATCTATCTCTCCACCTGTGTGGATGCTTTGTGCTTCTGGTATTTAACAACTGAGCTGGGCCCAGAGTAAACTAACAGGCATCTGTATGTCACATGGGCAAAGCATGTGCAGCTCGGCCGTTTTGATCTTCCTTCTGCCTTGAACTCCATGTCTGCAGGAAGAGGCAGAAATCCATTCCATCTTTGTGGGTTATGGGATGGGCTCGGAGGCCCAACAGAATCTCCTAAACTTGAGTATATTACTATATTTACTCAGCAACCACCTATTCCCCTTTCCCTATCTGCTATTATCGGGCCTGAGGTTGAAAGGGGTGGGTAGTGAGGCTGAAAGCAATAGCAGACTCTGACCAAAGGTTGCAGGGTGCGGCTGTTCTCTTCACTCCTCCCTGTAGGGTGTGAAAGGAGGAAGAGGAAGACCAGTACACTTCAGGAGGGAGTATGCACGTAGGAGCCTGGCGGGGGTGGGGTGCATGCTCTAAACACAGGAAAGCTATTCTCGGCCTTGGAAAAACTGAATAAGCACCTGAGAATAAAGAATAGATGATTAGTAGAAACACCTTGTAAAAATATCTGCTCATAAAAAGTAGGTCTCTGAAATGTAAATGTCCTGAAAATCAGCGAGCCTGGAAGATAAACTTTCTGAGTTTATCATCCTTAAAAAATGTACACTAGAGCTAGGAGGTGATTCACGAATAATTTTGCCAAAGCTGGAAAAAGTAGAAATGAACTCCTGGTAAATTAGGGAGGATGATTTCAGAAGAGAATGTAAGAAAAGTTGAGGGAAACATCAATAGTACAGAACACCTGTGATAATGTAATGAAAGGCAATAAATAATATAGATTTTGAAAGGATAGATTTTGACAAGTCAAATTGGTGGGTTGAAGTTGACTTACAAGACTAGGAGTTGAGTTCAGCCAAGCAGGTGTTAAATGCTTAAAATTTAGGAAAGCACTTAGGGGTGAGCTCTCAAACATTTTACTTGCAAAATTAGTTCAGATTGATTTGCATATGAACATGCTGGAAAGCAAACAACAAACATGAGCTCTGGAGAGATGCAAGGCTCCAAGCAGAAAGGGGGCTATGAACAGAAGGAAATAATTTTTTATGTATTTTTTTTCTGTAGGAAATAATCTTTGAATGTCTCTTTTTCGATAACTATAAGGACCTGACTTGTTTTTTTCTAAACTGTGAGGGCATAAAATAAAACAGAAACAAGGGTACGCCAAGAAAAAGAAATAAGCATATTAGATAATATTTTTTTAAAAAGCAATCTGGATCTGGATCTTCTATGTTGAAGAGAAGGAATGGAGTGACACAATTCTAACCACCCATGCATTCCCCGAGCAGGTGTGCCCTGCCTCCTGGAGGCTGGGTACTGTTCTAGTGCTGGGTGCAGGTGGACAGGCACCTCAGGAGGGTGGCCTACAGGGTCCAGAGAGGGACTCCAGGAGTTGGTGAGAACTGAGTTCAGTCTTAAGTTATAATAACTGCTCATGTTGTATAACATTTTATATTTTAGAAAGCCCCTTCACAAACAGGACCTTATTTGGTCCTTGTCACAGCTCTGGGGCTGGGGGTGCAGAGAATATTAAACGCTTTTGGGATCTATTGGGTTGTCATAAAAGTCATGATTCATTTTTGCAATGAAAAACATAGAAAAAATACGTCATGACTTTTCCGACAACCCAATATAGCATATCACCTCTCTACCATGTTGAACGCAATTGGCCACACCAATCCTTTTGGACATCCTCTCCTCTCCGGGCTTCTGTGAGACTCTGCACTAATCATTTTCTTTCCATCTCCCTGGATGCGCCTCAGATTCTAACTCCACTCTTTTCTTTTAGCTCACCCCTTAAATGTCAGTGTCCCTAAGCGTGCTGTTTCCTACCCCCGTTTCTTTCACTTCATACCCCATGGTAATGATTTACTACTCAAGGTCAACATGCTCAAGATTGGAGTGGAGTAAAGACACTGGAGAATTTAGGGGTGGGATGGAAAGTCATGGGAGAATTTCAAGGGGATGGCACGCACAGCTGGAAAAAGCTCCCTGAGTGATTCTGAAAGCCCCCCCTTCTCTGTTGGGACTACCACTTGCCTACACGTGCTGATGGTTGTTTCCAGCCAACCTCTGATGAACTCTGGATCTGCTGGTTGGTTTTAGACAGGAACTTGATGCTTGGCTGTTTCGCCAGAACCTCACTCAGGTGTCCCAGACCAAGCCCACTAGTGCCTACTCCCTCTATGACTGGTCCAAAGTCCGTGTGCCCGACGCTTCAGAAGGCCAAAACTCAAAACGTCAGAGCTTGGAGTAAGGACAGGTTCAGTGATCCAGAAGGCACCTCCCAAGAAGACAGAAGAGGGGGGACCTAATCCTCAAATCCATCTTAAAGTACAGAGTTCAGGCTTCTTTTCTGTCAAGGGAAGGAAAAATGGGAGGGGTTGTTTTTGTAAAACCTCAAGCCTGGAGCAGAATTCCTCTAATGATTAGCATGTCTAAAGCAGGAGCTATTAGCCTGAAGGCCATGGGAACAACACAGGCTTGAACAAGATCAAGTCAGAGAGACCCGAGCATTTCACTCTGTTACACCCCCCACCCAAGCTAGGAACCTGGCCGCACCCTCTTCTTTCCCTCTCCCCTCACATCCCTCTCTCCCCACTGTGGGAATAGAATCATGGAATGCAGCAGTGATGCAATTCTAACCACCAATCTCTAGTCCTTTAAATTATATCTTTAAAAAATCTCTAGAATGTGCCCACTTCTCTCTGGTCCCATTGCCACTGCCATACGTCAGGATACCATCATCACTCTCCCAAATTACTGCAACAGGCGGCTCACTCCTTTCCATGCTTCCAGCCTGAAGCTTTTGATACACATTCTTTGTGCTACCATTACAATATTGTTCTAAAATAAAAATCTGGCATATAACTCTTGGCCAATAGGTATACAGAGAGGGTGATATGTGAAATTCTTTCTCACCAGACTCCTGCTTACTTGCCTGCCTCATCTCTTGCCATTCCCTCCCTATCTCTCCCTTGAGCTCTGAAATCATTCTGTTTGCCTTCCCCAGATGTGCAGCACTGTGCCCCATCTGCCTACCCAGCCTCCGTCCCTGCTTGCCTAACTCCTCCTAAACATGTGCTTCCGCATTTCAACTGTCCATCTGGGAAGCTTTTCCTGACCCTCTTCCAGCAACAAGTTTGTCGCCCCTTCCTTGTGTCCTCTTATATTCCCCTAGTAAAGTGTAAAAGTTCTTTGAGGAACAAGACAATTGTTCTACATCATCTTATGCTCAGAACCTGGTATATAGCAGACACCCTGTTAATGTTTTTTAGATAAATGATGAGTGCATCATGAATTGCTATTTCTCAGAAGAAGAAATAGAGGTTAACTCATATGCCTAAGGGTGACACAGTAAATCTTCTAATCTAGGATTATTTCTAATAGGTCATATGTCTATGGTTAGAGAGACCCTATAGATATAAGCCTATTGGAATTAAATTTTTATAGCATGAGACGTTGTTTTACAGTCTTTGCTACTTTTCTAGTTTGCTACGGAATGACAGCACTCAGTGACGACAAGGGAATGGGGAGCCAATATGGCTGATAACATACACAAGACACAGGAAAAAGTGGACTGGAAATTGGGGCCCCACTACCAGCTCTCCATGTGCTTCTCTTTTAGCATTTAGCTTCTCTGTGTCTCAGCCTTCCTCTCTGCAGTACATGTGAGTAGATTAGATGATCTTCAAAGTTTTAACTTGTAAGTCTATTATAATGCATGTGTCATAGTGCCCTTTTAGCTACTTCCCCCTTAACACAAACATCTCTTGGCACAGGTGTCCTGGATGGCGTGCCTGGCTGGTCTCAGATCCAGATGTTTTCCCCATTCCCTGGCCTTTCATCAATAGTGAGGACTCCTATTGCCTTTTAGTCCTTTTCTAAACAGACACCCATCTGATGGTGTGGAGGAGCCAATAGTAGGGGGACCTAGTTTGAAATGTGGAAAGTGGCACTGGTGTCTCCCACAGCCAGCCTATCCTAAGGGTCAGTTCATCACTATACCTGTCTACAGGAAGTTCCCTGACCCACATCTAAAATGTGGGAAAGCATGCCCAGGCAGGGGCAGATTCTATTCCATAGAGGAGTGCCCTATCCTCTCTGCCACCAGCTAGAGCAGATTGGATTGGGTGGCATGCAAAGCCCATTAGCTGCAACCAGAGACTTGAACTGGGAAACACTGAAAGGATGGGGCAGCTAATCCCGTTCATTCCAGTGGTGGAAACAGCTTAAAGGACGCCACAGAAGCTTTGAGGTAAAGTCAGAACCATGAGGTGTCATGGTAACCTGAAGTTAGGAGGAGCAGAGGCTGGAGTTTGCAAAAATTAAGAGGTGATACTTACACATAGGAGCCCCTGGGGGATGAGATATACATTCTGGAGTAGAGAAGAAGCATATCAGAAAGAAGAGAACACAGTGGACAAAGAAAGAAAGACCATGTGGGCCAAACCTATATGCTGCTGTGGTCTGGATGCTGCCTTGAACCTGTACAATCTTCTGGTCCAATTTCATGCTCAGAGAGGTCTGGCCCTCCCGTACTTACTGTTCTTATTTCTGTGAGGCTCTTTATCCAGTGTGTATCTTCACAACAATCACCCATTCCTTTTTATTTATTATTATTATTATTTTTTGTAAATGGAAAAGTCTAACTCAGAGTCCCTTAGGGCAGGACTCCTTAAGTATGACACAACTGCTCCGGCCATTGGTAGAAAATTCAGGTGTCTGAGTATCCAGGTGCCTGTCTACATTCACGTAACATTTTTATCTGCACAACATAGCTCCTTAAATAGACAACAACCAAATTCCCACATATCAATACTTAAGGAAATATTTAAACTGGAGTTCCATAAATTGGAGCTTCTGAACCCCAAGGAAACTCTGGATAGTCCTCAAGGGGGTCTAGAAACCCTTTGAAATTGTATGTAATATAAGGTGTATGTGTGTGTGTGTGTGTGTGTGTGTGTGTGTGTGTGTTGGGGGGGTGTGCATTTTTCTGAGAATAGTTTCCATCACTTTAATCAGATTCTCAGAGTGATCTATTAGGTTGTCCGAAAAGTTATGACATATTTTTTCCTATGTTTTTCATTGCAAAAATGCGTCATGACTTTTCCGACAACCCAATATAACCTACTATAAGTTATGGACCACTAGTTTACCACTAGCATAGCTGGGTTGCCAAGAACTCAGACTCTAGCATCAGAACTGTGACTGAAATCCCAGCTGTAGTACCACTTACCATTGGGGTAGCCTTGAATATTTGCTTTACCTCGACATGTTATGTTATTCATGCATGAAATGGGTGTACTACCAATCATACTTACATACAGGAGTGTTAGCATTGAAAGATAACAATGTGCTTAGCACAGCTCAGGGCATATAGCAAATTCTTAGTGATGGTATATAGTACATTTTTATTATATTTAATAAATATAAATGTGATCATTTTTTCATTGTATGTTTTCAAATACTGCATATTTATGTTTTATTATTGAGGGTAATATTTTTTCAGAGCATTATGAGACTAAAGGAAAGAACAAATAAACAAATATAATCTTTCAAAGGTAAAATATTTATTCTCTAGTGCAGCATGCAGAAAATGCTACTAAATGAGTAGTCATATTTTATACATTTATAAAATGTATAAAACACGAATGAGCTAAATGGATCTATTTTACACTGATGAGTGTAAGTTTATAATCATCATAATCATTCATAAAAATTAGATGAGTTTAAAAGTCAGCTGCTTGTAGGTTAGTGAAATGTTGAAATGATTGGAATTTTCACTTAAGTTAAAGAATTGTTGCCACTTAACATACACACATTTAATACCTATTGGTTTGCCAGGAGAAACCAAATGCACTGACTGGAGTTTACATGAACGTTTCAACATAGGTGCTTTGAGTTGGTTACATTTCTTTAATGCCTAGTAAAAACCCACTATTAGGCACATTGTTGGCATTACCAATTAACTTGCATAAAACAATGTGTGCTCCACAGCAGGTCAAACTTCTGCCAAGCTATTTTAGAATAAAAGCAGATACAGTCAAATCAACCTGACTGAAACTAATAGGATGGATGGTACTGTGACATTCTGCCTCTGAATGGGAGACAGGTGACACAGTTTTCTCAACCGACTTCAGCTAAATATCCCACAATGGAATCAGCTCCCCAAGAACCTGCCTGGGCTCTTAGAAGTGGCAGAAAGGACTGTGGGGCAATCCTGAGCGTGCAATCAGCTGTGGTCATCCAGGTAGTTCTCACAGGTAATTCGCAAAGAGGCCTTCACGGTGGAGAAAATAAATCCTCAAAATTCCTGATGGGAGGCCCTTGCTTTTAATGTGAAAGGTGGTTAGTCAGGTGCATGTGAATAATCATTATACAGGACACAGCTCCAGCAAAACAAAACCCAACCCAACTCATGAATGTAAAAAATGTCATGTTTCCAAAATAACGACAGTAGCCTAGAAGTGGTCTTGACCAACGCAACCCAGTGTGCTTGTGCTCCTGAGTGGTAGAAATAAAAGTACAGAAGCTTCTGGCCCTCATCCAGTCAGTCAACCTCTACTGACTGGGTCTGTGACCTGCAGTTGCTCTAGCCCACACAGGTATTTGGCGGGACTTCACGTCTGTGGAGAGGGACAAGAGTGGCAGATTGTGAAGGCAGCAACAGTCGTGACGATGACAATGACAGTGATGATGCTGTTAGTTGGGTGCTCTGACTTTTTGTTGGATACCTGTACATCATTTTTAATCTGAAAGTCCCAGGTGTTCTCTGGGAGGGGGCTTGTCTGTGAGGGAATGAATGTCCCCTGCCCTTAGCCATGCCCAGGCTCAGGGCCAGTGGCCAGCATTTTGTGTAGGTGAGAGGCTGTTACATAGAAGCACTCTGCTTACACATGTTGAGAACTGATTCTGACTGTTGTCCCAGTTCTCCCTTAAGACGCCGCCATGTAGGACGCTGTATCAGCAGCATACCTAGCTGGAGGAACTAGGTAGGTACTCGGTTACATTTCACTGCTGCTTCTTGTAATGAATACACAGACAGCTTAATACAAAGAGCAACCTGCTCCTGCCCCTGCTCCTCTCTCTCTCTTTTTCTTTCTTTCTCTCTCTCTCTCTCTCTCTCTCTCTGAAGGGGGATGGAGGATTAAGGCATTTGGAAAATTCCTTAGTCCATTACTGGTATAGTAGTTGCTTTTTATGCTATAGAGGACATGACCACTAGTTTAATTTCAAGTAATTCCCACTTTGGATCTTTGATTTCTATCCATTTTCTATAAGGATCTCCCGTTGTGTTGACTTCTCCATCCCCAAATTTAGGCAGGAGAATGAGGCTTTGAAGCAAGTTTTCTGGAAACTCCAGGGCCTCGAGATGGGGTGCCAAGCCCAGGATTAAACTGAATTTAGAATTATTATAGCAGTTGTCTTTATAATCTCATTCTAGGGAGGAAAGCGGAGATGTCTCGTGTGTGGCTTTGTTCAATTCTCCAAACTGGAACACTGTCCGCATAGTTCCTTTCCCTGTATAGGTCCAGGTTACTATTAAGCACAAAACACTTAAACAAGATTTGAAAGGTGAAAGTGAGGCAGAGGTCATTGTTTGCCCCCTGAAGGTCGGCGTGGAACTCCAGGGGCCCTGGTGGGTCCTGCATGTTGGCGCTGATCTGCTAGCTCACTGTGGGCCACTCCGGGCCCAGCTCCTCCAGCAACTACGAGAGTCTCCTTCAGCTTCTCTGAGTTCAGAGCCAGATGTGTAAGCAACTCCATGATAAATCACGCTGGTTTTGTCATGCAGATCTCATCATCGAGACTGAGGGTGATGAAAGACAGATGTGAGTTCCAGTTTGTCCTCAGGAGTTGCAGTGTATCGTCTCAGGTTCTAGTTTGCCTTTGCTCTCCCCTCCTTCACATCCAGCTTTCCCTCCTAAATGCTGGCCCAGGCACAGAGCAGCTACGGGCCCAGCACTCGCCACAGAAGCGACTTGCATAGACTTACTTTCCCGCCAGCTTCCATACTTCTGTAAAGCTTAGCCCCTGTAATAAATCCCTTTTCTACATCACTCATTGTAGGGCTGCTTTGGTTGAGTTTTGAATTAGGTGACTGAGAATTTCACTTGCTTCGTCTTCACCTCCCTCTTAACCCCACCTCTACTTTTCAACTGCAGCCCCTAAGGCCCACGCGGTTGTAAGAAAAATAGCTTGAAAAATGCTAACTGAACCTTGATTGATACGCTATTCTTTTCCTAAATGAATACCAGCATCCCTTTTAAAACAGTGGCCCTGGAGTTCAGATGTTCTTTATACTGTCTTAGGCAAGGCATTGAAGGTTTTTGTTTTTTTCTGTAATTCATCTGGTATGTTAGCTGAACTTGTAAACTTGAACTTATTTTATGTAAGTCAAGTATTATACTATCCATAGGAGAGGAGTAGCTAAGGTTTGTAGAGAAAAAAACAGATAATCATTTGCCATCTAAGAGCTTGATTGGATAGGTCAAGCATGTACATACCAGGCACAGATATTAAAAAAACTTATCAAATACATGAGGACATAAAAAAATTGAAGAAAAGATGAGGGTGGGGTGGAGTCAACTAAGGTAAACAGAGGTTATGTGTACAATAAATATTTATTGAATGACTGTAGGTGAGGTATTTTGACATTTTTAATAAAAAACAAATATAATATCCAACAAGAATATAAAATTATTTTTTAATCCCCTGCTTTCACAATACCTCAAAACAACTATTTTCATTTTCAGATATTATTCTCCATATCTATGTACACTTGTGATATAGTGGGAATCACAAAGCAATAGCTTTTTGTATTTTCTTTGTTTTTTCCCCCACTTATTTTTCATATATATATATATATATATATATATATATATATATATATATATATATATATATATGTGTGTGTGTGTGTGTGTGTGTGTGTGTGTGTGTGTGTATTTTCCCATTGACCTGGATCTCCAGGGAGGCGCTGAGTACTTTCAAGGAGATTTTAAACCTCTGTTCAAAAACGTGTTGTTTTCTACTTTAACTCCTGCTTAGAATGTTTGATTCTGAGAGGGATATGAGCTGTTTTGGAAATCAGTCTGACAAAAGATTGATAAAGCAGTGTGTAGCCAAGGTGAGTCCTAAAAAGTAAGAGCCGTTGCTAAGGGAACCACTAGAGAGACGTTTAGGGTATAAACTTTGCTATGATATTTAAATTTCTTGCTACTGTCCTTGCTTACTGGACTTGAAAATTTAAATAGCTCCAGTTAAGACAGGAATGTCCTAGGGGTGATGGACGGGTCTGGCAGCGGGCACTGGCAGAAGGGACAATGGAGACTTCTGGAGAGAAGGGAAGGGAGCTACGCATGTCCACTGACGGAGGAGAGCACTTTTGGGACTCAGGAGTCTGGGAATCTGAGTGAGAATTCGCTTACTATTGGGACAGATCATCCCTGTGCAGCTGCCAAGGTCCCTACCTACCAGGGGACAAATGTTTTGTTGGCTGGCTGGGCACAGCCCTTATGTATTTAAGCGTAGGAACAATTAAAATGAAACGTTACTTTGGACTCCAGTGCATTCAGTTGATTAAAATGGAGCTGCTTTGGTTGAGTTGTGAATTAGGTGACTGAGAATTTCACTTGCTTGGCCTTTACCTCCCCCTTAACCGCACCTCTGTTTTTCAACTGCAATCTCTGAGGCCCAAGCGGTTATAAGAAAAATGGCTTGAAAATTGCTATTTTAGATCCACTTTAGTTCATAGTTTTATGAGGAAATTTGAGACTCGAATTTAATGTTTGAGTCAGATGTTTTGCATCTTTTTATTTTCATTAATCTCTTCATAATAATGATACTATAAATAACAAAATCTATAATTACAAAATTATTGTTCCTACAATGTGTCAGGTCCTGTTTTAAGCGCTTTACATATCGACTCACTTACTATTTCCAACAACCGTACGAGGAAGGTACTACCCTAATTCATCAATTCTAAAACATAATTTTTCTTTCACTTTTTAGCATCTATGAAATTGGAATGTGTCTTCTGATGGCATGTCATAGTTTTTTGGCAGCATTGTAGAATTTCTTAATGGAACATAAAATAATGGTATGTCTTCCAATAGAGAATAGCTTAGATTCCATGAAATACATCATTATCATCCTCATTTTACAAATGAAGAACTAAGGCCCAGAGAGGTCAGGTAGCTTGACCACAGACATTGGCATTCTGGCTCAGGGTCTGTGCTCTCAGCTCCCATGTCCCTTTACTGGTTGGTACTCATCATGGCTTTCCCCTGCCCCTCCTTGCACTGCCACTGAGGGGTGCACCCTAGCCTAAGGTCCCGCCGGTGTTGACAGTGGATTTCATCCATTGGGTTGAGGCCTTCTTTCAAGAACCCTTCTAGCAGGGTTAACACATAGAGGCTTTCTCATTCAGCCATTGACATGCTGCTGGGATTCACTTATTATAGTGCTTTTCCAAATGAAAGGCAATTCCAAAACAGTGTTTAGGAGATGAGGCACAGAACACATGTTGATAGGGAGAGGACTGGAAGGATAAGTGGTGTGCTAGAACTAGCTCTGACTGGCTTACAAGAACTCTGGCCAGTTGGTTCTTAAGCCATTGGTAGCTTGAAATTGACCATGGTGAAAGTGTTTACATCACAGAAATCAGCAAATACTATGAATCAGGGGTTTTGTTTGTCCTTTTGAGAGAGCCAGTTTATGAGCATATCACTAGATAGATGCTAAATTATTGGACTCCAGCAGAGAGGCCTCATTGGTCAAACACAATAATAGGAGGGGATCAGGTAGGGTGATAAGAGAAAATGGGCAGATATCCTAAAGTTTTCAAAATAGTCTCAATGTCAAATCATTCTGCTATTATTGGAGTTACAGTTTGTGTGTGTGTGTGTGTGTGTGTGTGTGTGTGTGTACACATAATTTGATTTAGTTTAATTTGTTATGTTATGATCTTAATATCTATATGGGTAGGAGAAGAATGATACATATACTATCGAGCTGAAGAGGTGTAGAGAAATAAAAATGATCCAAGAAGAAAGCACGGCCCACTTTTTATTTTGCCCTCCTTGTTGAGAGGAAAGGTTAGTGAGCCTCTTGCCAAGGGAAGTGAGTGGCCGGTGGGGCTTCCAAGACCAGAGCATAGCCCAGAAACAATAATTATTAGATCCTAGAGGGCAGGGCTTGACATGTAGGAAGTGATCACCCCATGGTGATTGTTGAATTAAGCAGTTATATAAGCGTTCTTATACTGTCACATCTCGTCCACGTGGGTTCTTTTGTTATTTTCTTTTTCTCCTTGGTGATTCTCAGTAAAACCCACAGAACACAAAGGGCGTGTGGGCTTATTATTAGGAGGAGGAAGGAAGTGAGCTGCATAGACTCAGCCTCTGCTTGAAGAGTGAAAACTCTGGGGAACGAAGTCCATGGTAGCAAGGTTAAAGAGGACCCAAGGCTGGGCAAGACCGCGAGTGTTTGGTCAAAAGGAAAAGAAGGTCATGGGAGCTGCCTGGGGTTGAGGAGAAACTTTTGGGGCCAAGAGGAAGGGAAGGGAGATTGAGTCTCCAAACAGGAGCTCTTTTGTTATCTTGGGGCCCCAGAAGGCACAAGACTTTGCTCGGTGAAAGGGGAATGGGGGGGAGTAAGAAGGGAGAATGACTCTCAAAGCAAACTAGGGAAGGAGGTGGGATGATGGATTCTACCTGTTGTAAAGGATGGGCCCATTTCTCATTTCCAAATTGAGCTACTTTAGAAAACAACAACAAAGCCCTTTGTGATTCTCTATTTTGAGCTGCCCAGGATTCAGCTCCTGAAAGTTACCTTCACGGATTGTACATTGGATATTTTAGCAGTTGAACTCTTGGCCAACTCAGAGACAGAGTATGGGTTTCATGAGGGTATGATATGAAGGCTAAATAGCAACTTCTAGAATGACCTTCCTGATATCTTCCCCCCTCACAGAAAAGGGCTGCTCACAATCTATTAACAGATTTGGCTCTCATTAATAATTCTTTGAACTGGCAAAGCAATCCTAGCTGATTGAAAATAATTATCAACCTCTCCAAATGATTAAACAGCATGTTTGGATTTTCATTTATATCATCATTTTGATTGAATGATGTGTATGAGTGTGGGACTGTGTATTAACAAGGTAGCTCTTCAAAGTAATAATAAATACTTGATGAGGGAGAGTTGCATATTGTTCAGCATAAAAGGAAAAACAAGACGTCTGGAGCAGGTGAGCAAAATAACAAAATTGGAACCTAAAATAAATTATGAAAGACAGACCGTGGCAGAGATAAAGTTTCATGGGACATAAGTGATAAACACATAGAAAAATACTTATGACGTTCCAAGCATAGCATCAGAAGATTGAAAATTCTGGTCAGCGTCAACAAACAAGCAGTGCAATTAATCTGGAACAGAAAGAATACCACAGATGTTTAAAATTATTTTTTTTTCCTACTGACTCAGTCTCCTGCATATTTACAAATTGAAGGTTGTAGATTAATAGCCCCTGAGATTCACGCCCAACAGGCCCCGCTCCAGGTTTATGTTTGCACTCAATGACATCCTTTTGGATTCAAACTATTTCCCCTAAACAGAATCTCAGGAAAATTAAAGCCTAAACCTGGGTTGTCTCACACCGGTCTCCCAAGTGTATTCTGTTAAGGATCCACTCAACAAGAATAACAAACAAAAACTCCCACCAGCAACTGCAGCGTCTCGCAGAGGTGATGCCGGCGGCTGTTCTTTGCTCAGATAACTCAGTTTGGTGCAGCCTGGTTCATAACGCAATAATAGTAACACACTTCCACCTGGTTCATTTGAATTCTGATTTAGCTGCAAGTCCCCATCTGGATTAGCTCAACAAACTCTAAATGCTGGAGAGATTATGCAAACATGGAAGTTTAGAACACTCAGAGAACATTTTATTTCATAACACCCAGGAGTCGGCAAATGTTCCATGGAGAGGTAAACTAAGTCACCATGATGTTTTGCTGGTGGTTTAAGGTCTCCTGGCAAGCCAGAGGTCAAACAAACATGGGGATCTTGGCCAGAATTTTAAATCCTGCAGGTTAGTGTTAGAGCACTGCCCTCTTTCAGGGTTTTTGTTTTGTTTTGGTTTGTTTTTTGTTTTTTTTCCCCAGTGCTTGTTAAACATGAAATTTTTCTGAAAGAGCAGTGGAAGGCAGAGTAGCCCAAATGGCATAGAAAGAGCCAGCTGTACAGAGGAAGGCCCCATCTTATAACTGGGAGTCTTTCCTTCAAAGACTGCTGGTTGATGGAACTCCAAGAGAACTTCAGCCATGGGTGTGGTGACCTCTGAGCGTCTCAGGAGGTTAAAAGGGCAGCAGAAACATGGCAACCCCTGCCAGAGCCTTTTTAACCAAAAGGGTTCATCCCATTTCTCTGGTGTGAAACACCAAGTCTTGGCCTACAAAAGATACAGCTGGTTGTCAACAAGTAAACAGGCCTTTCCCTCATTGCCTCTACATTCCCTCTTAATAATTCCTATCTCCTTTTCTTCTTCCCCAAGTCACTAGGTTAGGAGAATATTAGCAATTATCTCTAACAGACCCACTTAGGTTATGTTTACATAACAACAAGAAAATGTTTCCGGAAGGAATTCACTATGGCACTGAGGTGTAGGCATTAATTTCTTCATGTAAGAACCAGTTCTTCTTTGCAGAATGTTTCATCCAAATGTTTATTTCAAACTAAGTTCAGCCTCGTGAAGGGGCATTTTCCACATAAAAGCCTCCGGATTGGATAAGAACTGGCCTCACCCAGGGTGTCCTAAAACTGTCTTATCTTTTAACACATTTTCTAACTTCTTTTAGACAAAAGAAGGAAACCAAAACAAAATTGGGTCTAACAATATGGTTAGGAAGATAGGGCTTCAGTGTTGTATCAGGGACACATGTTCCTTTGAGAATGAAGGCAGTGCAAAGGAGAGAGTTATTAAATTTCATAAAATTCAGAGTTGGAGGGACTTAGAACTAATCTTTCTTATTCTACAGATGTGGGTGGGAGCTGAGAACCACACAGAGCAAAGCGGCTAATCACATTTTCTAAAAACACTGGGCCTATGATCCAAGCGCTGATTGAAATGTTCCAAGGCAGATTTTTTTTCTAGATATTTCAAATGAATGAATAAATAAATAAACCATCCAATATGCTCTTTCATTCCAAACTTGAATCATTCATATTGTCTGGCAGTCTTTTCCTATATTTGCCTCAAATTTCTCATGCTGGTTTGTTGAGGACAGGTTTGCTTTTTGGCAAACTGCCCCTCAGGTGGATGAATACTCCAAGAGAGGACCTAGAGCCTGACCATGGTTAAAGGGGACCCTGACTCCAGCTAGAGACAAACCACTGTAGCTGCCAATGCAGGCCTCCATGTTTAGCCATTTCCCCATGACTTATTAGAATGGAGGACAATTTGTGCACAGGAGTCAGAATTCTAACCAGGACCATGTTGTCTGAAGTGACCATGTCCCTCACTCAATCTGAGGGAGAGAGGGGACTGCTTTCTGTTTTGATCACTTCCTTGAATGTAGAAGTTTAAGCTTGCCTCTTGCCCTCTCAACAAGGAATCTTAATTTCCTAGTCATTTTAAAGTTTTCTGTTTTTCAACCTTCTGCCCCACCTCCCACCTTTATTTACCTTGATCCCCTCATCCCATTTAAGCAAAATATTGGATTCCTTTTTCTTCTTTATTTTCTCCCTGTAGTTTTTTTAGATGCCTCGGGAAGTTTACCCTTTTTACCACGTGAATTGTACTTATTTGACTTTTTAAAAGTTAATGTCTTCTAGTGTCTATGAGACTGTCTCTCACTTTTTAAATCACCACACTTCTTGAAAGAGGTCTATACTTAGTCAATACTTAGTGTCTTCACATCTCATTAATTCCTCAACCCATTACAGTCTGGCTTCCACCAAGACCACACAATTAAAAATGCTGCCTCACCAGCATCCTTCCAATTGGCCAGTTCAATGGCCTCACTTTTCATTGTCATCCTACTTGACATCTATGCAACATTTGGCATGGTTGACCAGTTGCTCTTTATTGAAACTCTTGCCCTTCTCAGAGTCTTTTATTTCATTGGCTCTCCCTTTCTAAGCTTTCTTCTTGGGCTTGCTTTGCTAGTTCCTCCTGCCTTTTGATGTTGTTGTTTTTTTTCTAGGGGATCTATTTATGGTTTGCTCACTCCACACACCCTTGCTCTGTTCTAATTTCTTCAATAACCCCACATGCATTCATAAAGTTCTCGGGCTTATCATTTCTTTGCTGAACTCCAGTTCATGTTTACTAGAGCCTGTAGGACATTTCCATACATTTTCTCTGAACATGCTGTATCATCAACCTCATCATCATTATCACCCTCATCCTCATCATTAAATTCTCCATGCCTTCGCTCTTGCTGTTTTCTTGGCCTGTCAGAATCCTCCCTCATATTGCCTGCTTGGAGCACTCCTGCTAATTATTTGAGACCAGTCCTTCCGCTGCCACCTCTTCTTCTGAACATTCTCTGTCACCCCTAAGAGGAGTTCATTGTTATTTCATTTTGAAGCACTTTGATAGTGATAATGACTAATGTTAATCGAATTCTTGGGTGCCAGTCTCTGATGTAAGTCCTTCTCATGGATGATCTCATTCAATCTGCACAGCAATCTCGGATGCAGGTACCCGCCAATTTTGGATGAGAAACAAAAGACTCAGCATAATCACTTATAGATTTCCACAATAAAATTTCAAACCCAGGCAGCCTGAGTCCAGCGTCCCTATCTGGCCTCCCCATGTAATAGTAGTTCACTTTGACTGACTGCTAACTTTGTGTGTGGATTTCTGTGTGTTATCTCATTTAGTCCCCAGAACACTCTTGTGAGGTAGTACACTTGTTATATCTATTTTATGAACGAGGAAACTGAGGCACAAATGGATTAAGCAACTTGCTCAAAACTGTGTACCTCCCAAAGTAGCCAAGTCAGGATGTACTTTATTTGTCTCTATTATAGAACTTCCCAAGTTGCTCTATAATTAACTACTTAGGACATCTTTCTTTCTTGCGTCAACTCCTTGAGAGCCCAGATAATGTTTGTTTTGTTTTTTAACTTTTCATCCTCTATATCTAGTCACAAAATGGAAGTTCAATAAAAGTGGAGAGAGAGACTGATAAACATATTGGCTATTGCTATCTTTGGGTCTTCTTTTTAGGACAACTGATATGCACCACTTTGTTATATGTTTTTCCCTAACAAATCATTTTTTTTGTCCGTGTAGCATTATGAAGCCAAATATGAAAATGCTGTCTCTGCAAACTTTCTTTTTGGGTAAAAATAGTTTCAGTTCCCAAAGGTAAAATAATTGCTGCCCTGACAGCCTGTATCTGCTTTCCTCTCCTTTTAGCAGTTTTTAGCTGTTGTGTCCAGATGGAAGGTATAGGTGAAGAGACTTGTAATCTATTTGGAGATAAATACTATACTTCACATAGTATAAGACAACAACATATTTAAGTCATGTCATGGGTTGAAAGAGGTCATTTTCTGTTGAGTGAGGCAGTGTCTGCTCATCTCAGGTTCCTGTTAGCTCTGTTATCCACCCTTCCTCTCTCCCTGCCTCTCTTTCCCCCGCCCTCCAATATTCCAATAGCTGGATTTCACTGCTTGCTGATGATGTCACATAAAATCTAATATGCATCCCATGTCTAACAATAGATTCTCTATCTCTTCACTATCTCTGAAACAGGTTGGTTTTGTAGTTTGAAACCATAAAATATAATACTTTGCATCAATAAAGCATAATATATGTTTCATTTTTCTTATTTTGTTTGTTTATAAAATTACAAAAGTATTACATGTTTGTTGTAGAAAATATCCAGAATATGAAGTTACATATAGTAAAATTTAAAATCCTTTTTCTTTGCCATGCATCTCCAATTCTACTCCTCTACTTATTTTGCTGGCAACAGTTTTTTAGTTTTTTTTTCTATGCATTATAAACATAAGTGTGTATAAATAGACACACAATTGAATTTTAAGTTTTATAACCTAGAGCATATCATACATACCATCTTCAGCACATTTTTCATGAAACAATGTATCTTTCCATGTCTGTGTAATAAATCTACTCCAATCTTTTGAATGGCTATATAGTATTCCATGTTAAGGAGTGCATACTGTATAAACCAATTCCACTTAGAAGAACATGTGGATTGGGCTCCGCAATGCTAAATATATACATATGTTTGTGCCCCTGTGCAAGAATTCTGTAGTTAAGTTTCTAGAAACAGAGTTGCTGAGTCAGGGAGTGTATTTTATCATTTTGATAGACTCTCCTTGTGGTAGCTGGTCTCCAACAATGGCCTTCACTGAACTACACCTCCTTAGATAGAACCTTATCACATTAAATCTGGGCTAATCATGCTTACAATTTTAATAAACAGTTAAATCTACATATTTTAATTAACATTGAAAATTGATCTGAATCTATAAATTCTTCCTTGCCCTGAACATGACAAGACTGATAGAATGCCTTTACTTTTCCCTCTTCTACTCTACTGTAAAATTTTTTATTAAATCACTTAGAATTTTCTAGGTTACTGATTTTTAAATGCTGTTCCTCATTTTCTTATGACATTTCCTAATTGCATTAAGATTCATAGCCACATTGTCAAAAATAACTTAGCCTGAACTGTAAGTGCTAATAGTTTTTTCCCTCATCCTCTTGTAACATGTGTAACAATATATTTTTTTCCCTCCTACTGGATTGATATTTTATTTGGTTATGGGAATCTAGGTTCAAGATAATTTTTTCTTAGCTTTTTTGAAAGCATTTCTCTATTATCCTTTAGTACTCAATTGTTGATATAAAATATGATGGTAACCTGATTTTTGTTCTTTTAGGTAACCCATCTATTTTTCTCCTTGGAAAATTTTTGGGATTTCTCTTTGTCCTTGAAATTTAATAATCTCACTAGGATTCCTTTGTGTTTCTGTTTGTTTGCTTTTTAAAATTTTCTGACTCAGCACTTTGTCAGCCATTTTCAGAAAGGTCATTCAGATTCTCAAATCTTAAAACTCTCATAACAAGGAGATTCTGAATTTTCTTTCATCATTATTTCTTGTTCGCTATCTTTTAAAAGAAAAGAACTAACAGGCTGTGAGAGAAACCAAAACAATAGGCAGAGAAGGAGAAATAACATTTGCAGGTTCATAATGAAAAAAAACTCCCAAAAATTCAACATTTATTTGATCATTGTTTTATTATGGCCAGTTATTCTATTTCTTCCTACTGAACAGATTTGAATATTTAAAGATAATGCTATCATTCTTTCTGATTACAGGGGCTATACAGTTGTGTACAGACCCAAGAAACTTAGATTATGGAATTGATGTATGCCTAGAGGGAAAAATCTGCTTTTTGTGCCCAAAGCCTATATATTCTCACTCATTTTCTAAATAAAATTGGAGATGGGCTTATCCTGAATAATAATTTGGTCCTATTCATTATAAAGTCACTTTCAACAGTTTAACAAGTGAATTTAGATTACATATTTAGATTGTATGAATTTCTGAAAAATGTATTAATATATAACATAACATGCAAAATATAAAAAAAATTTTCCCTTGCTAAAATAAATAGCTTAAATGTATTAAAGGAAAAATAGTGGGTCTGACTGACTGAATATACACGGGCTACTCTTTTATCAAACATTGCTGTGTGCCAGGCTCCTCTCTATTTTTTGTAGAAGCATCCTTCCTTAATTCTCAAATCAGCCCTGTGAGGCAAGCTCCGTCATGACCCCGATTTTCCTTGGGGGAAACTATGTAGAGAGAGCTTGTGGGTAGGTCCACACAATTAGCAAATGACCAAGCCAGGACTGGAATCCAAGTTGCCTGATTCCTCAGGAGTGTTTGCTTCAGGTGCATCATGCAAGGACAGTATTGGGGAGCCTGATCGCTGCATCTCAAATCAGAGAAGACATTCCGGAGGTGGTAGGTCCTGAAGGGATTATCCAAGCAAAGATGAGAAGGTATTTCAGGAGAGGACAAATTTTCCAGTGACACAGAAGAGTGAAGAATTTGGCCCATTGGGGACAGTTGTAGGCTGTGGTATATGGATGTAAGTATCTCTCCATGACCGTCAGCTTTTGTGCGGCATGGAATATTTGGTACTTTTGGCTTTATCATCATGATATGTTTACAAAATTGTCCACTTAGTGATTCACATCGGTGGTGAAGGTGATTTGAAATAATAAAGCTGATGAAGATCTGGTTATTTCAATCATATACAAAGCTTTATAATTTGGTTTCATCTATTTAGAATTGGGGCTTAAATTACCATGGATTTCAGATAAAATTTGTCATAAAAGCACACGGTGGTCCAATCGTATTTACTCATCAACATAATTGAGTATAAAGTTCAGGACAACAGTATCAAATCTGCATGATTTGGGCCCATAAGAATTTCAACTCGGCTAACCACTTATGAGTAGGCCCATATCAAGGGAGAGTGAGAATGAATACCCAAGAAACAATGTTAGTAAGCAGAGCACTTTCAATTTAAGCTTTCAGAGCATTTCTATGCACATAAATGAATCAAGAGCCATTTGAATAGTTAAGAAAAGGCTTTTCACAGAGCTCTTTAAAATTTAACAGGTGTCAAAGAAATTCAACCAAAGAGGCTAGAGTGCACTTTGAGTGTGTTTTCTGTTCAGTGTTATATTGCCTGACACAAGGACAGAAGTGAGACCAAGAATCTTCATCCAGGGAATGGTTAAATTCCAATTCCGCATCCAGTTTCATAATGTGCTAGAAATATCCTGGATGATGAAGTTAAGTCCCTGTAAAATTTTGCACCAATTCCTACAGATCTCCTTCCCATATGACATAATGAGAAACTTTTGGTAATGAGTTATATTGGGGTTTTATTAAGTCAACCTACGGTGATTGCTATGTCATGTTTATCTGTGGGAGCCAATGCCATTGTGTGTGAGAGGCTGAATTCCTGCTGTAACCTGAGCCCCTGTCCACTGGAGTGATCTCTGACCAATTTAAGACCTTGGTATCCCTTCAAAAACACAGGCCTTATCTCTTCAGATCTCACCCTGAATTCCCTTGGTCTCTGAATTCCAATCAAAGAAAACTGAATAATCCAATTCCCTTTGAAACTTTTGATGCAATCTGATGTTGACATTGATCTAAAGAGTGGTCTATGTAAAAAGCATGCTCTCCTGCTGGACCATTGCCCACACTGTTTTTTTTTGTATCTGATTCAAAGCTGTTTAAAACAAGGTTTCTCTCAAGTCTCTGACATTATCACAGCTTGGATAAATTGACTTTAGTGGAAAACATCTTGGTATATCACTTCACGAATTTAGGAAAAGTGAGGGTTTTGACAGAAAATAAGTGGTATGAATTAAGCCTTGATATGATTTAAAAAATGTGATTCGAAAAAAAGCTATTGTTTGAGAAATGGGCTGAATGTGTAAGGACTGACTGTAGTCTAGCGACTGGCTGGCCCGTGGGACTTATGATTCTTGTGCCACATCAAAGAGGAAATGGAGGGTGCAAGGATGAACTTACAAGCCACAGCATGTTTCCTGGGCATGAACACTCTCCTTTCTCCTCTGGCCCCTAAATGTTATCCTTCAGTGGCCTTCCATTCCAACAACTCTCTGAACTTCTCCTACGGGCACTTAGTCCATTTATTCTTTTGTCTTGTTTTCACGTTGTTCATGTGTTATCGTGCATCTATAACCAGATTGAAAGGTCTGGAGAGCAAGGGCCATGTCTTACACTGCTTTTGTGACCATCACAGCATCCAACTGTGTGCTGAGTTCCCAGGAGACTTCCCTCAGCCCTTGAAAAGCTGAGCCAAATTCAGCAAGTAGCCTTGGTAGTGTTGACCCAGGTCCAGGACACAAACCACAAAATCTGCTTGTCCTCATTGGCGGCCACTTTACATCTCATTTCTCTGCTAGTACTCTCCTGGCCCAACCACCTACATCCATCCTTCTCCTCAAAAGGCATCTTCATTTTTGGAAAATTTCTAGGCTCTTCTCATGTGTAGTCCCTTTACTTCTGGAATGCCAAATGTACGTATATGGCATTAAATGTGTGTGTGTGTGTGTGTGTGTGTTTGCCAATAACTAAGAAGTTCATAGATTATACATGTGTGGTTGCCTAGTCTTAGCACAGGATGTGTTTACAGGCCTTGCAAAGAGCTTTTCAGTATATTGATTCAGTTTTTATTGAGCATGACAAAATTATCACTTTTGTTGGAGTTCATCCTTGTTTCCAAAGCTGAAGCTATTTCTTTATTGTTTTCATTCTTTTCTCTTACAAATGGTATTTCCTCAGATTCTAAAATCAGTTACTAGTTATTGTAAAGATTTTGGCAAATACAAAAGGACAACAAGAAAATTAAATCCATCCATAATCCCATCACCCAGAGATGAACATTTTAAAAGTAATTTCCTTCCAAACTTTTCCTATGCATATGTATGTGCATGACCCTCACTCCGCAAGCTTGGATGTATAAGACATGTTTTCTTATTTTCTTAAATCCAAATGAAATCTGACCTTATCCTTCAGCCATCTTTCCACAGGATATTACATTTAATTTGCCAACTTTGAGGAAATGCCCCTGATATTTTTATTATAATTGACTGAAATTTATAAATCCATTAAAAGTAGGTATTTTTATAAATTCAGTCTCCCATCTAACAATATGATATATAATCTTTTTTCAAATTTTCTTTTGTCTCTTGGTAAAATGTTGTGGTTTTCTGGAGGAAAGGGGTACAGAAGTCCTGCCCTTTTTTAAGTAATTCTAGGTGTTTAACTTTTTCTATTGCAATTGTGAAAAAAATCTTTTTATCCTTACATTTACTGTTATTAGTGATATTAGTTAAGAAAGTTACCGTTTTTGCATTTACTTTGTCTTCAACTATATTAATAAATTTCTTTATTAGTTATGTCAGCTTTCAGTTTGTTTCTTTGATATTTTTAGTAGAGCACAACACCATCAGTAAATAATAGTAGCTACACCTTTTCTTTCCATTCCTGTCTTATTATATTGACTAGAATGCCAAAAACAAGATTAACAATGTTGATATCTCTATTTTAAAGAGATTATTTCCAATATTTTATAGATATATAATGTTAGCTGCTGTTTTGAGATAGATGTTACTTTTTATGTTAAGTAATTAATAGTCACTTTTAAAAAATGTTTTTGAATGAGACTTTAAGAATTTTGTAGCCACCTGTTTAAAAAACAATTGTGTCTCAAGTAAAAGTGTAAACATGGGCATAATTTACTAATTTATTGATCATTAATGGATAGTAGTAGGATAATTATAATAATAATTAACATGTGTAACATTTGTTTACATTATTCTACTTAAGTCAGTTAACTTTTATTATCACAATATTTTTGTTGTTATTAATTATACTGTATTTTGCCATGTGTAATGTGCTTCCATGTATAATGTGCATCCACATTTTTGGCCCAAATTTTCAGGGAAGAAAATCTTTCATTTTAATTTTTTAATTCAAATTTTTATTTGTTTACATTTTAGGGGCTTGTTTTTTGTATTATAAAGGAATTTTAGCATTTATATTTTAACATATGGTACAGGAAATTTTATGTAATAAATAATTACAAAACACCAGAACAGTTACAAGGTACAAGAAATTTTATGTACTGGTAACAAATTTACAATATTTACGCATCATAGAAGGCCAAGAACCCTTGGTCGTTGCAAATTCATCGTAAATTCAACAAAGCTGATTATCAGATTCCAGGGTATTATTTTGCATACAGATATCGTTTTGATTTTTAGAGTTACATTTTTAACTCATAAGCATAAGTAAAAGAATTAAAAACATTTATATAGATACAAATTAGTACTACCCATGAATAATGTGCATCCTTACTTTTTCCTTCACAAATTTGGGCAAAAAAAGTGTGCATTATACATGACAAAATACAGTATTTGCATTTTTTCTTTTTTCTTCCACTGCATCATAATCTTCTTAAGGAATCATTATTCCTTTGCAACATCTCACCCTGTCTTCTAAAGTGTTCACATTCCTTGGCTATTTGTTGTTGTCAACCTACTAGCCTCGCACTGATAATATTATAACAACAACAATATAGTGAACTAATATTTATTGAGTACTTATTACGTAACAAGGCAATTCTAAGAACTTTATATGCTACCTTTTTAATCTACACAACAATCCTTTAAGGTTGTTATTATTACTACACCTTTTTATCCATGTGAGGAAACTGAAGCACTGAGCTAGATTAAGCAGATTGCCCCAGGTGCACACCTAGGAAATGATAAGAGTCTAGATTGGAATCCAGGTCTCCTAACCCCAGAGCTATGTTCCTTTTCACAGATGGTCATGTTATTGTATAAGTCATGCTGGCAAATTTCTTTAAATGAAATGTGAATCCTCCTTTATAACGATGAGACCTGGTACAACCAATAGAGTGAGGTAAGACTCCAAACGTGTTTCTCTGGAATAGCATTTAATTTCTGGTTTTGTTTTTACTTTTCAAGATAGAACTTCTGATTCTTCTATGTGAAATGGCCCTAAGAATGTTTTATTCGGTAACCTTCATAGCTTTTCCTAACCAGCAGAACTTTGGTTATCACTTAAATCTTTGTTTTGCAAAATTCTTGATTTCTGTTGAAAGCAAATATTATTTTATCCCTTATGGAAGAATAAATATTCACCATTACGATGATGACCCACATGTACTCTGGGTAGTCCCAACCTCAGATAGCTTTCCCAGGGCTTGCTGGCTAACTGGTTAAACTGTCTGTACTCCGTTGAGTTCAGGATGGACTCACAGGAGCCTGGGTGAAGAGCGGGGAAGTGGGGCTGTAGTCCAGCAGTCACATGTCCAGCCGCTGGAAAACCAGGGAAGTGTTCTTATCTATGAAACGAATATGTAAAGCTAAGTAAAATGCAATTAAGCTTTCTTCTAGAGCTAGAAGTTTATTATCAATATGATAATGAGGAACATAATTCAGAAATTGCAAAAATATATTTTTGATAAACACCAAAACATCAAGGCTGCTTAACTTTTTTTGCCATTTGAAAACTCCCACCATCTTTTTTAATCAAAATAAAATACATTATTTGAAAATCTTAAAAATGACCATTTCATATAGGAATTAAACATCTTCAATGTTGAGTGATAGAATTATAATTTTTATT
This sequence comes from Hipposideros armiger, assembly GCF_001890085.2. NCBI lineage: Eukaryota > Metazoa > Chordata > Mammalia > Chiroptera > Hipposideridae > Hipposideros > Hipposideros armiger. The sequence continues at coordinate 3,495,837 of NW_017731470.1, forward strand.
TTCCTTTAGAAAATAAATTTAGTTGACTCTTCTAGATATATTTGAACTGCAATCACTTTTACATTCCCCCTCTTTACCCCATGTGTTCACAAATAATTTTGAAAAGTCGAACAATAGCCACTCCCAATTCCGCTATAAAAATAGCGCTCTAGAAAGAGCACATTTCAAGTTATCAAATGCTCTATTCATTCCCCAGTTTCAGGTCTACCCATAGAAAGCTTTTTATTTTTACGTCTCCACAATTTTATTTTCTACTAGGTTAGATTATAAATAGTTCTTGGAGTTGATATGTTTCAAAGTTGCCATGCTTCTTCATTGTAAAAGAAATGTTTCCCACATTCGTTTTTTATCTCCCAGTTATTTCCACCTTTAGTATTTTAATTACAGGATTATTTTGGGCCCTCTGCATAAGGATGAATTAGCTTGCAAGCCAAATTTCATTACTCCTACTACAAAGATAGGTCCAATAACAGATGCAACAAATTTTAACTATCATTTCCATCAGGATCACAGATGGGATTGATGTGGAAGACATCTGTGGCCCAGGCCAGAGGAGAAATGGTTGGCTTCCTCTTAGAGTCAGGGCAAAGAATGTGGCAAAAAAAGATCTAAGGATGCCATGAGGAATTCCAGCACTACTCTCGTGCATGCGCAGGTCATGGTAAATCAATTATAACAGATTCAGAGTCAATCGAGGGGGGTGGGGGTGACCCAGGGACACAGTGGGTACTGGGTGTTCCAAAGTTTTCCTACTCTGTGTTTGGTAGATTCCAGAATGAAGAATAGATGTGATACATTTTTTGTACTTAAAGAACAGAATGAAAAGACTTCCAAGTGGGAAAAGTGCTTTATCATGTACAATAGAAATATAGTCACAGCAAGTTGAAATCCCCTTGCACTATTATAGGGGAAATTTATGTTTCAGATAAATGAAGCAGCAAGGTAAATAGATAAAACCTATATTGGGAAGATGAAAAGGAAAACAATGCAGCAGCACTTACTATTGAGTGTATTGATAATAGGGTGGAAACATGGGCTTAGATTACCCATTTATTAATTTAACAAATATTATTGAGCACCTAGTATGTGCTAGAAATTGTGACAGGGAAGCAGTAATATGCAATTTAAACATGGCCCCTAACTTCCCAGATCTTACAGTCTTGTGGGGGAGCCTTCATGTACAGTAAAATACTAGCACAAGTATAAAAGATAAATACATAATTGAAACATTTTTTTCTTTCTACCATTCTCAGTGTTTGTATACTCCATTTTCCCACTATTATAAGCTATAAATATTAATATAACAGTAAGCTTTTTACATATATTAACTCATTTAATCTTCACACCACTCTGTGACAGGTGAACTATTAATATTTCCACTTTACAAGTGAAAAATCTAAGGCATAGAAAGATGGAAATAATTTACCCAGGGCTAAACAGCATCTAAGCTGGGGAGCTGGGACTTGAATCCTGGCAGTGTAGGTCTAGACTCTGCATGCTTCATCACAACTATATTGCAATGATGCAATTCTTTATGTTAAACTTCTTGTAAAACTTTGTCCAGGATATTAGAATTAACACATTTCGCTCTCATTGGGTCATCATGCCCTGTGCACCATATCCTTGATGTTTTCTGAAGTGCCCTGCATACAATGGGACTTTGGAATGAGCTATTGATAACTGACCTCACTGACCAGGCAGAGAGGTTCATCTTGTTGTATGAATGATGTTGGCAAACTTCCTTAAATGCAATGTGAATCCTGCTTTATTGCTATGAGGTGACTTCAGTTAACAGGGTTTGAAGTAAGGATAAACTTTGGGGAAGTAAGGAGGACCCAAGAACTACCTTAGCTTACATACAGACCAGAAAGTCCCTGGCATTTGGGATATAGTGATGCTCCAAGGAGGCCAGCAGGATCCCTGGTGATCCAGCAGCATCTCTCAGAAGAGGCTGTTCTTGGGACATCACTCTTCTGCCTGCCTTTTCTCCATAGCTCAGTTCTCTCTCCACGTTTATTCTTGATTGCACAGCCCTTCTTAGTATACCCTGCTTCCATTGCTTCCAACATCTACTGCACATTTATTTCCATTGCACTCTATGCTTGCTGACATTCTGTAGTTGCAGGCATCAGACTTACATTCTCTGGAGATAGTGTCCAGCGGGACCTGGTTTAAAGCACCTGGTTTAGGCAGCGGGTTGATATTTGTCCCTCGTGAGCTGATGGCCAGTCTTGCCCTTGGAACCACTTGCCCTTGACTCAGGAGCTGAACCCTGTCCACTAATTTGTGGCCAGGCTATGATGGTCCTTAGCATTTAATGTGTCAGGAGCTTTCTGCCAGAAGTTCTGGGTGTGTCAGGCACTCTGAGAATCTGAGACGGGTGTAGTGAAACTGTCAGACAAGTTGCCCTGCTTTTCCAGCACAAACATGTGATTGATTGATTTCTACCTTGAGCGCCTACGTGACCCAAGTCTGTAATTTGTGTGGCCGGTGGGCCAGGGAACAGAGAAAGTATCTGTTTGTTAGAATAGAAAGAGAATGAGGGAGAAGGACCATGAAACTGTTAGCATTTCAAGAATATTAACTTTTGAAGACATGCTGAAATAGAGTTGTTAATTATGTGTTTAGTTGTGAAGTTGTTGATAGCAAAGCGATAGAGCAGAAAGGAACCTCAAGGGATTGTCTAGATCATTTTCTCAGTCCAAGAGGCTAAAAGATGTGGTTGTCAACCATTTAAACATTTGTATCCAAAGGTAACCTCCCCCAAATCTGGAGAACAACATGCTCTTGAGAAGACATGAAAATAGAAGGATTACTTCTTCCCTCTTCCCCGTTTCTTTTCCTTCTTAGCCTCTATCACTACCTGCATGCTGTGGATCATGGGTTTCTTTGTTTATCATTGTCTCCAGGCTGAACTATCTGCTTCATGTAGCTTCTTGGTCTCGTTCATCCACGGCTATATCTCCTGTGCCTAGAAAGTTCCTGGCCTGTGGTAGAAGCTTATAAATATTTGTTGAATGATTGCATTAATTAACATGTGTATTGAACAGTGTCTGGAAGAATACACAGCAAATATTTACGAATACCCACCTCTGCGGAATACAATTAGCAAAGCTGGGAGAGAATTAAAGGAGGAAGGAGGTAGAATGGTGGATTTTGACTTTATAAATGTTTACATTTTGCATTACTTAACAAAGTGATATTTAGCTTGATTTACATTTAACTTTTTAGGAATGCACCTATTGTACAAACAAGTAAAGAAAGGTACATGTAAATATTTATGTTGTAATGCAAACATATGTTTACTAATATCCTATAGTCTTTTTAAATTAATATGTCCAATGTTTTACAGAAAGGTGGCAAGTCCCTTCTCAGGGAGGGCTCATATTTTAAAATCTATTTTTAGTATTCTATATGTGGTAGGAAATTAATATGTAGTTTTTGACTGACCCTCTGGGCAAATCAGAACAACATTGATACCAATTTTAAAAATAAAAATCTCTTTCAAATGTTTGGAAACAGTCTTTCATCAGTATGCAGCAAAATAATTAAATTGCTGGTAAGAATACTTGCAACTGTTTAAGAAGTGGTTGATCATACATGATAAATAGAATCATTTTGTAAGAGTAAAAATTATGCCAGCACAAATAATGGCATTTTTAAAAAGACTATAAAATTGCAAAATTAAATATGAAGAGTCGAATCAACGTCCAGTCCATCAGGAAAACAGAGCCTGTGCCTGATATATTTCCGTGAACACATTTCTTATGGGGAAATAATTACAAAGGTGTTGGGAAAGCTTAAAAGTAAGACGGGAAGGATGGCAACCCAGAGATGAGCAATAGCAGGAAGCTCAATCAGGGTTAGAGCTGGAGGAACCAAGGCAGAAGGTAGTGTTACCTGGGCCCTAAGGCTAGCATCACTAGGTAGGAACTGGGACTGCCTGGAGTCACAAAGGGAGGCCCTATTCCCTGAGGGCTAGAATTATAAAGGGTGTGGGTCTCTGATGGAAACTGATCTATTTAGGAGACACAGTCACTAGTCAAAAGAAAGAGAGGAAGAAATACTCTGGCTTCTCCCAGCTCTCCACCCTCAAATTTCCCACTAGTGCCTCCCATTGGCTAAACTTAACAGGAAGTCAGTTTGAAAGGGATCCTGGGAAATGTGGTTTACAGAGTTTGCCTTCTGCAATGCAGTGCAGATGGGGGAAGAACCAGGAATGGTTTTCTAAAGAAAACAGGCAAATGACCTGAACAAATGGTATAATAAAGGGAAAAATATATTCTACTCATGCAGTCAAGTTCTTGATACAATATTTTTAGGTATATTTAGTCATACTAATTATTTCATACAACATTTATTCAGGCATATTTGGGTAAGAATATCAGTGTGGATTGAAGAACAGCATTAATTATTTCTCAACCTTTTAAGACTCAGGGATCCTGTTTACAGCAATAGATAATATTGCTAATCACCTTATTGATTCTTTATTCCTATATTATTTATTTATTTATTTATTTATTTATTTATTTATTTATTTATTTTAAAGATTTTTATTGGGGAATTGGGGGATGGGAACAGCACTGGGGAATTGGGGGAAGGGGAACAGACAAGTTGCTATCCCTTTGCTCTTCAGTCTAGTTGTGGAGGACATTGCTTCACTGGTCCAAGTTGGCACCATCATTGCGCTCTTTCTGGGCGAGGCACATCAGTCCCCGGCTTCTGGACGGCCGCTCACTGCGGCTGCTGGCCGCTCACGCTGGCTGATGGCCGCTCACGCTGGCTGCTGGCTACACACGGTAGCCCATGGCAACCCACTGCCACAGAGGCTGCAGCCCACGCCGTCGCTGGTGACTCACGGCAGCCCAGCTCCAGGTTGAGCTGTTGTTCAGCATCTTAGCTGTGGAGGGCAGTGTCACTGGCCCTCCCATGTGGGATCCGAACCGGGGCCCTCTGGCGTCCCAAGCGAGTTCTTAACCATCGCGCCACTCGGCCGGCCCTATTCCTATATTATTTTAACGGTGTATTATGGCATCAAAAATAAACACTTTTTTTTATCACTTTGTTTGAAATTTTTGTAATTGTGACCAAAAAAATCGGTGTTTAAAAAAATATTGTTTTCTGATTTGTTTCTAAGTGGCAAACTAAGAGAGAGAATTTGAGGATACATATATATATATATATATATATATATATATATATATATATATATATATATATATATATGCTTGTCATGAAAAATCACTTGCACCCCCAATAAATTAATAGCCACATTAGACATCACTTCTATTATATTTTCTCTTTTTAACTTTGGCTTTTGAAATATTGGAGATATTTCAGTTTGCTATGTGGGAATTAAATTAAATGAATGCACCTTATGGATCTTTTGAGGATCATCTTGAGGTGAATTTGCAGAATTATTATCATTTATTGCTTTCATCAACTGTATAATTGAGGAGATTCTCCCAGTGATTTATACCACCATAAAATACTTGGTCTTATTTCTATTAATTATGATTTGAAAGATGTAGTAAGTGTAATGTTAATGAATGTGTTGAATGATGTTGGATTAATTGGAATGACAAAAACGCCTTAAGCAAAGAGTGATAGTTTGAGACTGACTATAGGCAAATCCAAAGATAAAACTGTTATTTACTTCATGTCCTGCCCTGTCCTTAGAAACCTGAATGATCCAGAGCAAGAAGTTAAGTCCAGCTTTTGATTGTCATTCTTTGTATATTTTACAAAACCTTTTTATTTTGGAAGTTTCAAACATATGCAAGAGTAACTCCAAGTACTATTCATCCAGCTTTGACAATGATCAACTCAGGACCAGTCTCGCTTTCATATATATTCCCTTTCCTCTCTCCTGAACTCCATTGGATTATTTTAAAGACGATCCCAGACATCATACTACTTCATTTCTCATTTTAACGAGCCTTTTATTGAGGGGGTCCGAGTAGCTTTCCATTTAGTAGTAGGAGACGCAACACAAAATTTATCTTTTTCCCAAGAATGCCTGTTATTGGTGGGCTGTGGTGTTGGAAATGACCAGGGAATTACATATCCTTTGGTGTATGGTTCTAAATGTAAGCACTAGGGAAACAATCTTGTAAAATGCACATATACTTCTTAAGATGGGAAACATGTTGCTTTTCAGACATGTTTAGTATGCATTTTAAAAACAGTTTTGTGTACTATCATCCAATTAATGGGAGAACCAGAATGAGGTGGGGTTTTGGACAGAAATAGTTTAGAGATAATTAGGGGTATCGTCAAAAAAATTCCAGAACCCAGACTTTGCTGTTCACCAGTAACGGCAACAGTGCCCTGGGACAACAGTGGGCCATTGGGGAAGGAGGAGACTTTGTGGGGAACCAAGCAGAGGGAGAATTCCCTGCTCACTTTACACAACCTCTTTGGAAAATAATCTCTGTTCCTGGCATCAATAATTCCCTATGTTGATGACTTCCAGATCCATAGTTCTGTATCACTCTCCTTAGCTCAGGTTCAGATACACAATTCCTAGCAGATATTTCTGCATCCCTGTGCTCCCATTTCCCCAAATTCCACGTGTCTGGAAGAGATTGTTCTGACCCCTCAAACCTACTTTGCTTTCATTGTCTTCATCAATGTGTATAGCATCATCATCCGATTAAGTATCCACATCACAAATTTGGGAACCAGGCTCCCTCACACTCATCAATCATCACTTTCTGTTCTGTCTGCTTCTTAAAAGCCTCTCGATCTCTCTCTCTCTTCTACTGCCCAGATTTAATTTAGCCTTTTTTTTTTAAATATTTTTTTGCCAGAACTAGTGAACTTAGATCCAAACCATTCTCCATCCTACTATTAGAGACACATTCAACATGCACATTTAATATCTCCACAGTCTCAAGTGCTTAACGTTACCCTTTTATATGGCAAATATGACCCTCTGTGAGCTAGCCCTGCACTACTTTTTAGGCTCACCTCCTACTATTCCTTAATGACTTTACCATCTACCTATATGGAAATACATATAGTTCTCCAAACATGCCAAAATGAGGAGTCTGATGCAGACGATCTGATTCAGATGGGGCCTGAGATTGTGTTTCTCATAAGACCCCGGCAGGTGCTGCTGATTCACAGAGCACATTTTCATAGCAAGGCTACAAGACCTATTCCTCTCCTGTTCCTTAATAACCAATGGAACCATAGTTGTTCCTTCTCTTTGCCATTCAACTGCTTTATAGCTTCAGCCATTTGATTTTGCAGGACTAGTCAGGTTCTCTCTCCAAATCCCCTACTGAACCAAATCCTTCTCACCCTTTAAGTTGCTCAAACATAATTTTCATTTAGAAAACTGTCCTGAACCCCCCAGGAAGATGTGGGCACCTCTTCTGCTGTGCATGCTGCATTTTTTACATTCTTCATTTATGACACTAACACATTACATCACAGATTCTTGCTTGTCTATTTCCCAATTCAAAGTGTTCCCAGCATGGCTCATAACACCAGGCACATGGAGAAACACAGTAAATATTTATTGAGAAATAGATAGATGACCCCTTCTTGATGACTTTAGGATTGTTTCTTTGTATCCCCATGGCATTCTCAGCACCACATGAGGAGCAAATAGTCCTAAAGAGTCCTAAAATTTCATGGACCACAGACCTCAGAGATTAATTAGAATCACATGTTAGCAATAATGTGATTACCAGAGGTTAAGAGCCCAGGACTGTCTCTTACTAGACAAGCTTACTAGATTTTATTAGAGTAGCCATTTGAGTCTTGATAAAGTTATCATGTTCTGTCTTTAGCTCCCAGGCTTGTAGGCCCAGAAAAATGATTTGTCAGCACCTTGACTGAGTATCCCCTTCATATGGGAAGACTCACATTAGCCCAGGTTTTAGACTGATGTGTAATTTAGAAAGTCAGACCATTCATTCACTGTGAAAAGTTATGGCATTAAGAAACAGAATAGTGGAATCCACATGATTAGCCCTTTCTTTGCTATAATCAAGCTTTAAGGAAAGTCAAATCTTAATTCATTTATTTTTTGGTAGGGCGGAATCTGAATAGTAGGATTGAGATAAATTGGATGTATAGTAGCATCAGGTTAAGTTAGCTTAAAACATTCAAACCATAATAGAAATGATCTTATGAATGGGATCAGAAATAGTCTGTGGTCATATGCTCTGCATCCATCTCCATCATAAAGATGAGTTTTTAGTGGGACTGGAAATGCTCAAACTCAGATTCTGATAGTGGGCGGCGGCTTCACCAGAGTGCTTGGATGGGCCTTGCCACTGGTTGCTGGGACTCCCCCTTTGCGAGACTTCCATGGCAATGAACCCCTCTGTGGATTGACTCGTCTTTCCATAGAGCAAGTCTCCCCTTTTTAAGGTGACTTTCAATAACTCTGCCTTGATCCTTCACTTGTTATTTTCCATCCCTTCCAAGTATTAGAAAGCACTTTCCAAGAAGAACCCAAGTGATGTGAATCGCCTCCCTCCCCCCACAACCCCCACTTTCCTTCATCCCCCCTCCCACACACACACACATACATCCTTCCCCTCTGTAGTGAGTGTAGGACTGGCCTTATGAAGAGGGTTCATGCTTATGAGACGTGCTATAGGGAGTCCTGAATGTCCTCAAGCCCAACTCCTTAGCATAAAAAGGAAAAAAAAAATGTTCATCTCCTTTGTCAAATGCTGTATATTTAGTAACTTCTTTTGAGTCGAGTGAAAATGCCCCTGGGAGGGGCAACGTTGCTCTCACCCTTTTCCTCTTCTGTGAGTACCTTTCACTGGGAATGGTGGCGGGTGCAGTGCTCGACACCATGTTAAATATCTGAGTGAGGAGGGGGTATGCAGACCTTAGGTCTCTGTTCCAAAGCCCACGTTTTAAACTGTTGTTTTCATACTTTGCCATGAAATTGTTGGGAGAAAGGGAATCTTTATGTAGAGCCAAGAAAATCCTAGTAAATGATGAGAAGGGTAATAAAAGAAAGGGCGAGGAACTGTGTAACTTCCTCATGATGGCTAAGGCCAGTGATAGTTCCTGAAATACGTTATCAAGGGAAGTTCTAATTTTTCCCCCTATTGGATATACATGTTCAAATTATTAATAACGTTCTTGAGTTTCCCGGTGGTAGGAGACTGACCCAGTGAAGCATTTCTCTTCCTTAATGTGCCTCTGAATCAAGAAGGGATCTTGTCAAAATGCAGATTCTGGTTCAGGAGGTCTGACTCAGCAGCGTGAGCCCCGAGTGCTGCATATTGGGCAAGATCGCAGCTGCTGCTGCTGGTCCACACATCTGAGGGTGAGGAGCAAGGGCTGCCCGATCCCTTGAGGCCTGTTCCCACCCCTCACTTTATTTCAGCTGAGTCAACGCTCTTCCTTTTCCTTGCCATTTGCTCCATTTTCCCCACTGTCTGGCTGCAGCAGACTTCATTTTGCAGACTCCACCATGACATGTGGTAGGAAACCATTCTCAGTCCTGTGGGTTCCCATGGCCTTGGAAACATGCAGTCATTGGGAAGTGTTAACAAGGAAAAATGAATGGAGGGAGCGGGCACTATGTGGGTGGAGGAGGAGAGAGAGTGGTGTGGCAGGGGGAGGGGAGGGGAGGAAGGAAAAGAATATAATAGGTCTCACTGGAATGTGGAAATGTGTGTATGTAAGAGACCTGTTAACTCATGTCTAAAACAGCATAACACCCTAGCATGGTTGGGCAAGTGCAGTAGCAAAATAGAAAAAAAACAAAACAAAACAAAACAAAAAACCCTAGGGAATGTCAAAGAGTATTTTGGAATAAATAACACCCCACATTCGTGGTTTCTTCTCTCTTTGCTGTTGCAGATTGGATGCAGTTCTCCGATGTTCAGAGTTCGCTCTGTTCCCTACCCTCTCTTGCAGGGAGAAAGTGGAAGGCATTACAACGGGAGAAATGTCTACTGTTTGTGGCCAAACACTATTCAGGATGTCATTATTCCAGTTTCACCAAAGTCTTCTTTCCAAACTATTATTATATAATTTCTCTGCAGAAATCCCACTTAACACCCCGACCTTCCTGAGTTTGCTCTTTCACTTTTTTTTTAAACCTCGTCTCTGTACACATTACACACCAATGGTAGAGAACTATTTTTTCCCTTAAAAATGAAACTGTGCCAAGTTCCAGTTGTTAACTTTTCATTTTAACCACCCTCTCCCATTCAATTCTCATCAGCCAGAAATTCCACATGTATTTTACATTGTTATTTGTTAGTTTTCTCTTCTTCATCAAAGTATCTCCCACAATTATTCTTCCTATTACCAGGCTTTAGAGAATAAAGACATTTTAAAATAATGCAAATAATAAAAACCTCCAGTGCTCAAATGGCAGTAAAAATACTTCAAAGAGTATTTCCCTTGGAGAATTTTGAAAACCTAATCTTTCACCAAAAGATTCAAAAACTATTTGGTAGGCCTTTCTGTAAAATAGTTTTCTATGATTTTTTTTTTTCATGATGGGAAACAAAACAATATGCAGTAACCAAAAAAAAAAAAAGAAGAAGAAGACTGTTAAATGTATTGCAATTATGATAAAATTCTGATTTTCAAATTCAGATTTAGTTACATGCCTGTTTTCTATCAGGTTTACTGTCTATCTAGTACTGTAGGTTAGGCATCTCTGGAAGCTTTATACTTGTTCAGAAGAAAGTGGTTTTCATGGAGATGTCACTGGGAAATATTACTTTTTCATTGCTTGGACAATTTAGAATTTTATATGTGTAAAGTGCTATACAATCCCATCAGTGGTTAGTCCCATTAATAATTTCATGACTTGGTATATTATTTGTTTATTATCCATTTTAGGGACAGGAATACGGAGGAACAGATTACAGGGGAGTTGAAATTAGAACCTACAGTCACAGAAGTTTCCTAGACCGTCATTCAGTTTAAACTGGAGGCTGCGATTGTGTCTCTGTGTGTCAAATATGAAATATCAGGGGAGTTGGCATCTATGGGGCTGTATCTGGGTTTGTAAAGAAAAAATAAGAAGCTGTGAATCAATTATATCATATCATGGAGAGAAAAGTGCCTTGTAGTAAGGAAACTGGGGGTCCTGTTGGCTCAATGGTCTTCCCTGGTCAGATGAAATCTACTGGATCATGGCTGCACTTGAGTTTGTTTTCTTGAACATCACTATCCTATCCATTATACTGCCAGGAATAGCTGCCATCCACATTCTTTTTGTAATTATAATTCCAATCCTGAAAGTGTGTCCATCAGATTCTGAATGGTCATCTTAAGATCATTCAACTGTGACCTCAGAGAAACAGGTTTGAAACAAGAGTCTATCTATAGGAAAATTCCAGTGAACTGAGTGGAGGCATCTTGATCATCCTGTTCCATTTGCCTCTGGCCATTAGCACTGGCTTTAGAAAGTTTATTCTAAAGTCAATAAGCTGATGGGGTCAGTGTGTATTCATGGGCAGAATGTGGGAGGGCTACCTATACCCCTCCATCAAATGGTGCGGTACTAGAGATTCCCAGTAAGAGCTGGCCTTGAACTTAAACAGGGCTCTCACCATGCCCTAATAGATTGTAGGGCCCTCAATTCTTCCTCTCTGTGAAGAATGAACAACCCTGCGATACCTTGATTCTAGCCCTCTGAGACCAGTTTTGGACTTCTGACCACCAGACGTGTAAGATAATGATGTCACCAAGTTTGTCCTAATTTGTTACAGCAGCTGGAGAAAACTAATACAGGCACGTTTTACTTTCATGGACTCTTTTCTCCATTAGAAATTACATTTTATTATTATGTTGGTACAAAGATGAATCTATTAATAGTCTATATTAAAACATTCTTTGACCTAAAAGTATCCCCTTTTTTTTCTGATTTTAAAAGAAATTAGAACATTTTCATGGATATCTAAAAGTATCGTCAGCTTTGTGAAAGGGGCCGAGTGTACTGATGGACAGGTCAGCGCTGACAATGGGCTTTTCTATCTAGATTTCCCATCGTTCACCATTTGGGGTTCAGTATAGCTAAGTGCATGCCAACTTAGGGATTTCAGAGTTACTAGCTTCTTGTTTTGTTGTCTAACCTCTTGGTATTTGGTTGGGAGACATTTTACATTGGTGAGGATATATATTTTGAGCAGGGAGAAATTATTCAAAGTGTCTCTCAAGTCACATGACATCACTATCGACCCCTCACTGTACATACCATAAACACACAATAAGTTCCTATTTCCTGGAATATTTTGCCTGACCAATAATCTTTTCTTTACCCGTGTTTCAAATAAAAATTAGAATGGATTATGGTTAAAATTTGAAGACAAATGTAATAATATTAATATTTCTTATGTTTGCATAGCATCCACAGTTTGCAGAAACACTTTTACATACCTCATCTCTTTTGATGACCTATAAAGTCATTTACGATCTTAGGAGGAAAATATTTTATAATCTACTTATATAAAATATTAATAGTAACAGTGGTTTTAATTTTAGGCAAGTTATTTGTCATTTATAATACTAAGAGAGAATAGTTATATATCTGCCTTTTGCCACATTTATACTTTGGCCTATGGTCTCTCAGGGTGGCAAAAGTGCAGAACAAAATTTGTACTCCTCAGTAATATATATTACTTTCCACACTCTGCCTTTGTGAAAAATAATACATTTCAGGCTTATGACTATAAGCATTAATGCTGTGAAGTGGAAATTACAACATACCTCATTAACTGTTTCCACTTCTCTGACAATTAGGAGCCAGAAAGGCATAATTTCTAGTGAAAAAGCAAAGTTAGGTTAAGGGAAGTTCAGAGACGTGATATAAAGGAACCTGTGACTACAGGGCCTTGTTGCTTACGGGGTTCACAAGGTTAAAAATAACCACCTTCCTGAATTATGATCCTAATTCAGGATTTGCAGAGTATGTTTTAATTTGGCACTGTTCTGGAAAATGCTACATTGAAAAGGATTTGTTTCTAGAGGTTTTCAGGAAAATAGCTAATTCAAATGGCTCAACCCTGTGCGATCATCCCTGGCTGGTAGCGAGTTCTTTCTGTCCTCTGGGGCTTGCTTGGGAATGAAGAATATCATCACACCTACTGCCTCCGCACTCATCTGCATGTTCTCCACGTGGGCCTATTTTCACACATGCAAACCAGCACCCAGGTCCTTATACCTGCCTCTCATCCAACTGTGTGAATTTATTCATAAACCTTCAAATGTTCTCGTTAGACCAGTTTAGTCTATCTCTGAAACAACAGATAGGTAAGGTAGGCTGATATGTTCCATCAAATTAATCCCTCATTTCACAGTGGAAGTTTTGACAAGATGTCTGGTCTCCCATCGCAAGAAGGTCTTTTATTCTGTTCAAAGGCAACCAAATGAAGCTGTCAATTCTAGCATTAAGAAAAGCAAGTTGCCTTTCAGAGAGCCTCCCTTCCATTGTCCTTCCATCTTGAGTCCCTCTCTGCCTTCCTATGGTTAGGTGCCTTTTGAAAAGTTGCCCTCATTCAAGTTACACACCCTGCCACACCTCCAGGCCCCAGGATGCTTTCGGCTGAGTTCCCAGCAGTCTTACAGCCTTGCCAACAGCAGACGGAGGCATCCCATGGAGGCCTGGGTGGAGAGAAAGCCTCGCATTTTGCAACAATGACCCACTTGGCACAGGGGCAGAGCCATCCTGATGGGCTCCAGGAGCTCCTCGTCTGAGTCCCCCCAGGATCGTCCAGTGGAGAAGGCTCACAAACACAGCCACCCTGCCACAGTGGAGGGTCATCAAAAGAAACCCACGGAAACAGGGCTCTGCCCTGTGGCATTCTGAGTCAGTCTTGCAGTGTGATTTGCCAGCTGTCTGAAAAAAGAAAATACTGCTAGGACCTGGGCTGGGACCATGAGGTGTAAAGGTGTCAAGTTGAAAAAACAAGGGTGGGACTAAATCTCCTCCCATCCCCTGTCCCCTTCCTGCCCTGAGAAAATTATTCCAGCGTAAACATTTCTTTTTAAATTTAGGACATCTTTGTGCAAGAAAAACTACTTTATTACTCAACATTAATAACACTCACTTTGAACCTTAATTCTGAAAACCACAGAATTTAAAATATGCTGTAAATAGCTGACATGGGTGTTCTTTCTCTGCTTTCAAAGGAATTGTTTTTGTAATTACTGAGCAGGGTGAAGCTGAATTGCCCCTCCCGCAGTAAACAGGAGAGTGTAATGAGATATCTCAACTAAAAACATTCATCATCTTCAGATTAATTAATAATGGAAAAGTTTCAGTGCATTCCTCATGCTTTTTTTAAAAATCATTTATGTTTTAAGTTGTTCGGTCTCTATTCTAGTTCTGAGTACAAATAAATGCCTGACATATGGTCTAAGCCAAATTCCAAAATGTAGCAAAAACAGTGCCTGCATATTTGGCAGGAATTTTCACCCAGTTCAGGTCAGTGTCTTTTTCTGCCCAAAGAGGAGTCTGTGCGTTTACACTGGGCTAGGAAAATAACACAGAAAAAACATGGGGGGCGACAAGTAAGCTCCAGTGCCCGGCTGGCCAAAGGATAATGTTTAGAGCAACTTGGGAATTACCGCCCAGGCTGCAGTTGGGTTTGCATAACATTTTGGGGGACAGTGAGCAAGAGAAAGAGTAGGGGTTGCATTGTTGTAGGGAAACGGCCTTCTCCCTTCTACACCTCTCACCTTGCAAATCACCCTCTCTTAGCAAAAGCACATCTTACTTGTTAACTCCTCCCCTTCTCGCTAACCTTTTCAATCATCCCCTTCTTCATTTCAGAATGGCCTTCAGAACAAAGCAGCGTTTTAAAGCCTTTCCCACTAAAAGTTCGCCCCTCCCCCCTTTTAAAGAGGCAGTGTGGGGGTAATTTTCCTTTTTAAAATTTGTTTTTCTGCAGTCTACTCTTGTGAAACTGTCATTGTTTGAGGGCTGATGGATTTTTTTTGGAGATACCATCGTATTGCTTGTTATTGTAACACTTATTGGTGATAAAGTTCAGACTAAAAATTAAGCAGCTGCAATGTAGCAGCACAAATTAGTTTAATGTAAGCAGTCAGGAGCAGCTGGCTGGCTCAGGACTCGAATTTAGCTGTGGGGGAAGGGTTCTGTGACGCTGACGGTGTTTTTTTCCTCTACATAAACATTTTTGGCTGTTGCAGCTTTTGTGCTGATCATGTGACAGTGTCCCTAGGCAGATAATTTATTTCTGTGGCTTTCATGAGCAATCATTAACCTTCAGACACCGAGTTTGCTTTTTGCTTTGTGGCATTTGTTATTATTATTATTATTATTTTTGTATACTAACTAGTTTAATTCAGAAAGTGTCAGGAGAAAATTAAAACCAATTTATAATAGACTGCAATGCATAATACTTATGTTTCTATTAAAGCAGACCTTGCTTACATGAGCATTCTCATAGTTGGGCTGGTGTTCATGGATCAGAATAATTACTTTTACTGTGGCTATTGTGGGGACGGTACCTCACTGTCCCCTTCTGATTGTAAGGTCACTGTAAACTGGCCTTGCAGAAACTCAAGTTGGCAATCAACCTTCGGCTGTCTTCATTTACTCCCTCGGTGGCTGGAACTCCAAGGGCCATCCGAGGAGCTGAGAATTGGGCTTCTGGAGGTGGGCTTGCTTGGGTCCCTTCTTCCTTCAACAACTGACCCACCAGCCTTCAGGAAACAGTGTGGCCATGTGTAGTGAGTAACTGGAGCTGGAATATATTGGGATGGAAAAACAAAGGGAACCAGAAACTGTGTCCTGCATAAATCAGAAAGGGGCGGGGGACAGAAAAGTATCATTTCTGACATCTACTAATCAGGCTGACCCTGTTTTCTGAATTTATCGGTTGTGTCCTCCTCGGATCTGTTTGTATTGCTCAGCCATTTCTGCCAGCCAGTAAGTAATTCAGGGGTAAAATGCACAGGGTCACTCTTTGGTGTCTATCATACATGATATCTTCAGACACTTTCAGAATGCCGATTATCTCATGGGTATTGTGTGGGCCCTGTTAGATATTCATTTATTCATTCTCTCATGGTGCAGGGTCTTGGGGCGGGGGTGGGGGGGCACTCTGCACTACTTGCACAGAGGGATTTGATCAAGTATATTTGTAAATCCCAGTGGACTGCATTCAGCGCAAAATAAGGAAGAAATAATTCCTTTTCTTTCTTACTCATTTACAATATTTCACTGATGAGAGCTGTTCTTAATCGGTCCTAATAGATCATAAGAATAGATATTTATGGGTTATAGAGAGCAGCGTGAAAATTCCATTCTTCTAAATTTATGATTCAAGAGCTGAAAACATAGGGGAAATTGATAACTGTCATTCTTTAAACATCTCGAGGCACCATCAATGGGCTAGGTATTGTACAGGCTGAAAGTATGGAAGAGCTTGACCAAGTGACAGAAATGAGGATGCAGAAGCATTTGCGTGACCTTTGATGCTGCATAAAAAGGAGTGAATGGGTCCCACTGGTGTAATTGATGTGGTAGGACACAGGGTGCTCTGTGAGTTGTATTGTTGCTGGGGTGGGGGTGAGGGTGGGGGTGGGGCAATGGGCAGGCTATGGGGCCTTCTGTGTCCTCACCCCAAAGAGAGAGATTTCTTCCCCAAACCTGAGGCCCTACTAGTCTGGACAGTCTCTACTTCTTGCTCCTAACGTTTGCCCTGCTCACTGGTTCCAGCTCGCTGATTGGCAGGGCTGCATTACGACTTGGTGCTTTATCTGGAAAGGGGTTCACTCACTTAGTTGGGGACTTTTGCCTTTGAGGGCCCCTTGCTCCATGTTAACAATCACATTTTATGACTGTGTTGGTATAAAGATGAATATGATCCAGGCTGGATTCATTTTTATGTATTCATTGTTATGACTCCCTTTTTCCTTTCTGATTTTAAAAGAAAAAAAAATGAAAAGATGTTTGTGGACCAATAAAAGGATCCTGGACCCTGGCACAAGCACACAACTGACCCTCACCCAAGGGGAAGACAACTTGGGTGAGTGAAGCAAGTCCACTTGAGAAACACCACACATGCAGTCTCCTTACCTCAGGTGAAAGCTTTCCCAGCTCATTCCAGGCACTCCTGTGTCATGGATTCTCTTGCTGAGTCCAGCTGGTTTGGGGGGCCCACCCAGGGGAGACCACCCTTAGCCTGCCCTCTCTCCCCAGTTTGCCATACTGTTGGATTCCTTTCTAGCCCTCGTCGGCCTCTGTCTTCAGCCCTGTGTGCCTTATCTGAGCCAATAACCCCTTGGACTCCATTTTATGCATTCTCCTTTCTGCACTGCTTATCTACTAGTCCCAAACCTTGCACATTCAAGATCACTGCCTTCTAGAGGCCCCTATCTATGCACTTCCCCCTTGCACAGATAAGATCCAACAGGGCTATAGCTCTGAGACGCTCCTCTTTGAGTCAGCATATCCTTGTTACTCCCAGCTCAGCTTTGTCATTTTGCAATTTGAACCCCCCTTAACTTTCCACTACTTCAACCCCACTTCTTAATTTCTCTTTCAGTTATCTTGGATAATCTATTCTTTAGCACCAGCTTTCTTATCTATACAAAATAAATTAATCATAGCCAAGGATGGATGTATTGAGTATGCACTGTGGGCCAGGTGCTGTGCTAAGGAAATTGCTAAGTGATTAATATGTATTAATATGTATTATCTCTTTGAATCATTGCAAAGACCTATCATTAATCCCATTTTACAGATGGGAAAGCTGAGGCACAAGGGTATTGAACAATTTATGTTTTCCCAGATAGAAAGGGGTCAGAATTACAACCCAGGCAGTTGGATTACCGTGAATTAATTCTCAGTCATTACACTGTACTGCTTCTATGCTATTATAACACATACCTCAGAGAGTTACTGTGATTCACTTATTTAACAAACTCTATTTCTCATCTACTGTGTGCCAGGCAAGCATTGATACCTGCTTTCAAGAACCTTCCATTATTTCTCTAGAAACAGGTCAGGAGCCATAGAAGGAAAACTAAAAGTACTAGATAGCACTTGATAAGAACCTCTCAAGGAGCTCAGAACATGAGATAGTCAGAGATTGAGGGTGGATGGGCGGGTTGCAGGGAAGGCTTTAGAGAAGGAAAAAGTTAAACCTTAAAGGATGGATAAATGGTAGTAATGGAAAAAGGGGGTAGGGGGTTTCCAGGCCAAAGCAAAGGTTAGGCAGGAGGCCAGTTATGTTTGGGGTTTCAACCATAGGCTTTAAAATAGTCAACACCTGGCAGTTATAATTTTGCCTAGAAACCTCTGCTCTTTCTCTAAGTACTTACCAAATTATAATTTAACCTGGCAGAGAACTGAGGTCAAGATGAGATTTACATAAGATACAGGAGAGTAAATCAAAGTTAGATCGTGGGAATGTCACTTACTCATTTTTCATCAGTACTTATTGAATGCCATATTCTGAGCAGTCTAGGAAACTTCCTATGGGATCAAACATGAAAAGACCGCTCCTTTCCTCAAGGAGCTCAGTCTAGACAGGCAAAGGAATAGAAAAATCTAAACAATTGCTATTGAATATGATCAAGGCAGTTAGTACAATCTGTATCAGAGGCAGATGGTGGAGCGCCTGCCTCTTCTTGTATTTGGAGCAGAGAGCTTGGAGGTAGGTGTCATTTGAGCTGAGTCTCAAAAGATAAGTAGGTGTTCACCAACTTGAAAAGGTAAGGAAAGGCAGCATAGGCAGGGAGATCAACATATGCAAAGGGGTAGAGGTGGGGAGTGTGACAAATGCAGAGAACTCCAACCATTTGTTATCACAGGAGCCTCAAGGGCTCTGCTGGAATTTGGAGTTGAGGTGTGGTTTCAGGTGTGGTGAGATCTGAAAGGCAGGATTTTAAGCAGGGGAGAGTCACAGTCTGTTCACATGCGCAGGTAATGAGCTCTAAGAAAAAAGACGGAATAAGGAAAGCAAGTAAGGAGCCCCCTGTGATCATTTTGGTGCTGGGTGATGAGGACCTGATCCAAAATCGAGGTGCTGAGGAGGACAGAATGCATCTATTTGGGCTGAGGACTGATTGGGTGTGGATAATGTCAATGTAAGAACATCTAAACCCGTAGAGAATTTTTAAAAGATTTTATTTGAGCCAAACTGACAACAATTGCCAGGAAGTGAGATCTCAAATGCTCCCGAGAATAACAGTTTTGCAGTTTTTTTTTATGCATTTGACATTAAGGAGGGAATGTAAGGAAGATAACATGAAGGTAGGAGAAAGCAAGGCAGGGATAGTGAACAAGATTATGTGTGTTCTTTTGACAAGGAGGCATTTCAAAGGTGTGTTAACCTAGATGCACAGAAACAATGGACAGGACTGGCTTATGGCAAAGATAAGCCTTTTACAAGGACGTGACTACCCACCATGACCTGTCCAGTTAGGAATTTATGATCAGATCATCTAGTGAGTTTCTTTCCGTAGAAACCCTTGTTTATCCACAATGGAGAGGGCGAAGGCTAACTCCCAGGTTTCTGGGACATTAACTGAGCTTGTAGATAAGGTGAAAATTTAAGATGAAGTAGAGAGACAATTATAGTCAATTCTCTTTATTCACAGGAGTTATGTTCTATAAAGTCACCATAAACACTGAATTAGTGAATCTTGAAGCATTGCTTCTAGGGGAAATACAGGGTTAGATTCACGTGGGCCTCTGGTCACATTTTCATCAACTGATTAATACATACCCTTATTTTATGTATGTTTCTGTTTAAAGATACTGGATTAGTTAGGGTTCTCCAAGGAAACAGAACCAATAGGGAGAGCATATCTATATCTATATCATCTATATCTATATCTATATCTATATCTATATCTATATCATCTATATCTATATCTATCTATCTATCTATCTATCTATCTATCTATCTATCTATCTATATCAGGGATGCCAAAAAAATATATACAAGTGGACACTGGTCAATGTTGCTCAAGCAGTAGTTTACCATGATTAGAAGTGCCTGGATGCTGATGGTCACCACTTTGAGCACCTCTTGTAATTACAGAAGTCAAACGTGACTTGTATTCATCTTTTGTTATCAGTGTATATTGAGTATTACAATTTTAATAGTTTTTTTCCTTTCTTAATATGTGTATACATTTTTTGGTTTTACACACACACACACACACACACACACACACACACACACATAAAGGAAACCTATTATGAGGAATTAGCTCAAACAGATATGGAGGCCGAGAAGTCTCACAATTTGCTATTTGCGAGCTGGAGACCCGGGAAAGCTGGTGGTGTGATTCCAGTCTGAGTCTGAAGGCCAGAGACCCCAGAGAGCAGATGGTGTAACTCCCAGGCCAAGAGCAGGCAGAAGGAAAAAGGGGCAAATTCCTCCTTCTTCCACCTTTTGTTCTATTCAGGCCCTCAAAAGACTGCATGATGCCCACCCACATTGGGGGAGACAATGAATTTTACTGAGCCAACAGATTCAAATGCTAATCTCATCAGAAAACACCCTTACACACATATCCCAAAATAATGTTTAATCTAGGCACCCCAAGGAGCAGTAACATTGACAACTAAAATTAGCCATCACAGACACCTTATTCAATATGTATATTGTTGATTCATTAACATTAAACTCACAGCCAACAACACCATAACCCATACTGAACCAAGTTTACCTAACGCGTGGATTTTCCTGTAAGCCACACCCCAGTCTTCCTGTGTTTAGGAATACTAGACAACCCTTCGGCAGTGCGCTTGGGATGTTCATTTTAAAAGCGAAATCGCCAACGAAACACAAGAGTGTGAAAAAGCAGGCACTCAAGAGACTGCAGAAGGAGCATGTGTTTACTGTAGGAGTGCTTTATTGAGGAGGCAGAGCTCTGCCTTGTTCCACCTCACTAGGGACTTTTGGGTCCAACACCTCAAATTTTCTCCATTCCACACGTGTCTGAATGATCATGTAAACATCGCGTATATTGATTTGGGGGTTACAAATTAATTTTATTTGGGAATTTTTTCCAAATTTGCAATTGGGAATCTGTGAATAATGAGGGTCGATTGTCTTCACTTAAGCTTTGAACATTTTGTTTATGAGGTGCCTTTAAGACATGCAGTTGAAAGTCTGGAGAGATTTTTGAACCAGAAAATAGATACTTGAGATAGACTGGTAATTAAATGGCTGAACCCTACTGACTGTATAAGAGATTGTTACGGGGATAAGAGATTATGTGCATGGTGGAAGTACATGCATGGCGTAAGGATGGAAGAGGGTCATGGATATTGTGATGCCAGGGGCAGTGCTGGCAGAGTATGGCAGAGCTTGTGAGGTGAGCTCCTACCTGCCCTGCTTCTGCATCCTGCAGTGGAATTTGATGCAAGTGGAGCTCTTACTACATCCCTGGAAGGGGCTCAGGAGATTGGATTCAAGTTCATCCCTGTACATGTCACTTTCAGAACTAATGCTTCAAGGAAGCCAAAGGCAGCGGGGTGTGGGTCCAAAGTGGGCAGCTAAGAATCCATGCTCCAAGCTTCGGGCTACTCTCTTGGGAGGAAAAGGAGTGTATCAGCTGCTCAGTCCTGGATCCTTATATCCCTTCACACTCACACCATGCAACTTCTTTGAGACGTGTGACTTCAGAGAGCCATACTTAGGGGCCAGATAGCCTGCCCTGGTGTTCTTTCTTCAGTTTGAAGCTTCTCATATTTCCACCCAATCCTATCCTTTTCTGCAAACCCCATGACTTATTTCCCATATGTACCTTACTGTGGCCCTTTTGTCTGAGAATATCTTTTCTCTACCATGACCCCATCCTCACAGACCCAGTTGCATAAGCTAAAACTCAGCCATTAAATATTCCTTCTTTTTTTTCTCTCCCACTGTGTGCTGTCTGTTAGGCACTGTGCTGGAAGCTGGATATACAGAGGCAAATTAATTAAGCACGGTCCTTGTCCTCCCACAGCTTGTGGGGTAGGAAATGTGATATAGTGAGAGGCTGGCTGCAGTCAGGATAGCAGGGTTCAAGTCCTGGTTGTGTGTTACCATGAGTTGAGGTAACATTGGACAAGCCATTTTAACGCTTAGAGACTCTTCCTTCATTTGTAAAATGTTGCGTTTTGATTTCTAGATTCCTTTCTGGCCCTTTTACATTTAAGATAATATAAAGTAAAATACTCTCACATTGTGTCACAGGGTAGGGACAAATGTGATCAAACTTGATTATTGAAAGGAAGCAAGACTTCATAGAGATTGTCTAAGTCGCTGACAGCTTTGAGCTGCCTACCCTGTGTGTATACAATACATCCCCTGAAGAAAGTATAGTACTCACCATGCAACAGTTGAACCATGAAGTATTTGGATTCTGCAGAGGATTTGCTGAGTAGAAGGGAAGATGCCTTGGGAGACGGTTTGATAATACTTTGCCCAGGTTAACACCAACTGGAGACTGCGTCCTGTCCTCCACTTTCCATTGTTATGCTTGGATTTGAGGGAATGGCTCCATTTGAAAGCCACCACTGTGCCTCTGTGCTTGTGTGAGCAGTAGCAGGAACTCATGTATTGTTTAGGGCCCCCAAGAACATCTTAGAGGGACCAGGAGACCACAGAGAAAATACAAAAATGGTTACTTTACCAGAGGCAAACACAGTGCCGAAATCTGTTGTATGTGCAATAGTTTCTGCAAATCAACTCCCTGCCTTCTCAGATACAGGTCTATTGAAAGCATGGGGTGAAGCATGGTGCCATATTTCAAATAAATATTAGGTAACACCCCAGTGGAGGCTAATGGTTCTTCTACTGAACACCTCATATGTGTGGTTCAGAGTTTCACTATTAGCAGAAGGAGGCTTAGAGAGATGTTATAAATGTTTTACTATATTCCATTATGTTAGGGTAAATAGATATCTTCTCCAAAGAGTGGTTTTTTTTAAGAAAAAATTATATCCATCACAAAAGCACCCTCTTATGTTTGTTTGATGGCTAAAGGGTGGCTGTATTTAAATTAATAACCCATTGTGATACAGTGAGGGAGGCAGGCTGAATTCACAGGGCAAGGCATAGCTAGCACCTGGTCTTAGCATTGATCTTGGCTGACTGTGTGACTTTAGACAATGGGATACATATCTCTGACACTTTTCCTGAATTCACAGTGCAGATAGCAGCAGTTTCTATTCCTTGTGTGTTTATTAATCATGGTAAGATGTATGGAGTTCTTTAAGAGAAAGGTTTGCTCTTAGAACAAGCCCACTAAGTAAAATTTGTTGAGTCTACAGGTGTATTCAGAATTGTGATTAGAACTGGGTTATTACAAAATGCAAGATATGTAGAATCCTGGGGCTACCTGATCATAAAGTGTGGCCACATTTTTAAACAAATAGCTGAGAAAACTTTTCTGATTTTGGAAACTCAGGTAACCTATGTGAAAGAGAAGGCATTCAAGTTCCTCAACATTTTCTTCTCCTGTTTTCTGGAGAAACTATCCTTACTTTTCTTTTTTCTAATCTTTTGGTTTCCTTTCTCTGGTTTTCTGCTTTCTTTTCCTCCTCCTCCTCTTCCTGCTCCTTTTCCCTCTTCCTCCTCTCCCCTCCTCCCCCCTCCTCCCCCTCCTCCTCCTCTTCCTCTTCTTCCTCCTCCTCTTCCTCCTCCTCCTCATTTTCTTCTTCTCCTCCTCCTCCTCCCCCTCCTCCTCCACTTCTCCTACCCCTCCCCCCTCCTCTTCCTCCTCCTCCTCTTCACTCAGTGGTCCTCTCGTACTCACAGGTGTGCAGAATCAGTACTTGAGCTCAGATAAAATATACCGAGTCTGTGGGAGTCAGGTGACACAATCTTTTCTTTGGAATGACAGAAAGATTATATCACAATATTCTAGTTCCCCAAGGAAAAGAGGCTATTGCCATTCAACAGTGTAGCTGATTAAGGAAGAGCCAGTACTAAGGGTCATGTCTGAAGAGATAACAACAACAAAAACCCCCAAATAAATGCCATATAAAATGCCAAGACATTGTAAGCCGTCTACTATCAAAGCCGCAGCACTCAGGAAATGCCGAGATAGTGTGGTTTCCATTATTAGTATTCTTTTAAAAATGCATGGGGTACCTAGGATAAGGTCCACATATACAACTGGTTCTTGTGATTTGGCAGAAGAGACCTGCCACATTGAATAAATTTGAAACATAAACAGTGGAGTAAATGTAAAGAAAACACACTATCATTGAGTTCAGAAAACCAGTGAATTGTAAGCAATTTAATGAAATAATACTGAATCACTTAGATTTGCTTTTAAAGTAGTATGGAATTGTTTTTTGATGTGTTAACTTAATTTTAAGCATAATTCAATTTGTATCACTTCTTAAAAAAACAAAGCAGAAAACCTTTTAAGGTTTAAATGGTCATAGGCTGTCCATCCTCTTCAAATACCCCCTCATATTCTGTCCCCTTTCAAAGCTCTTCTCCTGGGTCAGGGCCTCTTTTCAGGTATCTCAACATTTGTAGGCAAGCTATTTCTCGCCCACGAGGGATCCTGGGCTTTTTGCTCAGCCTGCAATTGTAGCCGTTACCACAGAGCACATCTCCAAGCGAAGGCTACTTCCTGTCAGGAGGCCTTCTGTGAACTTAATGGCCCCTTCTGGGTTGTCTTATCTCCCTGTACTAGCTTCTTTCCCAGCATTTACCCCGCTTCATATCGCTGTCTGTCAAGTCTTCCCTTCTGGCTGAACTGTAAGCTCCTGGATGGCTAACACTATCTTCTTCACCCTGTATTCTTAACACTTACCATAGTGGTGGTTGATCCTTAGTTGGAATACACATTTCATTGTCCAACCAAAAATGTGTTTTCTTCTCATTGTTTCTGAAGTAAGTAAACTTTTGAACACTTGCATGTGGAGTTTTTTTTTTTATCAAATTTACCTCTGACTTGCATTCTAAATTGTAAGTGGTCCTGTCCATCTGCCAATGGTGACGTTGACGATTCGGTCATTTCCTTACACATGATACCTGTGTTGCCTGGAGTCCCCCCCCCCCCCCCCCCATCAGCCTTGTGGGCTAACTCCTACTCAAACTTTCCATCTCAGCTTGAGCTGTGCTTCCTTTTCTGGTCTCTCTCTCTCCTTCTGCCCACCCAACTGAAAACAATGTGTCCTAAAATAACCACTCATCACACCCTTTATTTTTCCTTCATATCATTTATGAGAAGTAGAAATGATAGATTTTTAAAAATGATTTGTTTCTTCAACTAGATTGTAAGCTCCATGTGAGTAGAGAATGTATATATTTAGTTCAGTTTTATATTTCTAACACCTACCACAGTGTCTAGCATAAACTAAATAGGCAATAAATATTTGTAAAAGGATGATAGTTTTTGGTTTTTCTATTGTATACAAGGTACTGTAGAAATACATAGATCAATAAGATATTCTCTCTAGCCTTCAGGGGAAATCTGGTGTCTCTGATGCTTTCAGGTTGAAAAAGACATATTGTGTTGGAGATGAGGAGGAAAAATGCAAACGTCTAGTGATTAAGTATGGGAACGTTTACTTATCGTAAAATATATAAGAGTTACATTTATTAAACATTGATTAAGACAATTCATGATGATAGAAAACTATACACTTATTCAGTAATGCTATTAAATAAGTGTAACAGAGTGAAATGCTCAGCCTCTCTGACTCCATCTTGTTCAAGCCTGCTGTGTTTTTGCAGATAGACATGCTAATCATTAGAAGAATTCTGCTTGCTGCTTGGGTTTTTACAAAAACAGGCCCATGCTGGAAGGGGTCTCTTCTGAGGAGATGGGGGATATATGTATGAAAATAATGAGTGTTTATCAAAGATTTGCAGGAGACTCAAGACTAGACTCAGATCAGCTGGGGTCAATGAACTGGGAACAAAGACATTTCGTGGTCTTCCCCAGACCCCTCTGGTGCCCAGATATCTGGTCATCAATCACCTCTTGTCCCTCCCATTTTCCCTTCCCTTGACAGAAAAACAGCCTGAACTCTGTACTTTCTCAAGGTGGATTTGAGGTACTACAAAGGCTCCCATCTTCTCAGTTGGTGCCTTCTCAGTCAATAAACATTTCCTTATTCCAAAGTCTGACATTTTGAGTTTTGGCCTTTTGAAACATTGGACACACAGACTTTTCACTGGTTATGTAGGTTTACGCATTGTGAATCAGAGTATTACATTATTTTGAGGGATAGCAGTGTGTGTGTGTATATATACATACACATACATATACTGTGAGAGATATATACTAGCAATTTTTGTTCAATTTAAAGTTTGGTAGCTAGAAGCTTCTATCAGGCCCCTGGCAATAACAGTTCCAGGGGCTCCAGGCTTTGGTTGCTGGGTATCTAGGACTGAGGATGAGAAAATAAGTGCCTTGGGAATATTGCCAAGAGGATAGCGATGTCCCTGAGTGTGGCTAGGATGGTGTCCATTCAAGGATTGGCTGAGTTCCAGTCCTCAGGGCATTTAAGTGTGCCCCCTAAGTGTGGTATTGTCTTTAAAATTTCTCCTTTCTCTCCAAGACTATTGGTATTAATGTACTCTTTAAATAACCAGCAGTTGGCTAGTGTGTGTTTAGTGATGACCGTGTTTAGTTAAGAAGACACTGTTCTCTATTCGCTGTAAGCAGTGATAGTATGGGAATAAACACTTGGAAGTATAACAAGCCAGATTATGTAATAGGTGGAAACAAACCCATAAATAACCAGATGAATGCATAAATATTTACAGAGTTTAGCTGTGAAGGGCACTGAAATAAAAAGAAATACTGTCACCTTTCTTTTAAAATTTGAGTCAGGAAGCCTTCAGGTAAAGCAAAGAGACCTTCTACTCAATGAAACTTGTCAAAGCTAATACTTACTTTGTGTTAAAATATGCAAGATACCATCCTAAATGATTTATGGGTATTAATTCACTTAATCTATACCAACTGTAGTGGTATAAAGCTGACAGCTTTTAGGTGAATCCCTCCCTAGAAATTGCACTTGGCAGAAAGGAGCTGCTTTGCCCAAGGTTCATACCTTTCCAGGGATAGCCTGTATCCAGTGATTGGTCAGTTCAGGGGTACAGAGGTCTGGTTTACTTACCTCAATTCAGGATATCTCTGCAGGGCCATTCAGCTTCAGAGCTCTTTCTAGGAGCAGCTGAGGCTCTGTAGCCAGTATTCACAGTTCAGCTTCACCCTTTCCTCAAGCTGGCTTTCCTCACTGCCCTTCTGATGTTTTTCCTGAGAGAGCTCCCTGCATAAATTTCTGTCTCAGAATCTCTTTCCTAGGGAATCAAATAATTATACCAACTTCATTGTTATTTTCATTGTATAGGTAAGGAAAATACGGCATAGAGAATGAGTAATCAGCCCATAGTTACATAGTCAGGATTCAGACCCTGCTAATCTAGCTCCAGAATGAATGCTTTCAGCCACTATGCTCTGTCTTAAAATAGGACAAGAAAAACAGATGGGCTCTGCCAGTTCTGGCTCTGCCTTCCTCTCAGGCTTCATCTTCTCTGTGTGCTCTCACCTTCTCCTGTTTCAGTCACACTGTTCTTCCTTCAGTCCCTTTTACTGGTCATGAATGAGCGAGCCAATTACTAAGGGTACAGGTAGTATGGTTGGGACCTTAAGATCTAGGCTGGAGATGATTACAATCTAGAGGAAGAACTTGACCACAGCAAAGAGAAGAAAGAATTAAATGTAACTGATAATATGGTTAGTAAATAAAAGTTTATGAAATGTAAATCTGAGGTTCTTCGCTTGGAGGCAAAATATTTTGTGCTTAGCATAGTCTTAAGTTCTTATTGAGAGGTATACAGGAAAAAATGACCGCATCAGTTGTAAATTTGTAATCATTAGGAAGAGGAAACACAGTATGTATGGAAGACCAAAAGAATAACAGAAGGTAATATGTAATCAGGAGCAAGGCGATGTGCCATATTGTAAATATATTTGTGAGACTATGAAGATAAAATCAGAAAACAAAAAATATTATGGTAAGATGAAATTAATCACTAAAGGGTTAGTGTTGAGTTTGTGCTGTGTCATCAACATTGAAAGGGAAGGGGAGATCATTTTTGACAGATGAAACAGATGGAAATCATGTGAAGAGACTCATTGTCTCCTTTAATTTCACAATGTTTCTCTGAGATGAGCTCTATTGTCGGAATTTATGAGAAAGTGAAGGTGCAGAGAGGTAAACAAACTTGCTGGGATCAGCTGAATTGGTGAGCCATGGAGAGAGGGCCTGAACTTAGACAAGCTACTTCCAAATGGATGACTTTAACCACCATCCGTTAGAGCACAGGTTTGTGGTGATGCAGTAGATCAGGTGTGCCAGGAGATGAAGTTGTTAAAATTGCAGGCTGGAAGAGTTTAGATAGGTTCATTAGGCAATCGGAGCCCTTCATAATCAGAAAAAAGCATGGGTTTGGAAGTGAAACTAAGGAGCATTCTAAGTCAGCTCTCATCATTACCATAAGAGTTGCTTATTCACATTTTAAGGCTCAATTTTCTCTATTATAAAGAGGGAATAACAAAATTTAACTTTTAGTGTTGTAGTGAGGATGAAATATAATGTTTGTAAAGCGATTCGTATAAGCCTTAGTATGATTGTTGAAGGTACTAAGCTAATGGATGGTAATTATTTTAATGTAGATTATCAAACTTGGGTGGAGACTTCTGGAAAAGATGGGAACAGTGGGCAAAATACTGAAAATAAAATTTTGGGAAGATAGAGATAGCTGCATGGAGTATGATGGACTAAAACAGGATGCGATGGAGAGGCTGGGTGCAAGTAACTTGAATATCACTAATTAGGATTTTCCAGTAATATAAGGATATGTGATAAAGAGCACCTGGAGTTGTGCAGTGGCTGTAGAAACAGAGGAAGAATTGACAAGATACTATATATAGAAAAGAAGAGAAGAGGTAGTGAAACACAGCCAGATGACCTGAAAATCAAAAGTCTAAGAGAAAGATAAAAAATGCCATTGAGGAAAAAATGGGGAAACTGAGGGAAATGCAATTTTTGGGCACAAGATGATAAATCCTGATGTTAAAGTGAAGATGAGTAATACACATGAAAATGACTGAGAAGGATCTGAACAGTGGAATAGAAGAAAGAATTTTCAAAAACCAATCGTTACATTAATTTTGATCTAGAGAAAGTGGAATTTCTGGTTGTAGCTTTTCTGGCTAAAGTTTTGAGGAAAAGAGAGCCAAGAAATATGGCTGCCTAGAACTGGTGCCTCCTTGCATGAAAGGGAGCTGAAGTCATAGAAAAGGGTGAGATTGGGTTTACAGAGAAAAGGGAAAAGATCATTTCACACATGGAGATCATGCAAGGGACAAATCCTGTCTGCTTATAAACCAAATCCCTCCCTATGTGGGTTCATGGTATTCTTCCCCTGAAGCCTAGGAATTCTAAGATTCAGTGATTTTTCAGATATTTGGTTTTGGAGGTTATTTTAGAATAAAAAACTCAGAGCCATTGTGTTTCTTCTGTTCTTTTGCTTTAAGAGCATCAAGATAGAATGCTCCGTCAACACCACAGGGTTCAGAAGAACTATTTCTGTTTTTCCAAAGGGCTTAATAAGGAAGCAGCTGATTCTCTCTGAGGAAAATGACACTTCACAGAGGCCAAATATATTTCTATAAATTATGAAGAATAATAATATTATTTCAATTAAGCTCTTCATGCTCACAGTATTGAGGCCAGTCTGACCTGATACAAATAGGACAGTAGGAGAAAAAAGGTGCTATTGCCAAAAATACTCTCACCTAGAAGATAAATATCTCAAATAAGCAGTTGCCATAAAAACTCTGGAGAAGCTAGAGCATCATTTTATTTTTTCAGAGAGATAAATAGATGAATTTGTAAATTGAGAAATTATAGGGAGCTGGAATCAGGGAATTTGAAAGTGCCAACCATGCTGAGCCAAGTGGCCTTTCTCAGAGTCTAGAATTTCTTATTTTCCAATAACAAAACCTAAACCCCTCAGGCAAATGGTCCTAGAAAAAAAAATTTCATTATTGGCTCATTAAATGAAGTTAACCCTGAGTTCCTAAAATGTATTTGCTTTATTGAGTATTAGTGGTGCCTTCTAGAAGGTTTCCTCAGAATTTCCCTGCACTAAAAATGGCTAAGGCCAGGTTTTCATTAAGGTCCATGTTCTTTCCTTTTTTGAAGACGTATACAAGAAAATGGAGAACAAAACCCCCAGGAGAAGCAGCTCCTTAGCCTATTTTGAGTCATAATGTTGTCTACTTATGGGTTTTAAAAATATACAGTGAAGAAATTAATTTCTACATTCAGTGAAATACGTTAGGAGTGGGGAGAAGAAGGCACTCACCACCACACTCAAAATTCAATTAGATTGGCTGCAGGCTTGGCATAAGATTAGCATGCATTTTTTTCTCTCCTTAAATGCTCAAATTTTATTCTTAACCATTAGTATACATGTTCATGCTGAAGGATCAATAAATGCCCCAGAAACATTTTTTAATAAAATAAATTTTACCTGTTTAAGGAAACAAATGCACTTGGAACAGAAATAGTGTAATTTCATGCCCATTGACCAGGCATATACTCATTTTACCTGTGGCTCTTTAGGAAAAACGTTTCATTTGAAGATTTCTAATTTCTATTCTGTAATATATTATACAATGCTTGACTCTAGAGAGCCAATGTAACCTGTATGACATTTTTGGTTGATGATGACAAAGTATACCATTCAAGTCTATGGTGGTTCATAAACATTGACCCAGTGTTGTATACAAGGCCATCTTCCTGAGTGACACCCTCACACTACCATGGTTTTTCATGAAGATTTACCCCTTCAACTTCTCTTTTCCTTACAGGGGAAAAGTTCCAAGATGGCTTTTTTGATTGTCTAGATTTTCTTACACTTGGGTTAATTGGGAACCTGTCAGTCCAAATGTTTAGTCCACAGAATTCTTTTTAAAAGTGACATTTTGCAGGGATCCCAGTGGAAAAGGAGCTATGGGGGTGGTCTTGGGGAGGGGATGGAGAGGTGAGAAGGTGGGGAGAATAGTATTAAATTTTTGCTGTTCTAAGGCCCAACTCATGCTATTCTGTATTGCTGCTGCCTGGGAAAAAGAGAGGAGAAACACCATCCTAAATTCTTCTTACCTCATGAGTTTCTGTTCGTGAAACAGGAAGAATGATTTCAACTTGAGAACAGCATTTGCCTGTCAGGAATTATGGTAAAAATAGGTGGTAATCTTGTTTCTCCATCTACCTGTGCATGCCCCTGAGTCTCTTATGCCTGGACTACATTAGCAGCAATCCTTGTCTACTCATTAACCAGCACTGTACAAAAACCAACCTTCTTTTGTAGAGAATAACTAAGCTAACATGATGCTGTATTCTCTCTTCAGAAGAAATAAAAATCATATTCCTTATTAAAGGGCCAATATTTTTTAAAAGGTTGAATGGGTTGCTACTTTTAAAAAAAGTGTAGCTGCTTAAATGTAGGATGCTGCAAAGAGTCGAATCCAAGAAGATTCCTTTGCTCTCCATCTATTTGTTTTCATGATCTTGTGAATTAGATAGTTTTATTTGCTTCAAGCTTTTGTGATTGATTTTGTTTTTCCAACTTGGTTTTCTGATGACAGGAGTTATGTCAAATCCGACGACTCTCCTCTTTTGTTACATGCTCTATTTCACTTGCATTATTGCTGGCTTAAAAATGGCCTCATTCCCACAGATACTTGTTATTTATATATGTGCTTATTTATTTAACAATTTGGTTAAGAAATGTTGATATTTTCTATACCATTTTTCCTCTTCCATCACGTATCTGGTCTATTTTAATTTTGTTTCTCTGTAGGCCTGAGCTTTCTTGATGTTTCTTTTAAAATAGAAATGTCCAAAGATTATATGAGCTTTGTTTCTAGTTCTTGCTTAAGTTTATGAGTGTTTTTAAAGAAGAATTTATTGTTTTAGTTTGTTAAAAAACATTGGTTTGAAAAATTAGCAAAATAGTAATTACTTGTTGAAAAAAATTGTAAAAAATACTAAAGTATAAAAGGGCACAAAATGAAACTCTTTATATTCCCTTAATTCCACTGCCCAGAGGCAACAACTATTAATCATTTGGTATATGTACATCCAGATGTTTTTCTATGTCTCTACAAATTTATTTCTCTATCTATCTGTCATCTATTTATCATATTTTTAAACAAGTGAGAATATATACAGCTTATTCTCATTATTTGTAATAGTTATATCAATAAAGTTTTTGTGAATATTGAATTAGTGAACAATGAACCTCTAGCGGAAGCACAGGGTCAGGTTCCCTTGAGTCTCTGGTCATAATATTTCGTCAAATGATCAGTAAATAACCTTGTATGATCTGTGTTTCTATTTAAAGACCTTATTCAATATATATTGTTAATTTACTCACATTGAACTCACGGCCAACAGCACTATAACTTATGCCTGAAAGAAGCTCACCTGACACATGCATTTCCTCCATAATGTGCATTACAGACTCCTTGTGCTGAAGAAGTCTAAACAGCACTTTAGCACTACTTTTGGGGACCAGTTTGAAGAGCAGAACCAAATGCAAAAACCATGGCAATAAATAGACCATGAGAAGGACACGTGCTTACACTATGAGAGCTGAAATAAGAACGCAGAGCGTCACCTTGTTCCACCTCAGCTGGGAACATGCACACAGGGTGACTCAAAGTTTTCGCTGTTTTGTGCGTTTCTGTGAGTGATTGTCAAAGTGCTGGGAGTATTGATTTTGGGGTTACATATAAATATTAATGAGTAGGAAAATTCACAAATACAGCATCTGTGAATAATGAAGACTGACTATCTTTCTACAATGTGTTTTTCTTTCCAACAATAATTTATAGACCTCCTTTCATGTTATTGCACATGGTCTTTAGTTCAGTCACCCCATGTTAGTTGAGCAACTACCAGGCACTGTACTTAGTGCTGGGATACACTAAGCAAAACAGAACAGAATCTGTGTTCATAGAGTTTAAGTTCATAATGAATGGATAATATAATGCTTTGAAGAAAAATAGAACAGTATTAGGGGTAGAAAATGACAAAGAGGGTGACTAATGAGAGTGCTCAGAAGAGGCCTTTCTGATGAGGTGACATTTGAGCAAGATTTGAATGACCTGAAAGAATCAGCCAAGCAGATCAAGGAACTAATAAAAATTATGTTTTAAGGCTCTTCACCCTGTAGCCCTGGAGGTATTCTAGCCGTGGCCTGATGCCTTTGTAAAATCTCAAATTAAGATATTTTAACTGCAATCAGTGAAGACTACTGCCTCTTTCATTTCTGACTCCCCCTTGGGCATTCAGTAGTCCCCCATTAGCCATGGTTTGCTTTCTGTGCTTTCAGTTACCCATGATCAACGTAGGTCCAAAAATATTAAATGGAAAATTCCAGAAATAAGCAATTCACGAGTTTTAAGTTGCATGCCATTCTGTGTAGCATGATGAAATCTGTCACTGTCCTGCTGTGTCCTGCCCAGGACATGAATCATCCCTTTGTCCAGCGTATCTATGCTGTACACACTCCTCACCTGTTAGTCACTTAGGAGCCATCTTGATGATCAGATCCACTGTCATGTTATTGCAGTGCTTGTGTTCAACTGACCCTTATTTTACTTAATAATGGCCCCAAAGTGCAAGAGTAGTGATGCTGGCAATTTAGATATGCCAAAGAGATGCTGTAAAATGCTTCCTTGGTGTGAAAAGGTGAGTATGGTACAATAAGATATCTTGTAAGAGAGAAAGAAAGTAAGAGTGAGAAAGAGAGGCCACATTTACATAAATTTTATTAGAATACATTGTTATAATTGTTCTATTTTATTATTAGTTGCTGTTGATAATCTCTTACTGTGCCTAATTTATAAATTAAACACTCTCATAGGTATGCATGTATAGAAAAAAATACAGTATATATATAAGGTTCTGTACTATCTGTGATTTCAGGCATTCACTGGGGATCTTGGAACATATCCCCCACAGAAAAGGAGGGACTACTGTACTTCTCATTGTATTGGGGGTGTTGCTAGCTCTGGGCAGTTTGGGGAATAGGCTAAGGCAGTGGCATGTGGGTAAATGTTTGACAAATGTTCAAGTCTCAGGAAATGAAAACCCTCGTTGATAGCACTTGTCGTTTTCTGTGGTGTGGGTACTCCCGCCATGGCCGATTTCAAGCTATCAGTATTAGGTCAGAGAAAGCAGAGCTGGGAAGTATTTCCGCCATACAGATACAATAGCTGTGACTTCAGGAACATAAATTAACATGTTCCTTTGAACTTTGAATTTTCTGTAAATTGGTAGTTAGATCTAGAAATTTGATCAGATTAATATTTGATATTTTTTCCTTTGACCAGACTATGTCAGGGGTAGTATCACACACATTCCCACACAGTAGATCCATAATGTGTAATAGTCTTGTTTAAAAATGTTCTTCTGTACTAGTCTGAAAGTCAAAGGAAGGCGCTATATGATTTATTGGGCGTTCTTCTGGAACAATGAGTCCATAAAAACAAGTAAATCTAGTTTGCATTTGTAGGGATGTTTTATATTATGACCACAATCTTTTCAAGAAGTATTACTGACCACAGCGATTCCGACTCTGAAATCTTGGTGGTACAGATGGAATAAATGATGTCATTTCTAGTCATTTGTGAACTAGTGGAACAATTTGAGGTCTTTTGTACTGATCTATGTTGAGGTTCAGGGATTGAAGATATTACTTCTAAATGTCTCAGTTTTGAAGGTAAAAGAAAGAGTGCTGCCTTGCTCTGTTGCTATATGGCAAGAAACGCTGGTAAGGCTATGAGGGGGTGTTTCTGAGCAGTATTTTCACCCTTTTAAGTGTCTATGAGATCTCCTCTCTGGCTTGGCCTTCGTGTCTCCATGAGTATAATTTTTGGCCTCAGCCATTTCAGTTTCTGGGAGTCTCTGTCTCCCCTTTAGCCTGTGCACTCCTGACTTATGATTGCCCAGTCCATCTATGGCTCCGCTCTGGTTGATAACTCTTAAATAGATAATCTTTTCTCCTCTGCCTTCCAGGATTAACACCACCACCCCCTATTCTCTAACCCTCAACAAATACACACAAACCAGCATATTCTCTTTTTTTCTGCTATCATAGATTACCCTAACTTCTGATGTAAAAGTTCTGTGGGTCTCATGTGAGTGACCTCTGATATAATATGAAACAATGAAGGTCAGGAACAGCTTCAAGGGATGAATCTGGAAGGAATGGGGAGCAATCTGAGTGTCTGGGAAACAGGCCTGGGCTCATCTAGCACCTGTGACTGGGCCAGAGTGTAGACATCTGAAACAGAGAAAGATGAATGACCGAGCAATCCCAAGTGCCTTTTTCTTACTGACGTTGGGGTCAAATTTAGGAAAACTTCATGCCAATTCTATGAAAACGTTTAGGGCTCTGTTTGTGGCATTTCACCCAAAGGAAATGTTTCCTAATCTCACATACCGATGGATAATATTGAAGAAAAGCAGAGACAGCAGTGATGAAGAAAACCTGTCCATGTGGGCTCTCAGTGGCTCTGAGGCTAGCAGAGCACTCTGTGTAACCACTGCAGGCAGCCAGCATAGATGAGACTCATACCCTGCATCTATGGGCCCAATGTTACCAATTTCTGAATCAATATTCAGAGTCCCTGTCTGCCAGCAGCTAAGCTCTATGATACTTTGAAGTTGGAAGTAATTTAAGGCGCACACTAATGATATGTGGTGTGCTCACAATGGTTAGTCCCACAGACACCCTCCCACATTATCCTTTACTGCCCATTAAACCTAGAATCTGTAGTACAGATGAGAGAGGCCATCACCGGTACTTGGCCCAGAGCTCTTCAGAATCCTTTTAACTGTCTGGGTGCTCTTCTCCTAGATTCAGTGTTATTCTGCTTTGACAAGCCCACACTTAAGGCTATTTTCAGAGCTCAGCCCTGGGACCACTTGAGCCACTTTGGCCACAAGTGCAAAAAGCTGCAAGAGCTTGGAGCTTAGGTTCCTCTGGGGCAGCCCTTAGCCAGTGGCAGTCTGGTGTAGGAGCAGAAATGCCCAGCATTCTTGCTTCTAGTTGGGGCAAACGCTTGGGCAAAATGTAGACTTCCAGAGTTGTTGTGTAGGATCCAGTTGAAGCCATCCTCTGGGACTTTACCTGCAATGGCAGCTTTGCTTGGTTTCGCTGCTGTTGCTGCTTTATCTTCCCTGTACCTGTTTCTTCCAATCCCTTCATGGTTTCTCCTGAGAGAACTTCTTCATAAATCACTCGCACATGAATTCTTATCCCAAGGTCTGGTTCTGGGAACCTGTGTAAGATAAGGGGCCACACTGAGCTCTCAAACAGCTGCTGTGGTGCAGGGCTCCCTGCCCCCATCCTTTATGGCATCGTCCTCAGAATTTGGCTCTGATCTTGATAATGCCATGGTCTCCATATTTCTTCTGGCTGGGCTTACAGTACCCTTAGAAACCTGCTGGTATGACTCAACCCAAATAGCCTTTCTTATTCTTGCCATTTACCCTTCCTAAGATTAGAATCTTCCCCTCCATTCCTCAACTGCTTAGGAGAATTCTGCCATGGATGGGCATGGTTCCAAGAAATCCTTCTGCTCCCTGGCTGGTTCCCACACATTTGACCATTGCTTGGAGTCATCACGGCTGGGACCTGCCTCTTGGTTTGGACCCACTAATGCTAATTTCCAGGAATGTGTTTGAGTTGGTGAGCTCCTGGGCACACTGCATGGTGCCTAGTGCTGGGCCAGCCTCAGAGGATAGATCTATCCTGCCCCACTTGGCATCCTCTGATTCCCAGCCAGCTAGGTGGTAGAAATCCAAGCATGGCCCCTGGTTAGAAAACTTTGTGAGGACATCGACTGTATCTACCTAACTATTAAATCCCTAGCATTTGTTGCAGAGCCAAGCTTAGTAAATAAGTATTGAATGAATAAATTATTGGGTATTCACCTAAGTTGTTGTATTGTTCTATTAGCACACATACTTCTTTCTTGGCATGTCTGAAACTATATGGCTGATCTTTAAACACAATTTATAAGGGGCCCCACAGAGTGGATGAGGCGGCTTTGACAGAGAGTACCACAAAACTGATGTACATATCCATAGACATGTGTCATCTTCAAGGCAGCATCTTGCAGAATACTGGGCCCTGGTGAGCTAAACCTTAGATTCTATCTTAGTTCTATCACTTATTGATAACAAGCACTAATATTTACATAGTGTTTTATTATGTAGCAGGGAGTGTCCTAAGCACTTTACTTAAAATAATTCATTGTTTAACCCTAATTATAATCCTATGAGGTAGATAATATTATTATCATTGCCATTTTAGAGATAAGGGAATGGAGGCTAATTGGCTCAACAGGTGGTGGCAGAATGGAGATTTAAACTCAGGATGTCTAAAACCAGAAGATATGTGCTTAATATCTGCAATACCCACTGTGTAATGGTGGTGTGACCCTGTGAGGATTAAATGGGATAATATAGTAAAGACTTTACAAGGAGATCATCCACTGTAAGAGTTCAATAAATGTAGGGAAAAAAGGCAGAGTGCATGTCTCCTATTTTTCTTTTTCTCCAAGGCTGTCTCTGTTTTATTTTTTCAATTAATCTTTTATTTCAAAAAATTCAAATATTTAATGGTTTCCAAAGTAGAAAGACTAATGTAATGAACTCTTCACCCAGCTTCAATAAGTATCAACAAAAATCAATAGATACTCTTGCTTTAATCTATATTTCTTTCTAAATTATTTTGAAATAAATCTCCAACATCATATTATTTCATCCATAAATATTTCAGGGTATATCTCTAAAAGACAAGAATTCTTTAAAAACACATAATCAAAATACCACTATATCTAAAAATAACGAAAAAGAATTCCTCAGCATCATCGAATATCCCAGCAACGTTTACATTTCCAATTGCTTCTCATACACATTTCTTCCCGCAAATTTGTATGAATTAGGATTATAAATAAGGTTCATACATTGCAATAGGTTGCTATGTCTTAAGTTTCTTTGAATTTATAGCTCTCCTCCACAATTTTCCCTCTACTAATTAGGAAAGGACTGGGTTATTTAATAAGTGATGAAACTGAGATAAGATCTAAGGTTTGGCTGACCAGAGTCCATTATCCTGTAGGTTTCCCAGGGATCTCTTCCCAGTGTAGAGGATGGAATCTCCACAGTGATGTTTACCTTATTCCTCTGTCCCCTGTTTTTCCTATGTATTGGTAGATCTAGAAACTCAG
The DNA here is from genome assembly GCF_001890085.2 of Hipposideros armiger. NCBI lineage: Eukaryota > Metazoa > Chordata > Mammalia > Chiroptera > Hipposideridae > Hipposideros > Hipposideros armiger. The sequence goes on from NW_017731470.1 coordinate 3,534,117, forward strand.
TCAGATTGAGGTTTTTTGTTGTTGTTGCTGTTGTTTTGTGGAGTTAAGACTACTTTATAGATGATGTTGTCTACTTCCTCAGGAGGTACACTTTCTGATATGTCTCTTTTCAGTATGGTGGCAGTCATTGATAATCATGCATAGATCTATTAAATCATTAGGGGTTACGAATGATGTTACTCCACTCCTACTCTACTTCATTTATTATACAGAAGACTTCATGTAGAGAAACTCTCTGAATTAATTATTTGGTTATCCTGAATTATAGTTCATTTAAGGAAGGCAGAGTAAATGCTAGATTTCTTCTCTTTACCAGTTTTCAAATAACGTATTGGTTCCCAGTCAACATGGATTTGAACAAGTCTTTTTTTCACACTTTTTTTTTAAATGAAACATTTCAAATTTGTAGAAAAGTTCACAGAGTATGCCCTTTACCTAAGTGTACCAGTTGTTAAAATGTTGCCAAGTTTACTTTCTCTCTCTCTCTATATATATATGTATGTATTTGTAGAACCTTCTGAAAGTAAGTTGCGGACGTCATGACAGTTCATCCCTAAATACATCAACATATATTTCTTAAGAACAAAGACATTTTCTTACATAACCACTATTATACTATTATCATAAGAAATAAATTTTAAATAAATATAATACATAATACTTAATCCATATTCAAATTGCCTGTTAATTGCCTGGTAATGTCTTTTAAAACTATTTTTTTAAAATCCAATAACCAATGAAAGATCATGCATAGTATTTCATGTCCCTTTAATTTTTTATTCTTTTTGGCTATTTCCTCATATTTTGGTAGGCACCAAAGTATGCCTGACTCAAAGCCCATTATCCTGCATTATGCTGCCTGGGAAGCCATGCACGTATATTACATAGGTGATGCTGTTTACTTTCCGTTACATCACATCAGAAGGCGTATAATGTCAGTTTGTTCCAACACTGGTAATATAAAGCTTGATTCTTTGGTTAAGTTGAAGGGTGTCAGATTTCATACTAGCAAAGGGAAACTTTTCCTTTTACAACTAATAAGTAATATGTAGAGTAGTATTTTCGGATCGTTTGGACATTCTGCACTCCCCAAAGATGTTAGCATCTACTTACGATCTTGCCTAAATCAATTATGACATTGGTAGTTGCAAAATGGTGTTTTTTCTAACGTTAATGTCTCTTCCATATTTGATATTCTTCTCTGAAGAAGAGCTTCTCTCTACACACACACACACACACACACCATTATTTTGAGGAACATGGTGGAGTCATGGATTCTTTTCTGATTCTGTAATCCATTATCATCATTACTGTTTTTCATATTCAAGTTGTCCAAATGTGGCATATGTGGGCTCCTTCAAGATGGCTCCTATGTTTTTTCGTTTTGTTCTCTTTTGTTTTCTGTATATCCTCATTGGTCTCTGAGCACTTCTTTAGTTTCTGGCACACCTCGTTCTTCAGTACTTGAGTCTGCAGCTTCTCCAAGGAGCCCTGATTCTTTTCTGAAAAAAAAAATTGTCTTGTACAGACTGTGATCTGGGTGCCAAGTGTGCTTATTGCTACTGAGACATCACTGCTTCAGGCCTTTTCAGTGGGAAAAGCTGGGAGATATCTTTTCTCCTTTTTGTTAAATCAGGAGCTTATACTCAGCAATCACAAGGTGCCTCACCGTTTTCTACTTCACATTTCTATCTTCCTTCTACCACAATGAAAATCTTAGTTCTCAACAACATTAATACATTTATTCATTCTCTTTCATAATCATAAAAAGCTTTCAAAATTATTATATTAACACCTCTCCCAACAAGAAAGCTATAGTACAATTCAAAAATTTCTCTATAATTTTTTTTGTTTTTCGGTCCTCAGACTATCTCCCACTAAAATAAGGTTTCTCAACCTCAATACTATTGAAATTTTGGGCTAATAATTCTTTGTTGTGGCTGTCCTGTGTTTTGTAGGATGTTTGGTACCATCCTTGGCCTCTAGATGTTGGATGCCAGTACTCACTCTGCAAACATTACTCCCCTCCCCCCAGCCCTTGCCTCCATGGTGGTGACAATCAAAAAATCTCTGTAGATATCATCACAGTTCCCTGGGGACAAAATCACCCTCAGTTGAAAACCGTAAAGAGGTACATATAGCCTGAGTGCTGTTTTCAAAAGCTCCTTAAAATAATTTTATTATGCTGTTAGTTATATTATCAATTTGATATTGATTTTTCTCTCTGTGTTCAATCTTAAGATGTACATTTCTTTTATCATTTTTAAATTAAATTTTATTTTCCGAATAAATAAAACATCTACGTGATTCAAAAATAAGAACTTATAAAAGAAGATATACTTAGTAAAGTCTCATTTCCATGCTATTCCTGCCACTCTGTTCCCACCCACCATCTGTAGGTAACTATTTTCATTAATTTCCGGTTTATCTTTCTTGCACAAAGTGTATCATACTACATATTCTCTTTGGACCTTGATTTCTCCACTTAAGTGTACCTCTTGGATATCACTCCAAAACAATTCATTGATCGTCTTCACTTTTTTATACCTGCTTAGGACGCTCCGTTATGTGACTGTTCCATAACTCATTCCACTGTCTCTTAGAGATGGGCATTTAGGTTGTTTACAGTATTTTGATAATACAAGTAATTTCACAATGTATGCTTTGGTTTGGATTGTGAAGATGCATCTTTGAGGTAAATTCTTCGAAATAGATTTGTGGTTTTGAAGGGTAAACGTATATGTGATTTTTTTAGATATTGCTAAATTCTCCTCCATGGGGTTTGTACTATTTTGCATTCCCACCAGCAAGATGCAAGAGAATGTGTTGTCAAGCTTTAAAATTTGTGCCAATCTGATAGGTGAGAAAGCACATCAGTATAAAATTAACATAGCGTTGACTTGTATTTTTTTTATTATGAGTAAAGTTGAACATCTTTTATTGAGTCTTTAACTTGTTATACATGTTTCAAATATTTTCTCTCAATTTGTCATTTGTCTTATAATTTTATTAAGACCTTTTTTTTTGCCATGCTAAGTTTTTCTTTTTTTAAAATTTATTTTGATATGCTTAATCATGTATTTTTTCATGTCTGGATTTGAATAATTAGCAGGTTTTCCCCATACCAGATTATATCATCCATATTATATTATATCACCCATGTTTTCTTCTACTACTTGAATTATTTTATATTTTACATTTAAATATCTAATACACTTGAAGTTTATTCTGGTGTGTGGCTCTAACTTTATTTTTTTCCAAATAGGGTCACATTTTCCTTCACACCACTTAATAAGGAGTCTTTCTTTACCTCATTGACTTGTGACATCACCTTTATCACATATTTGTGTCTATTTTTGCTTCTATTCCAAGGTCTGTCTCTTCATTCATATTACAGTACCTCATTTTAAAAATTATGGTGGCTTTATTCTGTGCCTTAAAACTGGTATGGCTGGTCCTCCCAATCTCACGTTACTCTTGTTTTTCTTCTTCAGGGTTTTCTAGCTATTCTTGCATGTTTGTTCTTTATATGAATTTTAGAACTCACTTGACCAGCTTTAGCAAAAATTTTTGGTATTTTTATTGGAATTGCATTAAATTTACATATTAACTTGAGGAAAACTGATTAATATACTTATAATGTTAGGTCATTCTATCCTAGTGAAAATGAAATCTTTCCATTTTTTTGAAGTCTACTTTATTGTCTTTCAGGAATAATTTACAGCTTTAAAATTTTCCTTATGTAGGTTTCATATATTTCTTGCTAAATTTACTCCTAATTATTTTACTTTTTTTTTGTGGCTCTTGAAAAAACATTATATTTTCTGGTTGGTTGTGATTTGTATATTTGAAGGCCATTGAGTTTTATATTATATGTTAATTTTGTATCCTGATGTTTTACAGAATTATTTTATTGTTTTGTTTTATCACTGAATGGGTAAGGTTTTACAGGGATTCCATCATTTCATCTACAAATAGATAATTGATAATAATTAATTTAATAATATTAATTTAATAATAACAATAATTTAAGTTTTATTTTCTAATTTTATATTGTGTCTATCTGAAATCCCCTTCTGAACTTTTGTACTCTCTAATGGTTTCTTGCAGTTAGTAGAAACTCAAGTTATTTTTGTCTTTTCTTTTTCAATAAGACACTGGAATGAACACAGACAGATACACTGCAGGCTCTACAGTCCCCTAGGCATGATCCTAGTGATAGCATTACAGAAAACAATGAATGTGACATCATTATGTCCCCCGTTGAAGTTGTCACCTCCACCTCCAAACCAGGTCTTTCACAGCATATCTAGGTTTTTCTTGTGTGTTCTGAAACCTTGGTTTTAGCTCTGACTTTTCTTTTTCCTTCCACCTTTACATTGTCACATCACCTGCCAATCCATGAAGATTTCACTTCAGTAAACTTTCTTCTTTTTCCCTACATCCAATCAATGGCCAGTGCGCTTGATGGGTACAAAGGCCCGGCTCCATTGCTTCAGTTGGAGACCTCTGAAGGGCCCTCCTGACTGCAAAAGCTCATCTGGATTGGCTCATGTCTCTGCTGCAACTACATTTCAGGTTAACCTCTCTCTGCCCAGTCCTAACTTGTTCACAGCCTAAAAGGTGTTTCTGAGAGAAACTCCTCAATAAATTTCCTGTATAATCATCTCAGACTCTCACTTTGTTTCTTGGGGAATCCCACTTATGATGTCTCCTTTTCACGCCTACTGTTATACCCTGGTGTACAGCCCCATTATTTATTTCTTATTTCTTGCGAATGTTTTATAACCGGTTCCCCTTTATAGATGGCTCCCCATCTATACTCAATCTATCAAACTGTAGACAAATTATTTATCCCAAAGCATAGTTCAAATCATACTGTTTTCCTGCTCGAAACCTTGGTAGCTTCCCAATCCATTCAATTAGGTTATTATATTCCATGTTATGGCCTTTAAAACCATTCCTAAGTTAGCCTCCACTATTTTCACCTCTCATCCTGTTATCCAGTATAAGTATCCCATGCTGTATTTAAACTAGACTACTTATTGTCTTCCAAATCTACCCTAAAAATTTCTCCTTCCTACCTTTGTCTCAAATTTTCTTTCTTCTAGTAGCTCTTCTTTATAAAGTTCCAACCATATTTCAAGGTCCATTTCAAATACCACATGCTCCATGAAGATTTTCCTTATACCTCAATCAAATGTTATCTTCTTCATTAGTTATCCCAATGCAATTTGTACTTCTTGATATCTACTTGATTATATTTACTTGTGTGTTTATTTTACCTTTTTATCTCTCCTGCCTATCCTGCCACCTGCACTGATAGAATGTAATCTTTAGAGCAAGGTTTTACCTCAATTATTTTGTATTGCTGGAAGCAACAAGCAAAATCCTTAATACTGAAGTTCAATAAATTATTAATAAATTGGATTAAGTGTGAGTTGCCATTTTTTTTGACATTTGCATGAATGTTTTTTATCTTTCCAACTTCTCAAGTTTAGGGGAGGAAGATTTCATATTAGGGCAATATTTAACTAAAATTTTTTTGATGAACCCATACTCTCTTTCCCAGTACAAATTTCATTGGAAAAGGTTCTTGAATTTTCCTTAAGAAAAGTGTTAAAAATCAAGGACAGAATGGTGCCCCCATATAACAATGGCGTGTCCTATTAGACATAGGCAAGAACTGTCAGGAACTCCTGAGGGTGGAGATGAGAACCAGGAGACCAGGTAATCAGATGATGTGACATCAAATCCATGGTGCAGTTCAAAACACAGCTGTGAGGCAGGAGTCTGGAACAAACCATAAGTTTCTTTCTCTTTTGTTTCCATCATGCAATTGAGATGATGTAGGTTTTAGTTTCTTTATTCTGTACAGACAGTTTTACACTTATTGAGATATAGTTTTTTTCTATGCATCTTAGCCGTATTTTATTCACTAACATCTCTATCTCAGTCAAATGAGAAGAGTGATATTTGCCAAAGCACTCTTGATTGTTATTTGATATTGCCCATAACACTACAATTAGAGACAATGAAAACAGGGCACTAATTAAAAGTAAGCTTTTGGTGTTAAAAATAATATTTTTTGTAGGCAATCTGTAGAGAGAAAGAAATAAAATTGAATGGGATATCACAGACCTCAAAATCCATTTTTAATTTTATCTATTTATGCCATCCTATTTGTCAGAATCAGATAACTACAAATAGTATTGTACTAGAAATGTTAACTTCTTGTTGATGTCTAGATGTGGAGTTTTCAACACACAGAGTGTGGTTATGGTTGGATAGAACAGTACAAGGTTGTGTTTACATTGACTCTTTCATTGAAAGAACTTTGAGTGCTTCATAAGCATTGCCTCATGAACCTTCCCAACCTTCTTAGGGGGTGAATGGAGTTATTGTTCCTGTTTAACTAACAGAAAAATTAGAAAAGAGGAGAGTTTAAACTTCATGTCCACCAGTGACTATAAGAATATGACTGACATAGTCTTTTGATTCTTGATGCTATAATTATACTTGTATAAATGATGCACTCTGTTCTTATTTTATGCTATTGTCATTTTTCTTTGCTTTTGCAATTAGACGGTTAAAAATTTATAACATGGAAAGTTTTGTAACTATTTTGTATAATGAGGTATCATCTTTAAATTTCTGCTATTCTTCTCATTCTATCAAAACAGGGCTTTGTTTTATCTCATTTATCCAGAGGTTACATTTCCATTAACACCAGGAATATAGCCACAATCCCAGATTTGAACTAAGACTGCCCTAGGTGGGGAATTGCTGTCACAAAGCCCAGGAACCTTGCTTTGTAGAAGACAGCACTAATTCAATCAATATGTGAAACAATATGTGAAGAGGAAAGCAAATGGTAATAGAACACCCATCCACTGACATTAGTAAGAATGACAACTGAAAACGAAAGGAGAATTCTAAGATGCAGTCTGATATAGATGGTGAGATTATATGGAGGGTTTTGAATATTCTCAGGAAAAAAAGGCCATTTAAATAAGAATAGCCTCATTATTGAAATGTGGTTCTAGTCCTTTTCCACAGTAGTTTGGGAGTGTTCTCCACCTTATATAGCTTTGAGACAAGGATCTAAATAACAGTAGTAAATATGCAAGGTTAATTTGATGTGTTGATTGTTCTTAGTGAGATTCACTACAATTAAGTTATATTCTATCTATCTATAAGACATTTCTAATTCTATTTTAAACAGAAATTGCTTAAAAAAAAGACTCTGCAGTAATATATATCAGAAAATGAAAAGCTCATCTTTTTCCCCAAAGAGAATGAATTGCCTTTTATTCAATATATGTCTGGAGCGTTAGCCAATCAGTGAGTGGAATGTGCGCTGGCCCTCTGACTATCTACTTATGCCCATATATAAACATATTCCAGGGAGAAACCCTGATTGTACCTTTTTCACACCCTTGCACCTGAGTCTTTGAAATCACAGAACATTTTGGACCCGGTGTTGGTTAGATCATTTTGTCATTACACCGAACACTTTTTGGCTCTCAGAGCACTTGAAAAACATGTTTTCGAGGTTCTGTGTAACATTCTGGGCGGGGTGGTTTATAAAAGACTCAATCTTAAGCACAAAGCAGAGCTGTAAGACCAGTGATTAGTACTGATGCAACAATTTCCCAGCGATGCTGACTGTGCAGTGTTCAGAATGCTCTAAACCCATGCTGGGCTGACACATCCTTCACCATATGTTGACAGAAGAGGGCTAAAGAGTGTGCGGTACACATTTTAAATCTTTTTCCAAATAAACTCAGCTTCTGCACAAGTTATTGGATAATGACAACTTCTATATATGTATTTCTTTGTAAAATTTATGACACATTTCATATACATAAAATAATAAAAGGAAAGTAAGTATAAATTATAACAATAAAATTTACACCCTTGTGTTTACCACCTAGTTGAAGAAAGAAAACTTTTCTATGCCTCTTGAAGCTCTCTATAATTATTTCTCATTCTCCATCACTCCACAGGTAACTGCTATCTTGACTTTTTAATTTGTCATTCTCATTCTTTTCCTTATTTTTTTTTACAGTGTCTAAATACATATTAAAATATAAAAAATATATGTACTATATATTCACTGTGTGTAAATATATATA